>NW_026694922.1:3515000-3890150 GCF_021218885.2 Marmota monax
GATTTGCCATGATGTGGCCTGGCCTGGCCGCCACCGCGGGGACCACGCTGGCCCGAGCCCCCTCCCTGGGGCAGCATCTGCCACCAGCTTAGCAGAGGGTGGCGTTGATAGACACGAAGGCCACACACCATCTATTGTCACAGAAGAGAGGGGGCATCCGGGAGCTCAGCTGGGACCCCGGCATCATTTGTCCTTGTCACTTCACCACTACATCCCCAATAGTCTGCCTGTGCAGCTCGGGCAGTGGCCGGGTGGTCTCCTGGACCCTCAGAGAACAGCTGAGGGAGAAGGCAATGAAGGAGGCTCATCAGGGCCCTGGACAGGCCCCGTCCCCTCTGAGACTTCAGCCTCCACGGCTGTGGAGAGGATGAACTGCCGGACCTCGGGATCCACCAACAAATATTCAGTCAACAACCATCCCTGGACCCAGTCTGAGGAGACAGACCTCAGGCCTCTGCTCCCAGGTCTCTGCTCCTGAGGATGAGGGCCACGCACCTACATGGGCACCCACATGCCATCTGCACGTCCACATACCAGAACTTCCCGTGGAGTGTGAGTGGGACTGAATCAAACAGAGACCGAGTGGAAGAACATCCAGGGAGCGGCCTCCCGGGAGAAGAATCCAGAAATCCTTCTGAGGAAGTGGGTTCTGTTGAACAGATGTCGGCAGAAAGAAGAAAAGGGACCCGGAGGAGGGAGGAGGGGAGGGACTGGGTAAACGCTGGGGAACACAGTGGCTGAATGACATTGTGACATCATGTGCATGTGCGATTATGGAATGCCAGGTCCCACCGTGGTTTGCAGCCACCACGCACCAGTAAGAAACAGGGGGACAATTAGTTGATCAATTAACATCCTGGCTACTAAAAAGAGAGAGAGAATTCACATGTCACAGTGTCCGCCCTTTTAAAGTACGCCATCCAACCTGTTTGCAATGTTGTGCAGACACCACCAAAAGATGATTGTAGGACATTTCATCCACCCTAAAAGAAACCTGGTCCCACTATCTGTCACCCCCTCAGCTCGCTCTATCCCTGCCCGTCTCTGATCTGCTGCCTGTCTCCGTGGACGGCCCCTCCTGGGCACTGACCATGAACAGCATCACGGGGCCTGAGGCCTGTGTCTGGCCCCTAGGCTGCTGCTTCCCAGGTCCGTCCCCTCCGGGGACCACGCTGGCCCCAGCCAGTAGTTTTGCACCCGACCTTGCTCCTCTGTTGCTGAAGAACATTTCCCTGTTTGAAGAGAGCCCTTCCAGCAGCGGATGGACGTTGGAATTGTCCCACTTTGGGTTACAGTGATAATGCTGCTAAGAACATTGTCATGAGAGAGTTTGTGTGGATGGACAGGCTGGTAATTCTTGACGAGGTGACATTTACCCTGAGATCTGAAAAGTAACAAAGAGCCTGTCATCCCACAAATATGGACTCAATTTCCTAATCTTAAAAATCCTATTATACAATCTGAATATGTTAAGAGTTGTTCTCGGCCATGGTGACCCAAAATAATAACAGTATGAGTAAAAGGAGGGGTTCTCTCACATGAAAGGTATATGAGGAATCCCAGCTGATAAAGTTCTTTCATACAATACCCCCCAGTTCCTTATGTCCTTATGTCTATTTTAGCATCTTACCTCATGGTCCATAATGGCTGCAGAAGCACCAGCTTTTATGTGTGCATTATAGACAGGAGAAAGGAGGAAATGGCAAAATTATTCACTCTTCTGAATCAAATTTGCTCCTTTTAAGGAACTTAAAAGGAAAGTCCATCTAGTGACAATTTACTATCAGACATCCTTGTCTGCTAGGAAAAGAGGAAACATGTTTATATGGCCAGGAATCCTGATGAATCCAGCAGTAGAATGTGGCTATTACTGGGAGAAGAGAAGGGCGGATAATGGACAACTGAAAGCCTTCACGGCAAGGTGATAGTTTAGCAGTTTAGTCACGTCGTTGCCGAGGGCAAGGCATTCACGGAATGTCCCACTCTGAAATTATGTGTTAGTTTTCCTATTTACTGATTAACTTCAAATAGAAACTGAATCTGCCAAGTCCATTGCTGTCTGGGTCAGCGTTCTGCCACTAACAGAAAACACCTGAGGCAGTTAGCTTATAGAGAGAAAAGGTTCACCACGGCTCACAGTTCTGGAGGTGATCAGTTCGTGGCGAGGCAGCAATCATGGTGGAGCCTAACTGCTCTCCTCACGGCTCAGGGGTAGAAGAGGAAGAAGAAGGGGTCAGGGTCTTGCCATTCCCTTCACAGGCACAACCCTGGCAACCCCAAACCTGCCCCCAGGCCCTACCTACTAAAGGTCCCACCACTTCCCAATAGCGCCGCCCTGGAGACCAAGCCTTTGACACACAGGCCTGGGGGGACATTCAAGGTCCAGTCACAGCCCTGGCTCAGATTGGACAGCTGTGCAGAGCTGGGGTGAGCATTTGTAGTCCCTGTCCCAAAGGGTGCTGGTGTACCTTTGAGGAATGCAGAGGACACAGTGTTGGGCCCAGAGCCTGCCACAGAGGGGTGCAGCTGCTGGCTCAGTGGCCCAGTCCCCTCTCCCTGCTACCAGGTTGGGCCTAAGACTGAGTTCTGCTTCTGGAAATGAAGCAGGAGGCACCAGAGCCCACTTCTAAAATTCCCGGGCAGTCTCCAAAGATCCAGCAGCAGCACCTTAGAATATGTCATAGAGAAGTCGATGTCCCTCCCCGCAAAGGAGCAGAAGCCCCATGTACATGGGCCTGGGGTGGGAATGAGGGTCATTTGAGCCACTGGGTTTGGGACTCTTTGTTACAGAAGCTGTGTGTTAGCCTATGCTGCTTGCAAACCACCCAAAGTCGCCTTGAGACAGCAAAGCCCTGGGCCTCCTGGCTCAATGGTCTGCATTCTCACTTGCGCTGCTGGGTTAGCCTGGGCTGTTCCACCGGCTGCGTGAAGCTGGAGGACCAGCTGGCTGGAAGGTCCAAGATGGTCATGCTCAAGGTCCAGCCAATCCTGATTTCCTCCGAGTGGCCTCTTGTCCACTGGGCATCTGCGCATCCTGGTGAATCCCAAGTTCAAAAGGGCAAGAGAACCTACAGCCTCCGGGGCCCAGCCTGGGGAAGAGTCCGCAGGCCTTGTGCTGAGGCAAGGTCCACAGGACTCTGTGGGCAGTGGCTGGTGGCCGGGTGGGACTGGCAGTTTCCAGCCCTTCCTCCTGCTCCTGTCCCCACCCCGGTGACTCCGCAGTTGGCAGCAATAAGGAAGTGAATGTGGGTCTCAGCAGGACATAGCCGTGGGGACAGAGCTGGGGACTGCCCTCCCAGGCCTGCCGGGGCCCAGCACTGGGGAAAGGTCACCCTCCTGCTGACAAGAGGTCTGAGTCACACGCAGCCACACAGACCACGCCCAGCTTCCCGCCGCCGGGCACAGGGGGCCGCTGCCCTCCTCTCCCCATTGTCTGCTCCCCGACTTCTGTCCACGGACACTAAAACCAATTCCCCCAGGAGAGGGCTGTCCCCAGGCCCTGCTGGTCCTTCCGTCACAGCCACCTGGGCCCTGCACCCCGAGACGAGAGCAAAGAGGATTTGGGACGTGAGCAGCAGGCCAGGCTCTCCAGGCCCTGGGCAGGCCTGCCCAGGTCAACAGGGAGCACTGCTTAGGTTTCCTCCACAGAGTGCAGACAATCCACCGGTCCACCATCCACCCACCCACCATCCACCATCCCACCCTCCCTCCATCTGTCCACCTATCCATCCACCCCATCTATTCAGTCAGCAATCCATCCCACCCTCCCACCCACCTACACACCCACCACCCACCTACACACTCACCACCCACCTATCCAGTGATCCACCCACCTGCACACCCAACATCCCTCTCTCACCCACCCATCCATCCTTCCACCTACCATTCCACCATCCCTCCCTCCACCCACCCATCCATCCATCCGTCCACCCATCCACCCACCCACCTGTCCTTCCATCCATCCTCCGTCCACCCATTCGTCTGTCCACCCATCTTTCCACCCCCCCACCCACCCATCTCTTCACCCTTCGCTGGGCGCCCCCTCTGGTCTGGCAGCCTGCCCCGAGTTCCCTGGTGAACAAGGTCCACGCAGGACCTGCCTTCCTGGAGAGTGTGGTCTGGGGCTGTGGCCAGCGCACGCCTCGTCCTGTTCAAACCCACGAGGTCGTTTCTATTCATCCTGTTTCCCGGGGGCAGGGGACAGGCCTGCAGTCAGGGCTGGCAGGTCGGATGAGCTGGGACTGGAACCCGGTGTCCTTGGCTGAGGTGGAGCGACGGTGAGGAGGGCCCTGCGTCCAGGGCCTCTGCCCTCCTGCTCTGGGCTTCATACGATGGCAGGGCCACCTCCTGCACCCGCTCTGGCTGACCAGCCAGATGCCTGGGATGGAGAACAGGGAGCCCCTCTTCTCTGCCAGGCCCGGGCAGCGGGGCCTGCAGGGCCTCTCCGGCGCCTGAGCCCCAGCCGTGTGGTCCTCCATGGCACAGCCGCAGGCGCCCAGAGAGGCCCCTGGGAGGGCAGCAGAGCTGTCCCCTGCAGACAGGGGGGGCGGCCACCCGGAGCTCATCTAGAGCACCGGCAGGAGTCCGCCTTCGGGTGTCCACCATGGACTTTCTGTGTGACCAGGGAATGTCCCTGCCTCTCCGTGACCTTGGTCCCCGTCTGCACACCTGCTGCGGGGCGACCGTCCGTCAGACTCCTTGCTCCGGACTCTTCTGAGAGCTTGCACGGGGCGGGGTTAGTGACCGTCCCAGAAGCCGCTGGGCGTGCGCCGGGCATGACCAGGACATGAGGGGCCAGGCCCAGGCCGTGCAGGGCCTTGGACACCAGTGGGATTTGGGACCTTGGGCCAAGGGGGCTGGGAGCTGCTGGGTTCCCAGGGCCCAGATGCTCAGGAAATGGGCCCCGTGGACCCACTGGCTGGGCAGAGGGCTGCCCGGAGGGAGGTGAGCAGGACCCCGGAGCCCCAGAAACAATCAAGCCACGTTCATGATGGTGCCAGGAATGGATTGTTGGAGCCGGGGCTTTGGGTAGGAGGACACGGGTCAATAGCTGTAACTAGAGCCTGGACGTCCCTTCTAGGGAGGGCGGTAATTCACCAACCCCTGTAACATTGACTGGCGCATCCTCTGGCCCTGGGCCCTAATCTGAAGTTAGAGCTCTGCCCAAAGCAGGCAGCAGAGAACCTGAGCTGAGAAAGGGGAATTGATTGGGTTCTGTGTTTGAACTACCCAGGGTCAGACCTTCAGGTATGGCGTCAGGAAGGCACGGGGGGCAGTGGAGAAACTCAGTCACCAGGAGGCACAGGGCTGGAGGAAGTGGGGGTCCTGAGAAAGCTCCCGGCATGCCCAGAGTCCTGGCCCACGGCCACGGCATCGAGATGGCCCAGATGGGCTCTGCCCACCTTCTCCCCTGGGTTCTCTCCATACCTGCCCAGGTACAGTGTCTCCTGTGGGTTTCAAGCTTCCTAAATGCAGGCCTGAGGCCAGTAGAAAGGTGTGGGTCTCCCCCAGTGGACTGCAGGGTCCCCAGAGCCTTCGTTGCAAATGTGGCAAAGTCCCATGAGCACAGAGATACAGAACGAGAACCTGAGTCCCTGGATCAAGCCATACCTGAAGATCCACTGCCTACAGGGCAGGCTATATAACATGGTCTCTGGATAGCTGAGGGCTGCCATCCAGTCCCCAGCTCACCCCCCGTCACTTCTGGGGCACCAGCCACGTTCCTGGGCCTCTTTCCAATCTGGGCGTCTCCTTTCCTCAACCTGTCCTCGTTAGACTCCGTGATCTTTAACATTTGGTTTTTAGTTGTAGCGGACACAATATCTTTATTCCATCTTTACGTGGTGCTGAGGCTCGAACCCAGGGCCTTCACGCACGGTAGCCAAATGTCTACCTCTGAGCCCCAGCCCCAGCCCCAGCCTCTGTGCTCTTACGGTGATGCGGTGGCCTGGTTTTCCTGGCCACTCTTGGTGATTGCACATTGTCCTGATTGAATTCTTCATGGTGTCACTTTCTCTCTCGAAGTGTCCTGGATCGGGTGATAAGGCACGGACACCCCGTGCATGTCCCCGTGTCCTCGCCCCAGCCCACTACGCCACTCATAGTGGCCCTGATGGTCCCAAGTGCTCTTAAAACTCGCACCCAGTGATCAGCCACAGAGGGAGGGAGGTGGCTCAGATCTCGCCCCAGGTCCCCAGCTATGCACCCTCAGGCCTGGGAAGGGGCCCCTGCAGGGACAGGTGGGGTGCTCCTCCCAGGAGGGCACAGGGGAAACTCTCCACAGCACTCCCCTGGGCTCCGAGGCTCTGCTGCCCGCCCTCCGTGTCCCCGCCTGTGCCCGGCCCCACAATCAAGCCCCTGTCTTAAGGTGGCTCGCGGGAGCCTGTTTTTCCCACAATAAAAAGAGGTGCACCTAAAATAGGCCAGGGCCTGGGCCGGGGGCCAAACTGGGATGAGAAAGTGGGTCAGGCAGGGGAGGAGCTCAGGCGGGCTTCTTGGGGATGGGCCAGACGGCGCCTGCGGGTGGGTCCTCGCTCTGCACCGGGCGCTGCATCGGCACCACGACCTTGTTTAATCCTCTCACCGCTCCGAGAGGTAAGTGCTGATATTTACAGTTTATAAGGAGAAACACCAAGGCCCAGAGAGTCGGGCTGCGGGGCTCAGAGCCCAGTCCTCCAGGGCCAATTCTGCCCTGGGGCACCAGGGCGGACTTCCAGGCCACAAAAAGGTAGCAGAGTCTCCGCCATCTGCCATCTGGAAACTCAGCCAGGCCTGGCCCGAGTTGGAGCTCCTTGACACAAACATGTCCTCAGTGCCCTTTACCAATTTTGGAGAGAGTTTAAGGCATAAGGAACAGATACAGAGCATCCTTCCAACTCAAATGGGCAAAAGCATGCAGGCTTCAGGCATAGCTAGATCCAGGTGCTCATATGCTATTCTCCCACTCAGTTATCTTTCCTTCTTACTTCTTCCTTCTGGGTAACACTGCCTCTCTGGGGCATAAAGAATGGTGACAGGAAGTGCCAAGTCTCATCCCTAGGCTTGGAAGACAAGGCTGGATTACCAACCTCTAGGTCCCAGGGGAAGGAGCAGAAACAAGGTCCCATGGAGCAAAAGGGTCTGGAAGCCCAAACCAGCACTGGCTGGAAAGGCTGTCAGAGGGCCCCTGTTGAAGTTTCTAATGTGCTTTTTTTTTGGGGGGGGGTTACCAGGGATTAAACTCAGGGGCCTTGACCGCAGAGCCCCGTCCCCAGCCCTATTCTGTATGAGACAGCGTCTCCCTGAGCTGCTTAGGGCCTCACTGTTGCTGAGGCTGGCTTTGAATTCACGATCCTCCTGCCTCAGCCTCCCGAGCCCCTGGGGTGACAGGCATGCGCCACCGTGCCCTAATGTGCTTCTCACCCTGCTTTCCCTGGGACAGCTCTGGCCTGGACCGCCCCCGGCATCCATCAGTCTAGGGGAGGTTAGAATCTATTACGGAAAATGTAAAAGGTAAGACAGGCTGCGTCCTGCTCCTGGACTCAAACCAGGTGACGCAGCAGGACAGAGTCTTGGGGGTGGCTCAGTCCCCCGCCTTGAGCGCATCCCGCCATCGCGCTGGACGGCTGGGAGGGCAGTCTCCCCGGGGCCAGAGGGTCCCTGCTGCTCCAGAGCCGCGGGGCCAACTCTCCGGTGAGGAGAAGACAAGAGGCGGGGGACGGAGGAGAAATGCCGGAGCCCCTGACCAGGCTGCTGGGGAGACGGGGGAGTGTCGGGGAAGGGCTGCTCCTAGGGCGATGCTCAACGGGCGGCTCCCCGCTGCCTCCAGGGGCTGTGAGAGCCAAAGTCTTATTTTCCCAGACTCCCTCTAAAATAGCATTTTTACCCACCAGAGATCTTGGTTGCCAGCAAAGTCCACCAACTCAAATGCATTTTTAAACAACTTAAACGCTGCCGTGGTTAATGGCATGTGCCCACTTGTCTGAACCACGGGTGCCGGAGGTCAGATGGTATTCTGGGTTTGTCTGGGAGGGGACTTTTGGGTCAGAGGAACGTTTGGATCAGTCGTTAAGTAAAGCAGATCAGCCTATCTAATATGGGTGGGCCTTGTGCAATCAGTTGAAGGTCTGCTCTGAATAAAAAGGGCTGAGTGAGAGGGAAGTCCTGCCACCTGCCTGCTTGAGCTGAGACACTGGCCTTCTCTGGTCTTTGAATTTGAATTGAACCCTCAGATCTTCTTGGGTCTTGAGCCCACAGGCTGAGCACGGGCCCTCAGCTCTCCTGATTTTCATGTGCCCACTTGGACCAGAGCCAGCGCATCACCGACTCTGCTGAGTCTCCAGATTACTGACTGACGCTCTTGGGGCTTCTCAACCTCCACCTTCTCAGGAGCCTCCGCAATCTACATAAATACATATATACAGGCATCTGTCTGTATTTCTGTTTCTTTGGTGAACGCTTACTGATGCAGACCCCCAGGATAGACTCTGGATATGCTTCAGGTATGGCTGTATCCAGGAGCTGAAACAACATCACGAGGTTCTGTCATCTCTTGTCAGGTTTTGGATAAGATTTCTTCACAGGGTTCATGTGGTAGATAACACTGGCAATCCTGGCTCCTGACCTAAACTCACACTCTAAGAAGCAAAAACGATATCCCTTTATCCATCTCACTGGTCTCAGTAGGGTCACAATCACTGTGGCCCAGGGGCCATGCTACAATGGCAGGGAGTGACAAGACCTGTGAAGGAACGGGGAGGAGTCCTGTGAAGCCAAGCTGAGAAGGCCACACGTGCAGGTCAGGGAGCCCTGTCACTCTGCCCAGCTGAGTGCTGAGTCAGAGCATGGGCCACATACAAGGCTCAGAGCCAGTGTGCCCGCCAGCTCTCCGATACTGTAACAAAATGCCTGAGACGATTAACTTAAAATTAGGAAAGGTTTACTTTGGCTTATGGTTTTGGAGGTTGGCCACCTGGCCTCTGGGCTGTGGGAGGCAGCCTCTCATGGCACAGGGACAGGTAGAGGAAGCCACTCACCTCAGGGCATCTGGGGAGCAGAGAGAGAAGCAGGAAGGGCCAAGGCCCAAGTTCCCCTCAAGGGCATTCGCCAGTGACCTAACACCCTTCCACTCAGATCCACCTCATTTTGTCTTCTTTGTGTTTTTTATTTGTGGGTGTCTGTTTTATATGGTTTGTTTGTGTGTGTCATTCGTTTCTTTGTGTTCTTGTTGTTGTTTTGTTTGGGGTACTGAAGATAGACCCCAGGGGTGTTTTATAAATGAGCTACATCCCCAGGTCCGTTTGATCTGATTTTTTTTTACTTTTGAGACAGGGTTTTGCTAAGTTGCTGAGGCTGGCCTCAAACTCGCAATCCTCCTGCCTCAGCCTCCCGAGTTGCTAGGATTACAGGCATCGGTCACCATGCCCAACTGAGGCCTCACCTTTTAAAGGCTCCACCGACTTCCAAAAGTGCCACTAGCTGGGGCCCAGCTGTCAACCTATGGCCCCTTGGGGACATTGCAGACCCAAACTTTAGTGGCTAGTGAGCATCCCGGTCTGGATTCAAGCCAAGTGTGTCCCTGGGCCGTCAGCTTTGGCTCTATGTTTCCTCTCACTCCTAGTCACAAAGCCCGTCTTCCGACACCCTGGGCCCTGGTCTGCACACGCAGGGCCTTCAGCGCCCACCCTGGCCCCAGGACATAGTAGGGCTGCGGCCAGAGGCAGCCCCCAGCACCCGGCTCCCGGCAGCTCTTTTTAACACCCCACAGGGTCCTCTTTGGATCCCTCCTCCTGCCTCAGACCCAAGTGGCAGCTGAGTTCTCCGGGGAGCTGGCGCCGGTCCCCGCACAGCTGTCCCCATCCTCTGATGCATTTTCATTCCCTTTGAGAACTGCCCAGTAGGGGCAGCTCAGGAACAGATGTTCCCTAACAACTGCAGTTTACAGGGTATTTTTGGTAAATTGTCGGGAGTTTGCTGCATCCTCAAGGAGAAGAAAAGCAAACGGCTCCTGTGAAGACTGGCGCGTTGTAATGGCCTTGGCAGCTGCAGGGTGACCGTCCTCCCGCTGTGTTGCCGCATATGAAGTGGCCCCAGAACATGGCAACGTGAAACAATGCACACTTCTTTCCGCAGGGCTCCTGGGGGTCAGCAATGCAGGCGCAGCTCAGGGCCAGGCGGTTTTGACCCTGGGTCTCTGGCGAAGCTGTGGTGTTATCCGAAGGCTCGGCTGGGGCTGGAGGAGCTACCTCCAGGGTGGCACCCTTGCAGCTGCTGCAGGAGACTGAGGTCCTCATGTGGTGTCTCCGTGGGGCCCCTTGAGTGTCCTCACAACATGGCGGCCACACCCCCAGAGCAGGAGCACAAGGAGGAGCCACAGGCCTTTTATGACCCAGACTTGGAAGCTACACTCCATCACCTGCCCCTGTTCCATGCACTAAAAGGGAGAGAGCGAGTCCAGTTCACAGGCAAGGGAAGAAGAGGCGGGCTCCAGCTAAGGAATCAGGGGTGCGCACACCCTAACCCAGACAGAGAGACCCTAACCCAGAGCAGATGGCAGGACGCACCCTGACTCCCATCCTTTGCCCTTCCTGTGCGGTCGCCCTGTTGAAGGGGTGGGGACGGCTCCCCACGTTGGACTTGGTCCTGTGACTTGCTCAGATCCATAGACAGAGGCAGGAGCCAATCTGGAGTCTGAGCCTTGAGAGGCTCTGTGGGTCCCCTCCTGCCTTCTCTCTCTGCCTGGGGTGAGAGAGGCCCCCTCCAGGCCAGCCCCTCCAGGGCAGGAGAGGAGACATGGGAGGGACTTGGTGACAAGGGCTGGATTCAACAGAAACCGCATGGAGGAAATCCAGGAGGTCCTGTGAGGAAGTCGCACACCTGGGTTTGGCCACCGTCCGTGGGGGCAGCCCTGGCAGACTTTCAGATGCGCCTACCCACTGCCAATCAGCACCCTCATGGGGACAGCGCCGGCATTTGGTTTTAGGAAGTCCCTGCGGCTCTGACCATCCGCTCTGGGCCCATACCCCCTGCTCAGAGCCCACCCAGAGCCCCTGCGCCCCTGCCAACACCAGGAGCCACGGCAAGGATGGGCCCAGGAAGGGCGGTTGGGGTCCCTATTTTGAAAGCCGAGATCTGGGTCTCCTAAGGTGCCTCCTGGCCTCCCGCAAGCCCAGCCCCAGAGAGGCCGAGAGGGGCACGGGACCCAGAGGGCACAGGTGAGGGAGGGCGCCCAGGGGCGGAGGGGTGGGGAGCCAGGACACAGGGCAGCCAGAGCCGCGATGCCCGAGGGCGGGACAGGGCGGTCCCCCCCACCCCCACCCCGCAGTGCTCCCTCCCTCCCTCCCTGCCCCGGGCAGTTCCCGCTCAGCGGCCCTCGGCTGCTCTCTGGATTGGTATCGTCCCACGGGAGGCCACGGGAGGCCTCATAAGTGCTGGCCGTGCGCCCGAGGTGACAGGATGGTGGGCAAGAGGCGCCACATGAAGGTTTTATTCTAAGGGGACCAACACCCAGAACCATCAAACCGCCCTCGTGCGTGACGATTGCTCCTGGGACTGAGCGGGCGGGGACCTCGTGCCCCCTCCCGAGCGGCCAGCCGGGAGGTCCACAGCCAGGACAGGTCCCAGAAGGAATGAAGGACGTTCCTGCGCCGGAGGTCACTGGACACTGCGAGGCCGACTGGAGCAGGCACCATGCACGCGCTCAGCGCCGCTCCTGCCCTGCGCCTGGGGCCGAGGTGCGCCCTGTGCGGGGACCTGCGCGTCCCTGTCCTCAAGGGGTCACAGCCCGTGGGGAGGAGGGACAGGTGAGCGATTGGAACTGCAGCCGCGAGGAGGGGAGGGTGGAGGAGCCCTTCCAAGGGACAGAACCAGGGCTCCTAATGGTGACCATAAAGCGCCTACTCGGTGCCCGCGGCTTATCCGATATTTGGAGCCGTATTTTGGACACAGACCGACCCGGTTGGTTTTTCCTTATTTGCGGTTTGATGGAGAGGGGCACATGTACACCAGCCCCCTCGAGTGGTCAGCTTTAGTGAGCCTCGTTCTCCGCAGTTTCAGTGAAGGGACGTGGCGGAAGGTGGGGAGGGAACGTGGCGCCTCGAGGGCACCCAGCTGGCCCTGGAGGCTGCCTGCCCGCTCCCGCCTGGTTAACGCAGACCCGTCCATCGCTGCCCCCTCCCAGGCCCAGTTCCTACTGGGAGCCCCGGGGTGGGGCTGAGAACGTGGAGTCCAGTTCCCAGGTGCTGCTGGTCGCCGACCCCACACTGGGAACCTGGTCAGTTCCAAGGGGCGAGTGCGGTGGCCAGCCTGAAGTCCCCCTCTGTCCCTGCAGGATCAGAGCCCATCTGAAAGACAAATTGCTCCCCCAACACCTTTTGGTTTTCACTCACATTTTTCTTTGCCTTTTGATTGACACATGATCACTGTACATATTCATGAGGTGCCAGGTGACGCTTTGATTCGTGTATGCAGTTGGTCATGACCCATCCAGGGTCATTAGCATATCTGCCACCTTGACCGCTTAGCCTTTCTCTAGGATTCCATTCAGAACCATCTCTACCAGCTATTTAGAGATGCATAAGGTGTCACTGTTAGGTACACTCACCCCACTGAGCCACAAAACACCAGAGCTTCCTCCTATGTGACCATATCATTGTATTCAATCTCGGGCCATCTCCCTCATCCTACTCTCAACTTCTATGAGATCAACCTTTTGCATTCCACGGATGAGTGAGATCATGTAACATCTGTCTTTCGGTGCCTGATTTATTTCACTTAACATTCTGTCCTTCTGGTCCATCCAAGCTGCTGCAAATGTCAGGATTCCATCCTTTGAATGGCTGCATAGTATTCCATTTGGGTACATGCAACACATTTGCTTTGTTCACTGATGGACATTTAGGGTGATTCCATTTCCTGACTCTTGTGGATAGTACTGCAATAAATACAGGAGTGCTGGTGTCTCTTCATATGCCCATCTCATTTTCTCTGGGCTGCATACAGTAGTGCAATTTCCGGACTGTTCAGTATTTCTAGTGTAGATGTTTAAGGAACCTCCACACTATGCTCCTTAATCCTCCCACTTTTTTAAGCCCCTCCTGAGCCCACAGCTCACTGGGCCGCCCCTGCTCTCTTGATCTGATGCTTTATTTTTTTTTCGGCCACGGATAGAACCCAAAAGCAAGAGAAGCATTTTTTATCAAGTCCTTAGACTCACACAATAGAATGGGTTTGTCTGCCTGGGGCCCTTGAATACAGTCCTGGGGCAGGAGATGGCCCAAGGAAGTGACCTGAGCAGGGCCAGCTGCTCATGACCACGACCACCTCCCAGAGGACTCCTCGGTGGGTGGGGAATTCTCTCCGAGGACTGCCCCTCTGGCACACTCCCAGGATTTGTGATAGCAAACAATCAACAACAACCACCTCCCCTCCCCCCCAAACCCCTGATTTCCTGGAAATGCAAAAAAAAAAAAAAAACAGAAAAGTTGTCCAAAGTCCTCACAATACAAATTCAACCATTGTTAATAACTTGGCATATTTTCCCTACATATATGCTTTTTAAAATTGTACAGACAGCTCATCTATCCACATAATTATCCTTTTGTGTGAAGAAGAAGCTACGGCAGCAGCTTTGACAAATGTTTCCGGGAAAAGAAAGCGACAGGTTCACCTAGAGCATCAGCGGATCATCTGTAGGGATGATGGGCTGAGGCCCGATCCAGCCGGACGCTTGCTCTGACCGCGCACACGGGAGTGGGCCTTACGGTGTTAGTGGGGGGAGGGGGGAGGAGAATAATTATTTGTGATCAGCGAAAATGAAATTCAAATGTCAGGGTTCATAAAACTTCCTACAAACCCAGCCTCACCCACTCATTCACACACTGACTCCCCACTTTCACTTCCCAGTAGCCCCCGTGACCCGATGGCCCCTCCAGGGTCAAATACTCACTCCCCTGCAGTAAGAAGTTGGCTGACTCCTCAAGGTGGGGCCCAGGGCCAGGTCATCAACATCCCATGAGATAGATGCAGGAACCGAGAGGAAGTCCTCACAATGTGAAAATGTCTACTGGATTTAAAAAAAAAAAAAAACTGGGTATGGTCCTTTGACTTCATTTTAATAATAATTTTTAATCTCATTTTTGGTCCATGAGGGATTAGAAATGTGAAATAAAACAACTACTCCTTTACTATTAGTGTGTGTGTGTGTGTGTGTGTGTGCGCACACACACACACGCTGTGGTGCTGGGGACCAAACCCAGGCCTTATACACATAACCCCAGCCCCAGCCCTTTTTATTTTTTGAGACCGTGTCTTGCTAACTTGATGAGGCTGGCCTCAAACTTTCGATCCTCCTGCCTCAGCCTCCAGAGTTGCTGGGATGACAGGTGTGCACCACCACATCCAGCCATTTTGGTGGTGAGGGCGTGGTCACGTTATTACATTCAGGTTGAGGACTTGTCCCCCCTCTGATGGACATGCAAGGTCAATTCCAGACCCTGATGCCCGGGGCCTCCTGAACCTCTCTTCTGGTATAGCCATGGCAGAATTCTCCAGGAGACATCCAGCATGGGAAGAGCTGGGTCCCCAGACCCCTGCCTCTTCTCAGCATCACCAGGATTTCTCAAACTCTTGACGCAAAGCCCTTGTGCCAGCCTACACCACCCCCTCTGTGCCCCAAGCTCCAGCCTCAGTCGTGGCGATCACTTAGTCTTGGCTGAAGTCTTAGTTTGTGTTTGAAGCCCCCCAGCTTCCAGCAGGCATCAGACCTGGACACTGGGAGCTCAACAGCTTGTCAGGAGCCGTCATTCCCCCTCCCCCCACCAGGCCCCGAATTGCCCTCCCCATTTCACCTGCCGATCCCCTGAGCTGGCCTGGCCTGGGGGCGCCTCCTGGACCCCCAGTTTCATAAGGCATCCCTCCAGGTCCTCACGCAGCCTGGCTGCCTGGTTCTGCCAGCTCAGCATCCTCCCTACCAGCCTCCCCACAGCCGTGTCCACCACAAGAACAAATGGATGGTGCAAGGCTGACACCTGGTGGTCTCAGGGGGAATAGCTCCTTGAGGGAGCCCAGCGCTCGGCCCATCCTCTCCACCCTAGAGAACCTGCCACCACGGAGCCCTGGGACACAGCACGTTTTCCTGCCTATTCACCTTTGCATACTCTGTTCCCTTTTTTGACATTGTCGATCTTCAAGATTCACCTGGGAAATTCCAACTCTCCTTGCAAACACCCTGCATCTGTGAGAGGTCTACCTTGACTGGTCCACCCTGCCTTCTCTTGTTCTTTCTTCTCACACCAGCGTATGAGTTTGCTGGAGCTGCTATAACAAAGATTCTCGAAGCCAGAGGCTTATAAATTACAAAGGTATTGCCTCACAACCCAAGAAGCCCAGGGGGAAGACGTGGGTGGGGTTAGTTCTTCCCCGGGGTTGGGAGGGGAAGCTGTTCCATGCCTCCCTCCCAGGTCCTGGTGGCCTGTGGCACTTTTTGACACCTGGAAGCCTGTAGAGGCATCTCCCTATTGTCATTTTCACGTGCTTCTCCTTGTGTGTGCAGCTACAGATTTCTGCTTTGGGTAAGGACACGGCTTATCTTGGGTCAGGGGTCCACCCTTCTCCTAGCATGATCTCAAGTTATTTAGGCTAATTACACCTGCAACCACCCAATGTCCAGGTAAGAGCACACATTCTCAGGTACTAGGGTTAGGATGTGACATGAATTTGAGGAGCACATAATTCAACTCATAGTATATATCACCGTGATTCTATGAAGGTTTGACCTGATGGAATCTTTAGCATGCGGGGATTAGCAGAAAGTAATTAGGTCATTGGGGGCATCACCTGTGGAAGAGATGAACGCAGAGTCGGGTGATTCTTGCGAGGGTGGACTTAGCCACCCACAAGTTTGGCCCTTCTACCTGGAGCCAGCTCCCTCCCCAATCCTCCCTCATGTTGTGATACAACAACCAAAAGGATCCCTGTGAACAGATGGGGCCACTCGATCTTGGACTGGACTTTCGGTTTATTTATGATCTCAATAAACCTCTTTCCTTTATAAAGTACCTAGCCTCAGGTATTTTGTTACAGGAAGAGAAAATAGATTAACACACCACCTTCATGATCACCATTTTAACTACTTTAAATCATTCAACAAGGTTTTCTATTTTTTTTCCCCAAACTCAAGGGGATTCTTCTAAATGGAAATTTAAAGGGGCAAGAGTGTCCAAACACCTTGAAGAAAACTGATGATTTAGGGAACCCCAAGACTTCTTATTTAGAAATAGCTAATCATCAAAACAACATGGTGAGCTGGGGCTGGGGCTGGGGCTCAGTGCTAGAGAGCTTGCCTCACACGTGTGAGGCACTGGATTCAATCCTCAGCACCAGATAAAAATAAATAAAGTCATTTTAAAAATATGGTAAGAATACAGAGATACATATAGGTGGAAGGAACAGAAAAGACAGCCCCCAAATAAGCCCCCTGCCTACATGAAAATTTAATAATTGGTAGAGGTGACGCTGTATTGTCGGGGGAACTTAAGACTCTTCACATATTATTGTAGGACAACAGTTGTCCAAAGTGAAAAAAAGCAGTTGAATCCCTCAGCAGACTGTCCACAAAACCACCTCCAGCAGGGTCAAGACCCTAAATGTGAAGAGCAAAACTTTAAAACATTTAGGGAAAAAAAATTGGAGAATATGTTCGTGACCTGGGGTGAGAAAGGACTTCTCAGACGAACTGTGGATGCATGAGCGTGGACAGAGCACGTGGTGCTTGGCTACATTAAAATTTAAAACGACATCAAAAGACATCAGAGGGCCCCAGGGAGAGCTCCCCTGTGGGGACAGAGCTCTGCACTATTTATAACCAACACAGGGGGAGTCTGCCAGAGCCCTGGGCCTCCCTCCGCTCCTGGGGGACCTTGCCAGGAGGGCTGTGCTGTGCCGGTTTCCCCCTGGAAACAGCAGGACTCTGAGGAGCCCCCTGACCCCGGGGCCCTGCAGAACAGCCTCAGGCCAGGCCTGTCGGACGCAGCCCACGTCTCATTCCCATGATGCTGCTCGGTCACTCTGTGCCTGGCCACCGGCAGGTGACGCTGAACCATCAGACCCAGGAAGGCACAAACATGCAGCTGTCACATGTCCCCAGGACGGGGTGGCCTTGCAGGGCTCTGGGCTCTGCTACAGCAGAGCAGATGCAAAACAACTCCCCACCCAGGACCGCAGGGATAAGGATGTCATGGGAGAAGGCAGCCATGGTAGGTTTTTAAGGGATGGGGCATCCCTCAAGTGCTCCTGAGAGTGACAGCGCTCAGCCTCCACAGGAGAGAGAGCCCAGGTGGCCGCTTAGGAGGCAACGGAGTTGTAAATCAGGTGAAGAGACAGAGGCTCAGAGAGGTCGGACAGTGGGTTTGAGGTCACAGAGCTAAGTAGCTGCAGAGCTGGAAGTTTCCGGGAGGGGCTGCTGCTACCCCGCCCAAGCACTTGCCGATTCTCTCTCTGACACACACATGCACACGCACACACACACACATGCACGCACACGCACACGTACATACATGCACACATGCGCACGCACACGCACACACCCACGCGCACACCGCCCAGGCCCGCTGTGGATGAAGGACCTGCACACAGTTGCAAGGCACACTTTATTCACTCGCTGGGGGGTCTGGGGGGTCGTGGGCAGCAGACCTGGCCCCTGGGGAGGAGGGCGGGGGCTCGGGGGCTCTAGTTGGAGGGGTGGAAGGCTCCACGTTGGTGCCACTGCATGTCGCGGATGCGGCGCACGGACTGCACCTGGGGGTGGGGAGCCCCGAAGTCGCTGCTGTCCTTGTAGTCGCCCTTCTCTAGCAGGTACTGCAGCCCGCGGTAGCCGGGGTACTGGTAGCCCACCCACCTGCAGGGCCCGAGGAGGGAGAGAAAGAGAGAGGCACGTCCTTCAGCCCCCAGGAGAGGGCGCCTGCCTTCCCGGAATTGGCAGGACTCGGCACTCTCCCCCCCCCCCCCAGTCGTCCCGTCCCCCGCCTCCGGGCGCTTCTGCTTCCTTCCTGCTTTTTTCTTTCTTTGGGGGGCGGGGGGGGGGGTGACGGGTACCAGGGATTGAACTCAGGGCCCTCGACCCCTGAGCCCCATCCCCAGCCCTGTTTTGCGTTTTATTTAGAGACAGGGTCTCACTGAGTTGCTTAGGGCCTCGCCGTGGCTGAGGCTGGCTTTGAACTCAATCCTCCTTCCTCAGCCTCCCGAGCCTTGGGAATGACAGGTGAGCACCACCGCGCCCGGCCCACTTCCTGCTCTCCAAGGGCAGCTCACTCCCTCCCAATATGAGTTTTAGCGAAGGCCTGACACAGGGTCAGAGCAAGGAGGGTCATAAGCTCCCCGAAGATTTGACTAGGTCAGGCCCCCCAGGGGCCCCCACAGTCCACCCACTGCTCAGGGCCTTTGCCATTCAGGGGTCACTGACTCTTTTAAGCACCTAATGCAAATGACAATCTTGTCCTCAGGGGACATGGCAGAGCCCTGGCCCACAAGGACCTGCCCAGCCAGTCTCTGTGGACACCTCCAGCTCCCCCCATCCTCCTCGTGCCCCTGTGTCCCTGCACTGAGGCCACCAGGGCCTTCACGGATCAAGAACTCCCTGGAAGGCTCCGCAGGCTGTGCGCACGCGGGTCTCTGCGGGGAGCTTCCTCTCCCCCTGGGCCCTGCAGCCCTGCTCTGCCTTGAGGCCTCGAGACTCTCCCTCGAGGGAGAAGCTGAGGTTTGTGGGGCACCTCAAACCAGCCCCTCCTGGAAGGTCACCTGCACGGGGCAGCTGCCAGGCCTCCTCCTGACGCTGCCCGTGGGAGCCCAGGACAGAGTGGACGTGGGAATCCATGTGTGCAGGAGCCAGGGACTTTGCACAGTATTTAGGGGACTTGAAGAACCCCAAGAAGCCAGTAGGTGTCGCCAAACAGGCTGTCTAAGGCCAGGCGGGGGGAGGGGTGGGGGGAGCCCTCCTATTATTTGCATAGAGCCCGCCCACACCCCCCATGAATCAATCCATTGGTTGCTGCAGTACCGGGGATCGCTCCCAGGGGGCGCCCGCCGCCCAGCCACACCCCAGCCCTTGTTCCTTGGAGACAGGGTCCTGCAACGTCCCCCAGGCTGGTCTCCAAGACTGGGGGCCCCCCGAGTCGGTGCCCGGGGGCGAGGGGGCTGGGGCTGCACTCACGTGCCGCTCTGCACCCGCACCGAGGACACCTTCTCCTGGTAGCCGTGGGCGTGGAAGCTGGGCACGTCGTCATCTATGATCTCCATCTTCTTCCCCGTGAAGTTGGGGTTCTCGTAGAGGATGATCTTGTGCTCCTGGCTGTCCTGTGGCCGGGGCAGGGAAAGCCAGTGTGGGGGAGCAGCCCTCCCCGACCCCACATCCCAGCATGCTGCACTCAGACCCTCTGCTCCATAGACCCACCCAGTGACAGTCTGTGACAAGGCCAGTGGACTGTGAGTCTGTAGAGTCCCTCCTGAGCCGTGGGCTCCCGGACGTCACACTTGGGGGAATATTTGATTCTGAAACGGTGGTTTTCCCTCCCACAAACTAGACTTTCTCATTCTTAAAGTGCAGCCCTGTCTTATTCACCCCCCAGGCACAGCACAGCCCCCCTCCTGTCTCTTCCCCTCCCCCTGCTGCTGCGTTTTTCTTAGTTGTCTCGCTGAATCCATTAGGCAAGTCTTATGACACTTGGCAGATGAGAAGACTGAGGCACAGAGAGGTCAAGTGACTTGCCCGGGGTCACACAGGTGGGAAGAGGAGAGCCAACATATGACCCCAGGTCTGTAGAAGGCCAAGTCCAATCTTCTTCCAATCTTCCACCACACTGTGGGAGGACACAGTCCGGGCTTGGAAGTTTGGGGAGTTGAGTGCTTGAGCAGTGGTAGGTCCTTACCCCTCCCCAAGAGTTTATTCACTAGTGAGAACCAGGCTCAGAGAAGAACAGACAGCTCTCACAGGCACGAGTCCTGATTAAGAGCTGAACCGCCTTTTTCTCCCCTCAGCACAGAATTTCTTTTAAATTCAAGATGGTGACCATTTGTTGAGCAATTACTTAGTAACAGGATTGGGCAACTCTAGGAGCACTATCGACCTAGGATAGAGACCTAGGATAGAACGTGAGCAGTGTCCCCTGGAGCATTCTGTCACCTTGTGGTTACAGAATGTGACAGCCCTGGGGCTGAGCTCCTGGGAATCTGAGGACCACAGATACTAAGAGCCCCAGGGACAGAGGAGGAGCCCGAGGCTCAGGGAGGGGGAAGGACTTTGCAAGGTCACAGAGCCAGGTGCTTCCCTGCCAGTCAGATGGGATGCAGAGCCAACAGCAAAGGCTCCTCCCGATCCCTGCACCTGTGGCTCCACGTGGCCCAGGGGACGAGTGACGGGGCAGGGCACTCACCACTTTGATGGGCCTCAGGGAGCTGAGGGAGTCTGTCCTGCGGCTGCTGGTCCAGGAGTCCCATCGGGGGTACTCGCCCTTCTCGAACACGAACTGCTCGCCCTTGCAGTTGGCCTGCTCGTAGCCCACCCAGCTGCCGCAGAGACAGAGGGGACAGTCAGTCCAGCCCAGCGCCCCGCGCAGGACCCGCCCCTGGGCCCGCCCCCGGCAGCTGCCCTGACCAAGGGCAAAGAGACGCAGCAGCGCGGCCACCTGGGCTGCCCAGCTCCAGGCCACGCGCCTTCAGCCAGGGACACAGTGACAGACGAAGCAGGTCCAAGGGACCCCCCACACCAAATGCCGGGGCCACCGGGTGCTCCAAGGCTCAGAGCTACTGTCCAAGCAAACGAAACCAACAGCCGACGGGTGGCCTCAATAAGGCCACCACAGCGGGTTTGCAGCTGTCCCTGCAATGTCACCGCGGGGGGCGCCGGGAGGAGAGGAGCACCCTCCGCCTTCTCCACTGAGCTCCCTCTCGGGGCCACCCTGGGCCTCCCCCTGGGAGCAACAGGGACTCTTTTGTCCTTGTGAGTCTCTTGCTCTTCCTGGACACAGGGTCTCTGAGATCCGTCCTCCTGGGCCTGCGGACGCCAGCTCCCCCCAGGTGCCCAGACCCGCGGGTGCTCAAGGCCCTTCCTTAAAAAGGCGTGTGAGCCACCTGCTGCTCCTGGGGACCTGACATCCCCTCCAGGTGGCTTGTCCCTGTCACCTGCTGAGGCTTTGCAAATGGCCATCTCACTGTTCTCTGGAGGGAGGGGGGAGGAGGAGGGAGGTGCCGAGTGGCCACGAGGGACGAGGGGCGTTAAGGGGAAGGAGCCTCTCTGGGGGGGCGGATGGGAGAGGGCCCGCCTCGGGCAGGGAGCACTCTGGGGCCACCCAGTGCCGGCAAACCCTGCCTCAGGCGCCACAGTGGCCTTGGGAACAGGAGGTTGTGCTCAGTGTCCCTGGAGAGACCAGCCATCTGCGTGGGCAGGGGACCCAGAAAGTGGCAGCCAAGAGCTCACAGCTGTCACCCGAGGACCCCGTCACAAGAACAGAAGACGACTTCCCGCATGTGACACCAGGGCCGGTGACATCCACGTGGCCCATCCAACCACGGGATGGTAAAGCCACGAGAGTCACGCCGTAGGACCCCAGTCTTCACCTCAGCTGGGCCACGTGGTGGCGGGAAGCAGGTCCCCGGTCTCCACCAGGTATCAGCGGGCTGGCTGGGGGGCCAAGAGTCTGCTGTGGAAGTGGCCCAGAGGAATGGCCACAGGACACTGCACAGAACGCCCTCCGTGACCCAGATGAGTCCCCGCTACCTTATAACCTTGTGGGCTACAAAACTCTAAGTACATCACGGTGCCATTCTGATTCTTTCAAAAACCATTAAATATAACGCAGAGAAAAATCTAGATTTAGACCCCAATCTTTTTTTCAGGGAGGGGGGGTCCCAGGGACTGAACTCGGGGGCCCTCGACCCCTGAGCCCCATCCCCAGCCCTATTTTTAAAATTTTATTTAGAGACAGGGTCTCACTGAGTGGCTTGGGGCCTTGCTAGGTAGCTGAGGGTGGCCTTGAACCCAAGATCCTCCTGCCTCAGCCTCCCGAGCAGCCAGGATGACAGGTGTGGGCCACCGCGCCCAGCTAGACCCAAATCTCAACAATGGTTACTTCTGAGTGGTCGGGCTAAAACTATCTTCCTTCCTTCCTTCCTTCCTTCCTTCCTTCTTTTCCTTCTTCCTCTCCTCCTCCTCCTCCTTCTTCTTTTAATCTAAACACTGTTCTTATTTATTTATTTTTTTTTTGGTGCTGCTGGGGTTGTGTGCCTGGCAAGTTCTCTATCACCAAGCCACACGCCCAGCCCCTATATTCTTAATTTAAAGCAATAGCACTTTAAACAATAAACAAATTTTAAAACTCAAAATGTATACATCTATATTTTTGAATTAAAAGTGTAAAATAGTTTGGCAGGGCTGGGGGCAGCACTCAGTGGAAGAGTGTTTGCCTAGTGTCTTAAAACCCTGGGTATCATCTCCAGCACTGCCAAAACTATCCACCCACCAAACTCAAAAACCTTGGTTAAAATATGCTCGGGAAATTCTATCATCAAAATGTTAAAAGACTATCCCAGTGGCTCAGGAGGCTGAGGCAGGAGGATCACGAGTTCAAAGCCAGCCTCAGCAAAAGCAAGGCCCTAAGCAACTCAGTGAGACCCTGTCTCTAAATAAAATTCAAAATAGGGCTGGGGAATGGGGCTCAGTGGTCGGGTGCCCTGGGTTCAACCCCTGGTGTGTGATTATATATATTAAAAGGTAATTGAAAATCCCACGTGGAGTTCCAGTGGCCTGGACTTCAGTTATCTGGAAGGTGTGCAACAGATTCCCTGCGTGTGCCAGATAACGGAGGCTCGGCAGGGCTGTTGCATGGGCCACCTTCTCCACGTCTTCAGACGTAGACACAGGCAGGGCCATGGCACCAGCAAAATTCCCCAAGCATCCTGAAGTGTGGGGTGGTCTCCGCAGGACACCCGGCCATTCCAGACTCCAACCTGTTGGATGGGGGTCACTGCTGACCCCCGAATCCTGAGGCTCTTACAGAGAGGGAGTGGCCAGGAGCCATGGGAGAGACCCGTGCCACCTGCCGGCTCACACAGGACTGTGCTCACCTACACGACAAGGGGACAGTCCATCTGCCAATCCCCCCCTCTTTCTCAAGTAAAGATGTGGCCCCCAAATATGCCAGCAAATCGGCAGCTCTTAAAAGTTCTGTGTCCCTGCCTTGAAGAGGTGGCTGTCATCTGTGCCCAGCCCTGTGCTGAGCTCTCCTCCCATCCTCAGGAGGACAGGGTCACCCTCGTCCTGCACAGGAAGAAACGGACGCTCAGAGAGGGAAACTCCTGGTCGGAGGTCACACAGCCCAGAGGTGGTGGAATCGGGATTTGAACTCAGCTCCAAAGCACAAGTTCTCCCGCTGGGCTGCCAGACCCCGCATCTTAGGGGCACGGAGAGGACAGACCCCCAACCCCACAGCCCGATTGCTTCACCCTGGCAGCCCCTGGCCGGGCGAGGCCACGCGGATACGTACGGTCCAGCCTGCACCAGGACAGAGCCCGCCTTCTCCACGCCCGTCTCCTTCAGGTTGGGGCAGGGTCCGCTGAGCTCGTGGGAGTGGCCCTGGAAGTTCTCCTGCTCAAAGATGATGATCTGCAGCGGCAAGAGTCGGGTCAGAGCCTCCGAGGAGGCTGGAGGGCCGACCCCAGGGCCAGGAGACCCAGAGCCGCCTGGCTCCTCGGGGCCTCATCTGCCTTCTGTATAAGGGGACGCAGAACTGCCCTCGGGGTGCACACGGCCAGCCCGCGTCGGTGGGCATCGGAGGGGACAGCCGTGCTGCCCTCCCTGTGTGCAGTACTGGGGACGAATCCAGGGCCTCTGGAGAGCGGGGCGGGCGCCCCCCGGCCCTTCACGGTCGTGGGAACCGAGGCGCAGCCCCGAGCCCCCGTGGGCAGAGCTGACCGGGCGCCCAGGCAGCTGGAAGGGAAGCAGCATCTTGCAAATCTACCCCGCACACCAGGCCCCTGGGACCCTGAGCCCTGGGGACGGTCCCAGACAGGCCAGCGCTTAGTGACTCCTCCCCACTCCGGAGCTGGACCAGCACCATCCCATGTCCCTGGTCTCCATGGAAACCACAGGGACCACGCCTTCCTGGGCCCCTCCTTGGAGCCGGGGCCTCAGGGGCCTCCCCGGGCCCGACCTCCCCTTGGGAGACTTCTGCAGGGGACTTCGTGCCCCTCGCCTCACCTGGTCCTCTCCTCGCCCTGGGAAGGGGTCTCGCGGGGTCCCCATCAGAGAAGCCGAAGCTCTGCAAAGTACCAGACCCCCGGGCCCCACGGAGCGCCAACTGGGAGGCCACCTCAGCGAGAGCTTGGGAACCGTGCGCTCCAGCCACCATTCCCCGGCGCTGCCTCTGGACAGGGGGGGGGGCAGCTCCCAGCCCAGAATCCACAAGGTCAGCACTGGCAGGGGACACAGGCCTCCCGCTCCCAGGCAGGGGATTAGCCAGATAAAGGAAGCGAAGGGGGTGGCCAACAGGGCTCAGAGACAAATTCCACGGGATCAATTCAGCCTTTAGAGTCACTGACCCAGCTAGACCCCGGGGGCAGGAGACATGGGTTGTGCTGTGCAAACCTAGGGAGCGACCGGATGTCTCTGGGCCTCAGTTGTCTTGTCTGTGAAACGGGAGGTCAGGCCTGTTTTGTACGGGTGCTGGGAAGGATCAAGAAGGTGGAAGTCAGGGGCTGGTTTCTCATGACCTGGCCCGAGAGCAGCCACTTGGGAAGGAGGGTCGGTGAGGAAGGCCTCAGAGAGCCCAGTCCACCCGTATCACTGTTCACTGTTGCTGTTCATAAATAAAATGGAGGCTAAAATGTCCCACGGTATCTGATTCTTTAAAGCTGTCCTGCTGAATGGAACAACCATCAGCTCCACATCTGCACTGCGTCTGAGTGAGGATAGTGCTCTAAGTATAAAATACTTGATTTTGAATGGGGAACAAAGAACCTAAAATACCTCCCTAATGAGTCTTCTCTTGATTATTCACTAAAATGCTCATTTTCTTATACATTAGGTTTAAGATGAATATGAGTTTTCACCTTTGTAAGTGTGGCGACTAGAACATTTTTGTTACCTGGGCGGCTCACAGTGCACATCAGTTGGACGGGGGACGCTTTAAGTCCAACCTTCTGCTGTTTGCCAGACTCACCCAGCTCATTCGTGACCTCAGGGCCTTTGCATATGCTGTCCTCATTGCCTGGGTGCTCTGGCTGACTCCAGCTCCTCGCTTGACCCAGGGTTCTGCTCAAAGGTCACCTTCTCAGAAAGGCCTTCCCTGAGCTCCTCTGAGGACGCGGCCATTCCCCGTCCTCCCTGGCTCTCAGGGACCCTGCACCCTGCTCTGTGGTTTACTGCACAGTTATCATTACTCCAGGTGTGTATCCAGCTGCTTGCTTAGGGTCTGTCTTTCCTCTAGAAAGTGCAGCTTGGAAGGGGACGAATGAGCAGGAGGCTGTCGGGGGGGCAGTTTTGCATGGACTCCGCGCCAGGACTCCTAGAGCAGAAGGACACCCGGGAGAGGCCAGAGGGTGGAGGTTGATAGAGTGTGAGGCTGGGGGGTGGGGCGAGCCTCTGCCACTGGAATAAGACCCCACGAGAGTGAAGCTGAGGTCTTCGCGGGCACCGTGGGCCAGGAGTTAGGCTGAGCCTGGCTGCTCTTCCCATTTTAGAGGGAACTGAGACTCAGAGAAGTCGAGCAACTGGCCTGGGTCACACAGCAGGCGTGGAGCTGGAAGCCACCCCTCACCTCTCAACCAAGAGCTGCTTCTCTGATGGGCGGAGGTCCACCCCAGGCTTGGTGCAAAGTAGGATGCACACCAGCCGAGAAGTGGAGGTGTCAGCCTGCACAGCTGCATCAAGGCCTGCGTGCCCTGTGCTGGGACGGGCCTCGGAGTCGGTGGAGACGGGGGAGGGGAGGGGGGAGGGTGGTCTGCCCCTCCCCCCGATCTGGCACCCACCTTGGGGTTGAGGGGCTGCGGCTTGCCCGCCTGGGTCTGGTGGTCTGAAGCCATCGTGGACTGTCCCGCGCAGGAATGACCTGGAAGACACGGGGAAACCACCGTGAGGACGTCACGGGCCCTGGCTTCCTCCTCCTGGGGACCCGCAGGGGTCTTGGGGTGTCCCGGGCGGCAGCTCAGGCCCCACCGCCAGCCTGACTTCTTTGTGTCCGGCTCGGGGTGCTGTGGGAGGGGAGGCTCCCTGGGGACACACTGGGACCCGAGGTGAGGCCCCTGGAGGGCAGGGCACAGCTCCGGTGGGTCCCCACGGTGGGAGGCTCGGCTGTCACCGCCACCTCCACGCAAAACCAGACCCTCGCCCCCCCCCCACCGTGCTTGGCCACCCTGGGACTCAGCGAGGTCCCCCATCCCTGCCCCTTGGTCCCCGGCTCCCAGCACTCAGGACGTCCCCAGGCCATTGATCTTGTCCCCACAGTGTGAGCAGGAGACGCGCATCACAGGACACAGGACAGCCCAGGACATGACATCGTCCCTCTCTCCCTTCCTTAGGGAGGGGTGCTGGGCTCAGGTCGCCTGGGGACCGTCCTTCATCCTCCCCTGGCTGGACGGCCTTCAGGGGAGGACACCCATCCAATGGCTCAGGAGGAGGATCTGCCACCCCCCCTCCCCGGCCCGAGTCCCACGGGTGCCCCTGGGTCCTCAGTGTTCTCAGAGGGCAGCCGGGGCAGCCGGGGTCCCACTGAGCAAGCGGTTCTGCCGCTCGGGGACCCCGGGATGGTCACTGTCCCTGGGGCCTCAGTGCCTCGGGGCCTCAGTTTCCTGCTCTGTAAAATGGGGACCGCCGAGGTGCCCGACAACATCAGGGTTCCATGGCACCGAGCACAGGCGGCGCAAGCCCTTGGCAGCCACCCAGGACCCACTCTGCACCCAGGAGGAGGTGACAGAAGGGATCATTTCCACCCAGCGGTGGTGGCACCAAGATCACCTTTGGTGACCTAGCCACTAACACTGCCCAAGGCTGGACACAGGGGGTGGCGGCAGCTGGCCGTGGGTCTGGGCGAGCCGTCTCCCCGGGCATCACTGAGGGGTACCCACCGGCACCGGTTTGCAAACCCGTTACATTTTCCTGCCAGGTTCCTGGCAAAGCCGAGGTGCCGACGGGCTGTTTCATATTAGTGACCAACGTCACCAACAGCCGAGGACACGCCGGGGAGCGGCTAGACCCTCCACTGTTAGCCCTGGACCCCGGGGCGTGACCCCTGTCCCCACTGAGCGAGAAAGAACATGGGGCTGAGGGCACCTGGTCAGGAGGCGTCTGGATTCACCCGTCACCCGGCTCCCGACCCCGGCTAAGAGGAAAGGCTGGGGAGCAGGCGCGTCCCTCTTACCAGCGACACCGGCAGCCCCCGCGAGTGCCCGTGGAGCCTGCGGCAGCAGGTGGCATTTATACTTTCCCCAGGAGGGACGGTGCCAAGACGGGCACCGCAGGGTCCCCGCGGGAAAGCAGGGGAAGAATGCGGGGTTAAGCCCACACCAAAGCCCCGGTCAGCAGATGCGGCAGACATTGTGTCTCCACACAATAATGTCATTAGCTGTCAGATTCGGCCGCGCCAGGGTGGTCAGGCGCTGGGCAAGGAGATGCCCGCTTTGCATGCATCAGCCCTCCGGCTGCCAGGACGGGGCCATGCCAGGTTCACGGGCGCGGTCATCGGGCCCTGGGGCTTGAAAGGCACAGGTGACCTCCGTGGCCCCGTGGAAAACAAGGAGAGGAGGGTCACCAGACAGAGACGGCACCCGGGCAGCAGCCCTCTGCCCACCCACCCGTCCACCCAGCCATTCAACAAAAATAGTCGCTGGGCGTCTAATTGGTGCCAAGCTCTGTTCCAGGGGTCAGTGTCACAGAGGAGATGTACCCGGCCCGGGCCATCAGGAAGGCTCCCAGGAAGAAGCAGAGCCCTGGTGACAGGGAGGAGGTCCCCTGAGGAACAGGGTCCATCGAGCTCCAAGCAGGAAGGGCCACGCGTCCCAAGACGCCCTGGGGGCAGAGAGGTTCAGCCCCACCATGGCCTGTGATGGGCAGGGCCCCGGTGGACAGGGGCTGGTCCTGCGGGGTCCAGGGGGCAGCTGGGGACAGTGAGCTTCACCCCCTGGCAGAGGCCAGGGATGTCCTGAAGAGGGGAGCTCTGGAGAAGCCTCTCGGGTCTTTACTTCTGGCCAAGTCACTGCCGGGGCACCTCAGGTCCCTTGAGGTCCTTTCCTGCAGCCCAGGTCCTGTCTTGACCTTGAATCCAAGGTCAGGCAGGGGGAAGAGACAGCCCTGGAGGTTGGGAGGTAGGTCCAGGAGAGGCTCCTGCTCCTGCTGCCTCCCAGGCACTGCACACAGGGTCCCCGCTGCTGGGGACTCCCGCCTGTCCCCATCCACCACCGTCTTTCCCATCAGCAGATACAGGGAGGCAGGATGTCATCTGCCTGGTTTTCCATGGCGTCCAGGAGCCCGGTGCCTGGCACGTAGTAGGTGCTTGTGTAAACGGGAGGTTAGGTAAACAGCAGAATTTTGGATATAAAATGAAGCAGCCGGTATGGGAAACAGCGTGGCCCCTCCTCAAATAGTGAGATCAGCCGGGCACGGTGGCCCACGCCTGCCATCCCAGCTAATGAGAGGCTGAGGAGGAGTGTGGCTTGAACCCAGGAGTCTGGGGACACTCTGGGCAACATACTGAGAGCCGGGTGCAGTGGCACACGCCTGTCACCCAGTGTTGTAGGGGACAGGCAAGGCAAGGCACCCAAGATAGCAGGAAACAGTTTTATTTGGCTGCAGCCAGGCTCAGAGGGCACAGCTTTTGCTGTAATCAACCAATCCCCTGAACCCCGAGTTCAGGGAGTTTTAGAGTTTTATACCCAGCATGTAAGGGGAGGGGCTCAGAAGATCACAGTCCGCAGAAGTTCACATAAAAGCAGCTTTTTCTTTCACTGTTCTGGGCAAGTTAACCCCTCGAGGACAGCACCTGAGAAGGGGAGAGCTCCTTCTCCCCTTTCTTTCCTCCCGCCTCACCAGCTGTTACCATGGAGCCCAATTGGTCACTTATCTTAAAAATGTAGACATCTCTGGGAAGCCCAGCTCAAGGACAGAGGCCTTGTTTGCTCATTTCTACAAAGTACTATACTGGATATGTTTGTGAAAAACTAGTAAGGGGGTGTCCAGCACCTGGAGTGCTGCTATCTTCTCGGCCAGTGGCCAGGTAAACAGGGCGACATGAAAATAGGAAGTTTATCTACATTGGGCCCTTTCTCAGAGACTTTTTTACTGACAGTCCTAAAATCAGCCATGGTGAAGAGGGCTTTTCTGTGGATAAAGGAGGCGCCACTTCAATCCCATAGCTCAGGAGGCTGAGGCAGGAGGATCCCGAGTTCAAAGCCAGCCTCAGCCACAGTGAGGCCCTAAGCAGCTCAGTGAGACCCTGTCTCTAAACAGAACACAGAATAGGGCTGGGGACGGGCTCTATGGTTGAGGCCCCGAGTTCAATCCCCAGGAACAATACAAAGTTCAAGGCAGAGTGAGCCCAGGGCCAGCAGCTGCATCTGGGGGCATGGCGGTTGTCGGGGCTCGTGGAGTGGGACACCAGGAGCTCTGGGAAGGAAGGACGTCTGAAGATGCGGGGGAGCTGAAGCGGGAAGACAGTCGTGAGAGGACGGATCCCATGGACCCCCCTTCCAGGACACAGCTCAGTGGACACGGGAATGGTGACAGAATCTGGAATGGCGGTGGCCCTGGGCTGGGACAGAGAAGTGTGGGGGGGGATCAGTGATTCACAGGCCCAGAGAGCAGGCTGTGGTGACGCTGGCCGTGATGTGGTCCGATGTCATGGAGCTGTCCCTGGAAACGTGGTGAAAGGTCACACTTATGTCGTGTGCTTTACCCCAGGAAAACCCCCCCCCCCCAATCCCTGGGCCTGAAATCCAGCCCCGCACAGTCCATAAGGCCGACTCTCAGCTGGACGTCCCCAGGGCTGGGCTTTGCCTGAGGGTCTGGGCGGGTCCCTCTCGGCCTCTCCCAGCTCCTGGCAGGGGCTGGTCACCAGGGCGCCACCTCCCTGGCAGAGTGTCACCCCCAGCACGGGGCCGTCTTCTCCTGGTGTCCCCACGTCTTCCTCCTCCGTGGAAGTCTGTCTTTGGGTCCAAATTCCCCCTTTTATCATGGGGTGGGGGCTGGGGGGGGAGAGGCCGGGCTGCTCAGGTCACAGACATTAAGGAACATGGCAAGTGGCCCTCATTGGCACCTGTGGGGACGACACACCCATAAACAGTGGATCAACCCCCTTTACCTGTATCCCAGTGGTTTGGGATGAGGGTCCACCCCCGTGACGTCATGTGACCTTGGTCAGCTCTGCAAAGACCCCATTTCGAGGTTCAGACCGTGGCCGGCCAGTTCCGTAGCTCTGGGCCCAAGGTGATGGACACCGTCATGGCAGGGGGCCTGGTACGGGGACGCAGCTCAGGAGGGAAAGAGGGCTCCACGCACCAGAGACCGAATATAAACCCGAAGGCACCTGGGGACCGACTTCCTCCGCCACACACTCCCCCCCTGCAGTCCCCGCCTGGCTGACCCTTCAGCGGGTCAATCCACCGAGTGGGTCACAGCTTCATGACCTTTCACCTCTCGCACCGTCTCACACAGGAACTTTGGAGGGGGGTCCTCATGTCCAAACCACGACAACAGCGAGTCCAGTATCTGTCCCTGAGCCTGTCCTCCCCCAGGTGACCCGGGGTCAGTGGATGACCCAGCTCAATCTGCCCCCAGAGCTTGGTTGACTTTGAAGGCACAGCCCTGTCCCTCCCCGGGACGGGACGCGCTACTCCAGCTCAGGTCTGCTGACCTGGGGAGACGGAGGGACAGAGGGACTGGAAACACCTCTGGTCCTTGAGTCGTCACCACAGAAGGGACAGAAGCCCACTTAGGGTTCAGATGGAGGAAGCCAGGCTGGCCCGAGTCCCAGCTCTCAGACCCAGGCGTGAGAAGTGACTGGACTGTCCGCGTCAGCCTCCCCGTTGCCCAGGTGAGCGGTGACTCTGTCCCCTTTGAAAGGTCTTGGCTCCTGTGATGAGGTCACACAGCCACTCTGCTGGGTCTCCCAACACCTCTGTGACCTACAGGAACTGAGCTCCGCTGCCCAGCTACAGGGTCCCGGAGTCTCCCGAGGGGGTCCCTCCACGTCTCCAAGACGGTGACAGTGGTGTCCCCAGACAGGGCTGCGCATACTTCCCCCCTGACCAACCCCAGCCTGAAGCCATCTGTCTGGAACGAGATCTGTGCCACACGGTTGGCAGGAAACACCGTGAACCCACTCACCGCAGGGTCCCTTGGTCCCACGGAGGCTAAGTCCACCTCCTGACGGAAAAGGGAAGGACCCACTTTTTTCATCTCAGGTTCCAAGGACAGTTTAGCCTGAATCCTCCTGAAGGCCAGACTTCCAGGGGTGACATGGCTCTCCTGTGGTGGCCATCTTCCCAGGAGGACTTCGACCCTCGCCAGGGCTCTGTGACAGTCCCCAGCAACTGTGTGCAGAAGTCCCCCTCACTGGACTACAAACACAGGGGGTTGGGAAGCTGCTCTTTAGGTCACCCAAGCAAGTGCTGCTCCCAAGGAGGGGTCCGCACATGGTTCCTAAGGCCTGTTCTCTCTCGTTTTTTTAAATTTTTGATTTTTATTGATGTTTTTAAATGAATGACAGCAGAATGCATTACAATTCAAAGACCCCATTTCTAAGCGAGGTCCCAGTCTGGGGCATGGGGTTCAGGTTTCATCGCATCTTCCTGACTCACAGTTCAGACCACGACAGGGATCCAGCCATATTTGTTGAACAAACAGATAGTCTCAAGAATTTGCAGAATCCTAAAAATAAGAAAGAATTCCTAACATTTAGGGAGTGTGAGAGCCTAAAGAGTCGGGTGCCAAGTCAGGCGCTGTCTGGACTTATTTCTTTTATCCTCCCAGCCCAACAGGTAAGTGTTGCATTTATTGATCCCCCCATTTTATTGAGATTGGAGGCTCAGAGAGGTTAGGGGACTTGCCCAAGATTGCACAGCCAGTAAGTAATAGAGCTGGGCTTTGTGGACTGCCTGTCTCCTAGGTTTCCCAGAGGGTCCTTTCCCAGAGGGTCTCGCTGCATTAAATTCTCACAATCATCTTTGAGATAAGCATGAGTAGTATCCCCTGTTACAAATAAGGAAGTTGAGGCTCAGAGAAATTAAGAAACTTGTCTGAGATCACACAGCCAGAACCTGAGCTCATCTCAGTCTGACTTCGAGTAAAATGCTCTTCATCTTTACGCTCTGATGCTTCTCTCTACGCCCTGAGGATTGTGGTCAAGCCCTCTTCTCCAAGTCTGTCTTCCTGTCAGAAATGAGGTCCTTTCCCCAGCACCTCACATTTTTCTCATCTAGGACAGTCAGAGTTCCCATGACTGGCAGGGTAAAGCATGCTGGGTGGGGGTAGTCAATTATTATCCCTATTTTTGAGGTGAATAAACTCAGAGAGGGAATGAAACTTCCCCAAAGTCACACAGCCAGGAAGTGGCAAGGCTGGGATTTGAACCAGGAGCTCAGGATTTGCAGATCCCAGGGCTTCAGTCCACACAACTCCCTTGTTCCTCCTCAGTTTCCTCACCTGCAGTTGATGTTTCCTTGGCCTGCACCTGTGTGATGATCTAGTTTCTTGAGTCCATGGCTAGCGAGTGCCCTCCCCCTTTTAAAGTGACCCACCCTGTGACACCCATAGCTGGGTCCCAACCACAGGAGACGCTGGGTAACTGCAGCTCTTCGGCGATCCCAGGCTGCTACCCCTGGGTGGGCTGCAAGATGACCGTTGGCTGGGACCCACGAGTTGGGGAGAAATGGCAAAAATGAGGCTGTCTCTTCCGGGCCCCACGGGAGGCAGTCCCTCAGACAGAGGGAAGAGGGGGCCATTTACTTGGAAGTCCAGGGAGCACAAGGACGTGGAGAGGGACAAGGGGCAGGGAAGGGGAGGAGCCGGTACAGGGCGTATTCACAGGAGGGTCACCGCTGGGTCTTCCTGGATTAGCAGGGAGGTCCCGTGACTCCTTGCAGCTGATAAACGTGGCTGACAACATTTCCGGTGGAAATCATTCTACCGCCGGAGCAGACTTTGCAGTGGACTCTCCTCTTCCATTGTCCCGTGTCGGCAGCCTTGTGAGACAGCAGAGTCTCCATCAGCCTGGACCCCTGAGTGACCGTGTGGAGCAGAGTCCCCCTGCTGGCCAGCAGTGGACATGCAGCATCAGGGAGAAAAACACCTTTGTTGTTTTAAGCCACCAAGACAAGGGGGCTGTTTGTTATGCAGCACAGCTTGACGGATACATGGGAAGAAAGGGCTTGGACCCTCCTCTCCACCTTCCTGTTCCCATGGAGAGAGCTCACCTCAGTGTCCTCCTTGGAAAAACTCAATTTGGTCCTTAGATACGAAGGAGTCAGAGGCGGAAGACACCCCCAAGATAAGCTGAGAGCAGTTTTCTGCTCCATACTTCTGATAATTTTTTGTAACAGCCTCTTATTCTCTTGAAATAAAATTGATAATACAACCTACCTACGTACAAGCTTCCCCAAAAAAAGATTAATGAAAAGCTGTCACAACTGTAACTATAGTAGAAAAGTATAATACAATTCAATCTGTAACAATATGCTTCAATATATAAAGGCTTTGACACAGCTGTGCCAGGTGATCTAAGACAGGAGAATTATCATGGATACATTGGGCTAGGAAGTCAATGTATGTTCAAGATGTTCATTCACCTCAGTGAGCAGGGTTTTGTTTGTTGGTTGGCTGGTTGGTGCTGGGAACTGAACCCAGGGTTGCCTGACCACTGAGCCACATCCCCTTTTATTTTTTTATCTTGAGACAGGGTCTTGCTAAGTCACTCAGGGCCTTGCTAAGTTGCTGGGTTGACCCCCAACTTGCAATCCTCCTGCCTCAGCCTCCTGAGTTACTGGGATATAGAAGCATCTGGAACATAATACAGCTACATGTGCAAAAGGGGCCAGGAGTGATTTTTTTTTGATGCTGCAAATACCACAGACCACACTGCCACGGGTGCCATGACTTTCCATGATGGTGACGAAGCCCTGGAAGGTTCCATCTGTGGTCCGGGGATCTGAGGCATTTATCTACCAGCTCCCATTAGGAGACGGAGTCCCCTCCCAGGGGGTGTGAGTGTCCCCAGGCACAGGGGAATGTCCCCAGCAGTCATGCCAGGTGCCCGCAGACAGAACTGGCCCAGCACAGCCCACCACAGGGTCCTGGGAGACATGGCTGGAGTCTGCTGCCACCCCGACGGCAGGTGAAAGATGGCCAGGGTAAGGCTGGGGGAGGTCGGTGGCAGGGAGTGGTACAAAGAACCCCTGAGAATAACGAGGTCCCCCGCTTAGCTCATTAGTGGGCTCTCTGGGGGGTGGCCACAGAGCCAGCCGCCCAGCTACAGAGGGCTTGGGGGCTCTGGCTCTGGGTCCTGGGCACCCACAAAACCTCAGAGGCTGGACCCTCAGAGCACGGCCAGGCTGCCCTGCCACCTGGCCCTCGGAAGCCTTTAGGATACACCCCCATGGCTGGCTAACAGGGACTGCTCTGCTCCGGACACCCAGGGGCTGCCTCCAGGGTCTGGAGTGGACCTCTGGAAGCCTGTTGGTTTCCTTCTCATCGTCATCTCATGTGGACACTCACGACAACCTAGGAGATAGCGGGTCTTCCTATCTCCAAGCTACAGAGGAGGAAAAGGAGGCACAGAGAGGTTATGTCGTTTGCCCAAAGGCACACAGTAAGCGTCAAAGCCCGGAAAGCAATCCCACTGGGACAGGGCAGGGACCCAACTCAGTCCTGCCGCCTCCAGTCCCCTGTCCTCACTCCCTCTAACCATTTAGCTGCACTGTCTCTCAGTTACACTGGTCATTGAGCTTCATTCTCCAGTGACTGGGGGACACTCTTGCATTACTGTCACTCTCATGCTGTGCCCTGCAGAAGACAGGGTCTGATCTGGGGTGGATCACACCCGTGAGCTGGCTTTTGGAGTCAGACCCGACTGGGGACGAGTCTTAGCTCTGCCTTTCCCTGGCTGTGTGACCTCAGCAGTTGACTTGCCTTCTCTGAGCCTCCCAGAGGGCCACAGGTCTGAGTAGGACAGTTCCTAGGTGCTTGAAGAGACCAGATCGTAGTTCTGGGTTTGAGGCTTTGGACAGTCACTTGGACATCAGTGTCCACCTGGAGCTGCCCTGGGTCTGGGGCTCCAGCTGAACCCCTCCTCTAGAATCAACCCAGCTCCCGGCTCTGAACACAGGAGGGGCGGGCACCCCACCCCACGTGCACGGCCCTCCCTGCCTAGCTTGCCCTGACCTGCTGCCCAGCAGCCCATCAACGGCCATCATGGTGTTGACGTCAGGCCTGGTCAGCTGCCGGCCCAGTGCCCAGGACACAGCAGATGCTCATTAAACACATCAGCAGCAGCAGCAGGAGCAGGTGGACTGGTCACGGCCATCGACAGCCCACAGAGTGGACACATGGGCTTTGGAGATGGCCCTGACGGGAGTCCGGTCCCAGGCCGTGTAAGCTGTGGCCCTGGGGGAACTTACGTCAGTTCTCTCTGCAGGTGAGAACCGTTGTGACCGTCCCCACCGTGGGCTCAGCAGCAGCTCCCAGGACAGCAGTTATAATGGCCTCTCCCTGTCCCTGGTGGATGTGTGAGTGTGTGAGGCTCAGGAAGGAATGTGCTAGAATCAGTACCCAGGGGTGGAGTCTCATCCCTTCCACTTCTTTTCTGTGTGGCCTTGGAAAGGAATCCTGCCTCTCTGGACCGTGGTTGGCCTGTCTGTGAAATGGGCCTACCCGCCCGCCGTGCCTACCTCTCAGTGACATTCTTTGAATTCAATGAGATGATGTCTACAAAGCCCTTAGTCCTCAGCAAGCGCTCATTTATGGAGTACAGTGAAACTGCTCCTTGTAGAAACAATGAAGGGGACAGAGTGGGAGGCTGCCATCCCCATGGGGGGGGGTCCACTCCTGCCTTGTTCAGGGGCACCCTGATCCAGCCAAGCCTGAGGCCCATCCTGCTCTCCCACACACAGCAGAGCAAGAAGTCAAGGGGATTCCGTGTGTGTGTGTGTGTGTGTGTGTGTGTGAACACACAGGTTGGAATAACTACAACCTGCCACATTCTTTTCAAAGCCTTCCCAAGGCCCCCAGGGCCTCCCACACCCCAGCTGCTTCAGCTGCTCCTGGGGAGGCGAAGCCAGGCTCTGGTACACAGGGAGCAGCCCAGGAAGCCTGCAGGGTGGGCAGCGGCCCTGAGCAAGCCTGCGGCAAGGTGGTTAAGGCTGACCGTCAGCAGGAGCCCCTCTTCCCAAGCCGGGCAGGGAGGGCCCGTCATGTCTGGCTCCTCACAGGCTCCCCTCACGACTCCGGTCACCCCCATGAGCCCCAGAGAGTGGGAGGAGCAGGCAGTGGAGGGAGTAGAGGGCTGCGTCCCCAGGTGGCTCTGCACAACTCACAGGGCAACGGGGGTTGGGGTGTGGGGTGGCCTCCCTGTCCTCACTGATCCTTCAGGGCACACTCCACACCTCAGCCCGAGCCATCGTGTCCAGCCCCAAGGCAGACAGAGCCTCAGTGGCCCCGGCCTGCGGAGCCCTGGTGAGCTGCCCCCCGACTGGGACGCCTTGCAGTCTCTGGCCACCCACACCCCCCCAGGGCCTCAAACCTGCTGTTCCTCCACTGGGAAGGCCTTGGGGTGCGTCCACGCGGGCGCTCCAACGCCAGCCTCCAAGCAGATCCCCTCCCAGACCCGCCCCCCGCCCCCTGAAACCCCTGCCTCCTGCAGCCTCCAGCTCCACCCGGGGATCTCTGTCCATCTCTCCCTCAGAAGGGAGACCCTCCACTGTGCTGTGTCCTTGGACCTGGGACAGGGCCTGGCATGTGCTGCCTGATTAATAACGTCACTGTCACCCGACCAACAGAGAGAGTCGGGGGAATGAGGAGCAGGGGAAGGCAGGCGGCGGGCCGGCGGCTGCTGGATGACGGACAGATGGACGGATAGGAGGAGGACCGGGTGGGTGGACTGAAGGGAGAGTCCATGGATGGACAGATGGACGGTGGGGGAGTCAGGACAGAAGAACCCATGGAAGAAAGCAGCTCTAGCATATGGAAGAGAGGAAGGAAGGAAGGAAGGATGGACAGACAGACAACCGGATGGATGGATGGTTGGATGGACGGATGGACAGACAAGTGGATGGATGATGCATGGATGAATGGATGGACGAATGAATGGACAGATGGATGGACAAATGATGGACAGATGGATGGACAGACAACAGGATTGATGGATGGGTGGATGGATGGATGGATGGATGGAGAGATGGATAGTGGATGGATCGACAGATGGGCAGACAACTGGATGGAAGGATAATGGATGATGGATGAACGGATGGGTGGATGGAAGGATGGACAGACAACTGGACTGATGGATGAGTAGATGGATGGACAGATAGATGGGCAGACAACTGGATGGAAGGATGACGGATGGACGGATGGACAGGTGGGTGGGTGGTGGATGGAGACACACTGCCAGCTGGACATGCCGCGGTGGCAGAGACACAGGTCCCTCCCTAGACAGGAGAGCCCCCCCGCGGTGCAGACAGCCCCTCCCCCTCCCCTCCCTCCCTCCTCGCCCCGCCCCCAGCCTCTCCTTGCCCCGCCCCCAGCCCCGCCCTCCCTCCGCGCCCCGCCCCCAGCCCCGCCCTAGGGCTCGCCCAGGAAGCGAGGCAGAGGAACGTGGCAGGTGGGGGACTGACCCCAGGGTTTATTGAGCAGACTCGGGGAGGCGGACAGCAGGCCCTCGCCCCACCCTGGAGCCCCCTCTTCCTGCCCTGAGGCCACCCAGGGCGGGCCAAGGCCGCGGGACCGTGCCCCTCAGCTGCTGAGGAAGCAGCCCCGCTTGTGCCACTTCTGGTCGCGGATGCGGCGCACAGACTGCAGCTGCGGCTGGTTGGCGTCCCACTCGTTCCAGTGGCGGTACTCGCCCTGCTCCAGCACGTACTGGCGCCCGCGGTAGCCCGGGAACTCATAGCCGACCCACCTGCAGGGATAAGGCTGGGCTGAGGACAGCTGTCACCAGGCCCCGCCTCGGCCAGCCACCGACTCTGCCACTGCCTGCTACCCGCCCGAGCTCCTCCTCGGCTCCCCAGTGCCCTTGGGATGCGCCTAAACCGCGAACCCTCTCACCAGATCCTTGCAAAACCCCTAGGTGCTCTCTCCACGTCCCTCTTCACACTGTGCGCTGAGCCTCCGTACATGCTGAGCCTTTGTACATGCTGTTCCTCCTGCCTGGCACACTCTTCCTTACCTTGCCCTATTCCTCCCCTTTCCATTTGCACCCCTTACACTCCGTTTAGTTCCTTCTTCCTCTAGAAAGCCCTTCCTGGCTGAACTGAATAGCTCCCCGGGACTCCCAGAGGCATATGCCTGCCTCCACAACTCTGATCACAACCAGCTGTGAATACCCGTCTCCTTGTCTGTCTCCCTATCGGCCTGTGAAATTCTTGAGGGCAGTGGCCATGTAGTTCTTAGGGTTCCCTGTGTCCCATACCTCGCACAGCAAAAAGTCCCTGAGTAAATTTTCACAGGAAGGATCAACCCAAATCATAGGCCCACCATGAGACCTAACCACAAACAGAGGGCATGTGGCCTTAAGGTTGCATTAACAGTGATATGAAGCCTAGAAGGAGGGAAGTGATTCAGTCTGCTCTCCTAGGAAGAACTCAGGTCACACCTCGTCATACATCTCACGCCCTGGATCAGGGGGACAAGGACTGTGAAGAAGAAAGGACAGTCCAAGAATCACTTTCAAGGCCTGGATATGTCCAGAAAAGGAGTAGAGGTTTCGATGGGGACAGGTAGGGGACCAATTTCAATGGAAAAAAAAAAGTTTCTGGGGTCCCAGTGGTGAGAGCACCCGACGGGACGTCCCCATCCTGGGTGCAGCCGACTGGGACTCTGAGCAGGATGGTCCCCTGCGGCCTGGAGGACACAGGTCGCTGCTGGGCGGAACAGAGAGCGGAGACGGGGCAGGGCAAGGGTGCGCCGGGTCCCTTACGTCCCGTTGATGGCCCGGATGCTGGCCACGCGGTCCTGGAAGCCGTGCGCCCACAGGCTGGGCACGTCGTCGTCCACTATCTCCATCTTGCGGCCGTTGAAGGCGGGGTTCTCGAACAGGTGCAGCTTGTGGTCGGGGCCGTCCTGGGGGAGAGCGGGGCTGAGCCGGCCACCCCACCCCGACGGGCTCGGGGACGCCCCGGGAGGAGGAGAGAGCCAACGGCCACCCCAGAGCTGACCCAGGAGGGAGAGGGCGGGAGAGACTCAGCGGGGACCTGGGGGATCTTAGAGCCACAGGTAGGAAGCAGCTGTCATTCCACCCATGGCGACAGAGAGGGAAACTGAGGCCCGGGGCAGCAGCAGTGGATGGGCAGTGTTGACGCAGGCGCCACCCCGCCCTGCTGGACCAGGTCTCACCCGGCCTCCCCGGCCTCCCCTGGCCTCCCCTGGCACTGCCCAGGAGGAGCACGGGGTCGTGGGAGCAGGAGAAGGGCTGCCGTGGACAGGAGTGGGCACACATGGGTATCAGAGGAAAGCCAGGAAGGACTGGAAGTGCCGCAGAGTTCATTTCTGGTTATCTCCTGGGGTGTTTCCTGGACCCCGAGGCCTCTCATTTCAACAGGGTTACAAACGGAGACCCCAGGGCGGCATGGGTTAATTCAAGATGAGCCCCGGTGTTCCCACCCCTGCATCCAGTGTCCACTCAGTAGCCAACCTCGTCTCACTATCATGGGGCCAGACATTTGGGGGCCCCTCCAGGCCAGGGCCATGGCTACCACCCAGGTGGGGGCGGGGCTTGTGCTCACGATTTCCAGAGGCCGGAGGGACAGGAGGCTGTCACTGTGGCGGCTGTTGGACCAGGCATCCCAGCGAGGGTAGTCTCCCTTCTCCAGGACAAACTGCTCTCCCTGGAAGGACCTGCGCTCAAACGCCAGCCACCTGGGGGAGGGAGGGCCTGGGTCACCTCCAGGGCGGCAGAGTGGAGACCCAGGCCTGCAGATCTGGGGGATGGGTGGCTCTGACCTGGCTCCCTGCCTGGCCCCAGCCCTGCTGCTGATTCCTGGGTCTCCTGTGGATGGACCGGGACATGCTGAATAAATCTGAGACCCTGGACCCAGAAACCATCGTAGGACCTGTTTTCTAGAATCCATGTGACGTCCAGTCTGTGAGGAGGGTGCTCAGAAAGTCTTAGCATGACACCCAACACGTGGCCAGTGTTCTGTAGAGCACCCCCCTCTTCCTCTGCTCCTGAATTCCTCCCTCCCTCCCTCCCCCTCCCTCCTGCTCTTCATTTATCTATCTGATGTGCATCTGTCCAGGGTCACTCAGATGGTCAGTGCCAGCGTCTGGACTTGCTTGTAGACATGGGTGGGACTCCTGATCACTGGGGTTCAGTTTCCTCATCTGTGGAGATAAGAATGGCACCTCTCTCATAGGATGAGAGCAATACTTGTCAAACTTGAGATGATATTTTTATTTGAAATTATAAGTATCCCCAGGGTGTAGTGGTACATGCCTGTCATCCCAGCAACTTGGGAGGCTGAGGCAGGAGGATCGCCAGTTTGAGGCCAGCCTCAGCAACTTGGCAAGGCCCTAAGCAACTTAGCAAGACCTTGTCTCAAAATAAAAATGGAAAAAAAGGGCTGGGGATGTGGCTCAGTGATAAAGAGCCCCTGGTACCAAAAAAAGAAAAGGAAATTACAAATATCATAGCCATTTATTTATTTGCAGTGATATAAATTGAATATTCACTATTTGGTCATGGAGTCAGTCTGTCCTCTTTCCTGCCACTTGCCCTGGCAATCGAGAGCTTGAAGTTTTTTCTAAAAGAACCTCTCTCATTCTACAGATGAGGAAACCGAGGCCAGAGCGGAGGGGAGCTGTCTAGGGCCCGCAGCAGCCGGTGTTGAGCTCCTGCGCCCAGGAGGTGGAGCCTTTCGGGGCCTGGACAGGTACTTACGGCCCGGACTCCACTTGGATGGAGCCCACCTTCTCCAGCAGGCTGTCGGTCAAATTGGGACACTCCGCCGAGAGCTCGCATCGCTTGCCCTGGAAGTTCTCTAGCTCGTACACCGTCACCTGCAAGAGCAGCATCCTCAACGTCGCACGCACTGGGCTCTCAGCTCCAGCCCGCGCTGCCCCTGGGCACCACCTGCTCCCTGCCCTCCGCGCGGCGAGCCTGCACCGCCCCCTGGTGGCCGCAGCGGGGACGCCTCCAGCGCCTCCATTCGAACAGTTAATGACGCCAACTCGAATGATTGGCAGGCGCCAGGAGGGACCCTGAGAGAGGAAAATCACCGACTGGAGGGCTGGAGGGAAGGAAGTGAAGCCGCTTTGGCCAGGAGGGAACAAAGGCCACTTCCAAACTTTAAGAGGAGTCAGAAATCCATTATTTCCTTCACATGAAATTTCCTCCTTTAAAAACTCTACTTAAGCTGGGTGTGGTGGCACACGCCTGTCATCCCAGCAGCTGGGGAGCCTGAGCAGGAGGGTCGCAAGTTCAAAGCCAGCCTTAGCAACTTAGTGAGGCCTTAAGCAGCTCAGTGAGACTCTGTCTCTAAATAAAATATAAAAAGGGCTGGGGCTGGGGCTCAGAGGTAAAACGCCCTGGTATCCAGCAAACGACAACAAACCCTCCATATAAGGGACATGAAATGCCCATCTACAAACTTTGGGCTCAGCTTCGCCTGCACCAAGCCCAAGAGGGATGGGCTCAAAGGCGCCCATTTAGCTTGAAGCACAGTCTTTGTACGTGGCCCCTGGGGAGCATCCGTTCCAATCACTTTACAGAATGGGTGAGAGAATCTCAGAATGGGTTAGTCATTTTCCTCAGCCTGCACAGCAAGTTGGGAGGAGGCACTGGGATTCAATAAGGCTGCTGGCTCTCTTCTCCCCACATTTGGGCAGGAAAAGACCCGCAGATGACAAAGGGAGGCAGAGAGAGATGACAGCAGCAGTCCTGTATGGTCCCCAAGAGGAAGCTGAGGGTCAGAGCATGGCTTACCCACATCACCTGGGGGTCAGGCGAGGAGCTGGGGGATTTCTTGGCTGACTTGACCCCTGGTCACCGGAGCATCTTCAGGTGCCCCTGCCCCTCCCTCAACCCATCCTGGGACCCTGTCTCAAGTGGCCCCTCCAGGGATGGCTGGGAGGGCAGAGTCCCCAATGCTAACCCCCGACCCAAGCGGGGAGGGGAGCCAGCTCAGGCCACGCCTCTGCGTCCCTGCCCTCCACGGACAGGCAGGGGGAGGTGACTGCTCCCATCCTGCTGATGAGGACCTGGAGGGGACAGCTAGCCATGTCACAGCGGGGGGGGGGCGGGGGGAGAGGGCCCTGCTCCGGCCTGGTCCCCTCCTGACCCAGTACCTTGTAGCCACCGCCCAGGCCTCCGTGGCTCTTGCCGGCCGCAGCCTGCTCGGGGGCCCCGTGCTGTTCCGCCATCTCCTCGGGAGCGTCTGGCTTCAGACCAAAGGAGAATGGGTCACAGGGTCCCCGGGGTGGCCTGCTGGGATTAGAGGGGCTGGGACTGTGCTGCTTTGTGGCTCCCTGGGTCAGTCATCAGCACTCGCTCAGACCTACCCTGGGGACTGGGAGCCCCACTTACAGAGGGGACCTTCCCAAGGCACAAACTTGGCCTGGCCTCAAAGCCCGTGCCTTCTCCCCACACCCATGGCACCCTGAAGTGGGGTTCTCGGGGCTCTCTAGGCGCTGCCTGAGGACCCTGGCCAGAGCGGGCGTCTGGGTGTCGCTCTGCGGGGTCTCTCCCACCCCAAGCCCCAGGCAGTGTGGTCGTCTGTCCCCAGGTCTCTTGGTCCTCCAGTGAGTCTGTGAGCACCTGCTCAGCACCCAGGCCCAGACCAGGTGACCAGGATGAGCAGGGACCACAACTGTCAGAAGGGACCGAGGTAGCTTTGTCCTCGGAGCCAGGTCCTCAGACACCTGCTCTGGGCCAGTTTGCACACAGCCAGTCACTCTGTCCATGCACTCACTGAGCACTTACTGTATACCTGCACTCCAGTGACAGGAGGAGGGTGACCACTTCCATCTCAAACTTGTCTCCTCAAGAGACAAACCCAGATAGGGACAGTGACGCTCACCCTGGGGACCTTCAGGTGTCACGTGGAAGGTCCTCCTGATTGCTGCCCACGTGGACACTCACAGGACGCTTCTCCACGCACACACACGCACAGCTCCCGGGGCCCCTGCCTAGTGACATCCCCCCCATGGGCATGCAGACACCTCCTCACACTCTCTGTCACGCACACACATGGTGGCACATACAGCACCCACAGGGACACCTCACACACCGCTGTCCCCACCCTCGTTCCCAGGGAGACCACTCCCGACACACAGCCCTGTGGCCCGTGAGCCCTGGACGCAGGCCTGGCCACACTTGGGCCGTCTGGTCCCTGTGCCCAGCTCAGCTGGAAGCAGGACTCGGTCTAGCTCCTGGGGACTCGTGGGACTTGGAAGGCCCCAAGGTCCCCTTCCCCTGCTCTGCTAGTCCTGGGAGCCCTGCCCCCGGGGCACGTGACAGGGGCCACCGCCCTCTGACACCACAGATCAGGAAGGTCCCCGCTGGCTCCCAGTGGGTTTGGTGGCTGTCTGGGGTCCTTTCACTCAGTGCCAACCCTCAGGTGACCCCCAGTATCTGCAGGGGGCGGCCACCAGGGTCCCCAGGCCTCCTGGGCTGCTCTCCCCCACCCCCCGGCCCCGCCCAGCCCCCGTGAACCTGCTGCTGTAGCCTCGGGAAGGACGGGGACCAGGACGCGCTGCGGACTCGGCCTGCCTCCAGGAGCGCCCTATTTATGGGCACGTTCTGACAGCGCAGCACATCCCCGCCTGCTGAGGCAGCGTCCTGTCCACCCGATTCTGTCCGGGCCGTCTCACTCCAATAGCCACCCACAGAGGCCCCTGCGCCTCATCCTCAGATGTGGCCTCTGATGACTTCCTGGGGGCTTTGTGGGAAGTCTGAAAGGGCTGGGCAGGGCAGAGGCCGTGGGGCTCCGGGGTGTGCCCCGGCTCCCTCCTTGGGTGTCTTGGGATCGCCCCTTTTACCCCTGGGGTGTACGATGCCCTTGGAAAGCTCAGTTCTGACGGGGGGGGGGGGGGCGGACTCCGGAATCTTCCCTTTTCCATGTGCTGTGAGGCTGAGGCAGGAGGATCAAAAGTGTGAGGCCAGCCTCAGCAACTAAGCAAGGCCCTAAGCAACTTAGTGAGACCCTGTCTCAAAATAAAAAATAAAAAGGTTTGGGGATGGGGCTCAGTGGTGAAGCACCCCTGGGTTCAGTCTCTATTACCAAAAAAAAAAAATGTATCTTCTTCATAGAGATGGCGCACACATCATAGCTACCATTTATTGAAGACCTACTGTGTGCAAGGCTTCATAAGCATTGTGTGGAGCCCTCACCCGGCTATCTTAAGGGGAGGACTTATGCTCTCTACTTTATAGTTCAGAAACGGAGTTCTGAGCTGTAGGCCTGGCTCTCAGCCTCAATAGAAATAAAGGCGGAAATGAAGGTCAACTTATTTAGGACGAGAGTAGATGGCGCCATTTTCAAGGGCTGGCAGAGCTGGGCTGTGACACATGATCACCCAACAAGTCACTGCCGATGACACGGAGTGGACGAGACGTAGGGGCCCGGAGTGGACGGTTAAGCAAGGTCCCTTTCACTGTGCAGTCGCTCTGGGGTGAAACCCCTCAAGTCTGGGAAAGGCCCTGGTCACCTTGCGGCATCCCTTGGAGCTGGTGGCAAGAGGCTGCGGGTGGCCATCGAACCCTGGACTCAGGCAGATCCCTGTGACCTTAGATGAGCAGTGACGGTCCCAGAGCCAGCCTCCTGGGCCACAAATGGAGAACCTGCTCCCTTCTCCCTCCTCCGGCCACAGGGAGATCCCGTGAGCAAACCCCTCATGGCCGCGGCTCCTTCACCCCGTTCCCGGGACCCCTGCTGTGGTCACCTGACGCTCACTGCAGAGGTCCTGAAAGGCCACGCAGTCTCTAGCCCTGCCACTTGGATTGTGGTCACGCCCTCCCATGGAACATGGGGGGAAGGCCGAGGAGGGACGGTCCCCCAGGTGCTCGGTACTGTCATGTTCCAGGCCTCCATAACCCAGAGCCCCAGCCTGGCCCCTCTGCCACCTGCAGCCAGATCATTCTTGGTAGGGGTGGACATGGGGAGAGGAGCTGTCCCCTGATGAGCAAGCGGCCTCCCTGGTCACAGCCTCCCCTCCTGTGGTAATGGAGAGGCCTCCTGTCTTGGCGGATGTCCTCTGGGGGGCACACTCTTGCTGCCATCATTGTCCATCTGTACAGATGCTCAGAGACGTGCCACCCCCAGGAGGCGGGGACACAAGCCCTTGTCATCTGAATGCAACTCCTGCCTCGTTCCTGTGGGCTCCGGTGACGGACAGACACCCTCTCCCGGGACCCCGCTGCTCCCTCCTGCTGCCCCGCCAAGAGAGACCGACGTGGCCAGAGAGGACCAGGCTGCACGCCGGGGAGACCCATTCATTCACACGGGGACACGGGGCCTTCTGCAACGCCACTTGGTCCAAGCTTTATTTGCTATGTTCATGGTCCAAACGCAGCATCTCTGTGCAAGCCCAGCCCAGGCTCCTCACTGCAGTGGACTGTCCCCAGCTGCTCTGGAGACAGGCAGGGCCTCTGTACAGTCACAAATATGAAAGCACTTGTAGACACGTGACGCCGTGAGGTCAGGGAGCCCCACGGGGCTTTCACATGAAAAATAGAGGACTTTCTAGATGAATTCTCAGCCACGCGGTGACAGGTTGTTCCCGGGACTGGCTCAGGTGCCTCTCGCCTGCCCTCTGTCCAGAAGGCCCGGAGCCTGGGGGTTCATAAGGCCACTGCGACAACCTGGCGGGCAGGAGGCTGCACCTGTCCCCGGAACTGACACCTTCGATGGTGACTCAAAGATCCCGGGAGGGACCCCCAAGAATGACTAGGAAAATAGAGACTCTGTGCATATGGATTTCCACCCTCCTGCCCCCGACCAGGAGTGTCCTGAGGGCCAAGATCGCCTGCCCGGGGAAGAGCAGGACTGTCAGGGCATTGTCGGGGTTTAGGAAATGACAGAAGTAAAGTCTCTTCCCTAATGCAGTCGAGGACGTGTGTGAACCCGGGATTTAAGGATCCGTAAGGCCGTGTCGGATGAGGCCACTAAAAAGCTCAGATTCTTCTTTAGACCATGACATCAATGTCCAGCGGCCTGATGCCACCGGTGATTGTCACAGAAGGGCAGGTCCGAGTCATGGCAGGAGGAGACGGGGCACGGGTCAGAGCACGACGGTTTAAGGAGCTCCCGGGCAGCGAGGGGACAGGCTCAGGCATCCACTTCAAGCGTTTCCTTGCCAAAAGCGTCCGGTTGACTTTCTGGAAAAGAGACCTGGCTTCCCACCCACCTTCCCACAGAAGCCAACTGGACACAGAGAGCAAGGGACCCAGGGGGACAGCCAGCTCACTGGGCCTGCTGGCTTCCAGAGCCCCGGCCTGCCCAGAGGGTCACTCCGGGAGCTTCTCAGCACAGACCCGCCCCTTGCTCTACCCTTTCTGGATGTGGCGCAGGTCCAGTGTCCCCCTCCTCGCACACTGTCCCTCCTGCCCCAGGGAACCAGGATCCCCTGGGCCTTTTGCGTTCCTGTTTCAACACACGGTGTGGCGAAGGCACAGAGGCTGCCGCAGTGTCACTTGGGAACCGTCCACCTGGCCACGGCCCACGTATCTAAACTAGGGGGTGGGAGTGTCAGCTCTGCGGTCCTGCCGAGCTCCTGGGGCGTTCTGGAGGGTCCACGCACAGATGGAGGTGGCACCGTGACAGCACGCGGAGAAGCTGTGGTCAGCGGTAGGAAAATCACCTGAAGGTCCTTCCAAGTCCCCCGCTCAGCCCCTGCACTCCAGGCCTGGGACCTGCGACTATTCCTGATCCAGTCCTTAGCAGGCCGGCGTCGCCCCCGGGGACACGCAGAGGAACATCCGCATCTGTCGCCTGGCCCGTCCCCCTGGAAGGCACCGCCACCATCTGACTGTCCTGTCCCTGATTGTCAAACGTAAGGCTGTCGCCGCTCCCAACCCCCAACCTCCCTGGGACCACAAGTCCACCCCCACTTGATTCTCGGGGGCTGAGAGTCTTCCCAACACTGATTCCCGAGCCCTGGCCGTGGGGACCATGAGGGAGGGGTCTAACTAGAGGACAAGGTACGGACTATCAAAAGGCCAGCTGTCAAAGAGCTGATGTGCAAAGGGCGGAGGGGGCGAGCCGCACGGGAATGTGGGGTCCACAGCGGGAGAGCCGGGGAGGACGCTGGGTGGGGCCGGGCTCGGGCCACCTGGAGGATTAAGGCATATTAAGGTAGTTTAAAAGGGGACAGATTTCCAAAGGAGAAATCGGCAACCCGTGGGGCCATCCCCGGAACATCAGCCACCTGTCACTTCATTACGCTGATCATAAGCAGAAGCCTGGGGTCCAGAGAACCCGTGTGGCTGTGACTGTCAGCCCTGGAGTGCTGGAAGAGATGAGGAGGCACATGGCCAAAGGTGCAGAGGCTTGTTCTGGCCAGATTCATGGTCAGTGTCACCTCTTCATCAACAGGGAATTAAGTAGACTTCTGCCAATCAAGGCGGGAAAGGCTGGACAGAACCACCCCAGGGCAGTCTTGTGTCTGGAATCTCTCGTGTCAGGAATCTCCTTCCTGTCAGGTGGGCTACTATATTAAGAATTGAGGATTCTGCTGGGCACGGTAGTGCACACCTGTAATCCCGGAGGCTTGGGAGGCTGAGGCAGGAGGATCGCAAGTTGGAGGCTGGACTCAGCAACTTAGTGAGGCCCTCTCTCTAAACAAAAACTTAAAAAGGGCTGGGGATGTGGCTCAGTGGTTACGCGCCCCTGGTGGTCGCATCAGGATATCAAGATCTGCTCTGTGCCTGCTCCTGAGAGGGAACAAGAAGCCCTTTCACTCACAAGAAAAGATAAAACTGAGACGTCAGCGTCAAAACACTCAAGAACGTGTCCCTTGACTTGGAAAGCCACCACATCAAAACTGCTGGAAAACCGAGACAGACCCTCAAGAAAACCAATTCAAGGTGTTCCACAGGCAGTGAGTCCCCAGGTGGCTGCAGAGGACACCGACTACTAACTCAGGGATGAAGGAAATACAGAGTGTCACCCAGCAGACACGGGGACAAGAGGCTCCCAGGTGCAGAAGCTGGGAGGGGGCAGGGATGGCGTGGGGTGCCCTGGGGTCTGTGGCCACTGTCCATGGTACTGAACCACCGGCCCTCCCTGGGCACAGGTGTTTGTCCTAACCTGGAGAGACGGAGGGCTGCTGTGCCCCGGACAGAGAGACAAGGCGGTGAAGGCAGAGAAGACCAGGAGGTGGGGACGGGGGACCGGTGGAGACGTGACCAGCGAGAGACAAGAGAAGCAGGTCTTGACACATCTGCAGAGAAGGGATACCCAGAGATGGCCCCTACTCGGGAAGCCAAGAAGCGGGTGCTGGGGCTGTGTGGGGGTCGCCAGGACACTCAGCCCTGGCATCCCTCTATAGTCCTGCACAGCCCAGAATGTCACCGAGGACATCTCCCAGGCAAAGTTGGCACAAGATTGGTGACGACTCCAGGCAGGACGGGTGCAGGGTGCTTGCTGGCGCCTGGGTTTCCCAAGAGGAGGTGCTGGTGCTGAGTACTCCCAGGGAGAGCGAGAGGTGGGGAAGGCGTCAGGAGCCACCAGAGGCTGTGGCTGCCCCAGGCTTCGCTTATAGCTAGCAAGAAAGAGAGGTAAAGTGGGTCCCCCTGTGTCACCAGCACCCAGCACTTCTGCCCAGAGTCCCCGCCTGGGGCTCCCCTCCAGGGAAGGACTTGGAGTGAGATCAGCACTTGGACCAGGAAGGGCCCTGGGCGGGTGGAGCTGTGTGCGGGGTGGGATGGGGTGGGACAGAGAGGACAGGACCCTGTGTGTCCTGAGCTCAGCTTGCAGTGGCGGTCCCTCTACCCAGAAGGCCAGCGGGGTTCAAAACAGGCCGGGGAAAGGAGGCCCAGCGCAGGCCAGATGTCTCGGGGCAAGGGAGCGCCGTCTCAGCTGCAGAGACAAAGGTCACCGCCTCCCCAGGGATCAGACTGAAAGGAACCAGGGTGACAATGGCCGTTTCACCGAGCTTGGACAACCTCAGGTGGTGGTACTTCATGGCTCGCCGTCAGACCTCCCTCCCGGCCTCTACAAATGTGGACGTATTGAGTTTCAAAGAAAATTGGCGGGATTATTGCTTTATCACCTTCTAAAGCAAACAAAAATGACGTACGATGACGCAGTCGACCCTGCACATGGCTCCTGGAAGGACAGAGACCCTTGAAGGAACTGGAAAGGTGGCTGGACACTGCAAATGCGGCCTCCTTCCGGGGAAGGAGCCTGTCGAGAAGTCACCAGGAACTGTGGCCTCGTGGTGGTGCCCCAGACCAAGGCCGTGTCAGGGAGCAAACACTGGAACTCTCTGGAAAACCTCCTTCCCAGAAGACCTGCCTGGGGAGGAGCGAGGTGCCTTCCCAATGCAGGGCTTTCCCAGGACCCAGGGTGACAGTCCAGCCCCGGCGTCCACAGCTCCGGGAGAGGGTCGAGATGCGAACTTCTGAGGGAAAGGCAGGACCCAGCGGCGTGGGCCTTTCTGCGTGTCCGGGCCTCTTCCCAGGCAGCGGTGCCGTCTAGGGAGCTGAGTGGGGCCGGATCCTGGGGCTCTGGACAGCAGTCTCGGGCCTCGGGAGGGGCCCAGGCACGTGAGCGGGGTGCAGGAACGGCGGCTCGGCCTCAGCGGCGGGTTCAGACAGTCTGGCACTTAAGGCTTCTGTTAATTGGATGTGGTGGTGTCCCCTGCCTGGAGAGGAAGGGACAGTCCTGGTATCAGTAGTGGGAACATTTGGCCCCGATCCTCTCCGTCATCAGGGATTCCAACCTTTTGGGGGGGCTGGGGACGCTGCTCAGTGGTGGTACATGTGCTTAGCAGGTGCGAGGCCCTGGGCTAGATCCTCAGCACCCCCCAAATAAGTCAATGAGCCAGGCCCAGTGATGCTCGCCTCATCCCAGAGGCACAGGAGTCTAAGGCAGGAGGATCTCGAGTTCAAAGCCAGCCTCAGCAACGGCGAGGCCCTAAGCAGCTCAGTGAGACCCTGTCTCTAAATAAAATACAAAATAGGGTGGGGATGGGGCTCCGTGGTCGAGGGCCCCTGAGTTCAACCCCTGGTATCCCCCTGCCCCCCAAATAAATAAATAATTCAATAAAATAAATGCATAACCTTTTCTGATAATCCCAAGAGAGTGATCCCCACAAGCCTCAGGACCGGCATGAAATTATTTGGGGGCAGAGAGAGGAGGAGCAGACAGTCTGGTTCAGTAGAACAAACATGACACTTAGGGCCATTTCTGAGCCTCAATTTCCTCAAATGAACTGCTGGTGAAAACACTGTATTATATATTTCAAAATAGCTAGAGGAGCGGATGGGGGATGCTCTCCCCACAGAGGAACGATGAGTGTTTGCAGTGACGGATGAGCTAGTGGCCCGGTGTGACCACGGCAGGAATACAGGCCCTGAAACACCACAATGCACTCCACAAATATGTACAAGTATTTCATGCCAATGAAAAACAAAGTCTTTGAAAAATGGATTTCCCCTGGCCAGGCACAGTGGCCCCCACCTTCATCCCAGAGGCTGGGGAGGCTGAGGCAGGAGGATGGAGAGATCAAAGCCAGCCTCAGCAACAGTGAGGCCCTAAGCAACTCAGTGAGACCCTGTCTCCAAATAAAATACAAATAAGGGCTGGGGTCAGTATTTGAGTGCCCCTGAGTTCAATCCCCAATACCAAAAAAAGAAGAAAAAAAAAGTGGATTTCTCAAGGCTTCCGTGGGCTGGTACAGGTACCCCACTAACACAAAGTCCACGTAGGCCCTCATCTCCGAGCCAGTCCCTTAGGCACAGATTCGGGGATTTATGGGTCTTCTTGGGCTTAGCCTATACACATACCTGTGTGTCCATATACATAAACATTAAGTCACATCTCACATACATGCATACGTACCCTGCAACACCCCAATCAAGCATCTAACATGCCACAGAACTCACTAAGGTGGGTCAGTCAGGGCTGGGGTCCCAGCTCAGTGGCTGAGCACGTGCCTAACGTGCAGCACCCCCATAAAAAATGAAGTGGGGCGGGTGGAATCGGGCAGCACAGCGTCCGCTCAGGGCCAGCTTTGCCCGGAAGGCATTTGAGAGGGCCTGGCCACCAGCGCTAGTGCGGTTCAGGACGTGGGTCCCTCTGCCGATGCATCACAGCTGACGCGAGCACCCTGGGCCCTACGTAGACCGAGGCCACAGAGACAGCACCGGAACGCCTGGGGTGGGCCCTCCGTGGGCCCAGGGGTCCTCAGTGACATGGGCACTACTCTCCATTTTGCAGATGGGGAAGCTGACGGTCACTGTGTTGGGCCCTTGGGCAGCAACAGCAGGGCAGATCTGATCACTGGACGTTTTCTCTGAACCCAGTCGGCCCCCTGCTGGCTGCAGGTCCACATCGGTGGACTCACAGCCCCCGACTGGGAATATGTGGAAAGAAGAGAGTGCGCGGCACCCCTGCAGGTTTTTCCTTGTCCTTATTCCCTGAGCAGTACAGCGTGGTGACCACACAGCATCTGCACTGATTCTAAGTCACCTGGTGTGATTTCAAGAACGTGGGAGAGTGGGATTCGTGCAAAGGTTGCGCCATGTTATAGCTTGAGCTTCCCCAGATTCGGGTATATGGGAGGGGGTCCTGGAGCCAATCCCCAGGAGACACCAAGGAACGACTATTTTTCAGATCAAATCTTCATGACACAGTTGGGCCACAGACATGTTCCATTTGTAAAATTTGCAATATTTCAGATTAATCTAACTAATTAATTAGTCCTTCCATGTCCAACTTTTCCCTACAAGGGGGCCTGAGATGGATAGGAGGGGCTGGCCCAGCACGTGAGGCCCCTGGCATCGGACGCTGGCCCTGTGGCCTCTCCAGCCACCCCAGGCTCCCAGCTTTGTTTTCTCCCTGCGGGGGCAGATTGTCACCAACCTCCTTACAGCCTCCTCTCCTCCTGGCCTCCCACCTGGGCCTCCCTCTTCCTGGGTCTCCCCAGCAGGCCCCTCCTACCCGGTCAAGCTTGGTTCTCATACAGGCTCCGCCTCTTCTTGGACTTCAGGTCCTTCAGCCACTGGGGAGAGGGCTCCTCTGACCTGAAACCACAGTAAGTGTCAAGGGGACCCAGGCCAGTGGCTCTCACAGGCAGCACCAGGGGTACCCTCCCCCACCTGCCATGCCGAGGCGGGTGCTGAGCCGGGCACCCATGGGTGGTAGGATGCCCGTGTTAACACCGCTGATGAGCAAGCGCTAGAAACCAACCAAAGCCACAGTGGGTGCTGGGTGAACCCCGGGGCCCGCTGTAGAATAACGTGCGGCCGTGAAAGGCCACCTTATGTAAAACCTTTCCACCCATCACCCAGACACACGTCACCCTCCAGCTCTCTGTGTAACACCTGGGATACTTTAGGTGTCACCTTGGCTACAACGGCACCGGATATTTAGTCAGATATTTTTCTAGATGTTTCTGTGAAGGTATTTTTTTCTTTTTCTTTTGGTATCATTGAATTGAACCCAGGGACACTTAAGCACTAAGCCACATCCCCAGCCCTTTCTAATTTTATTTTGAGACAGGGTCTCGCTAAGTTGCTTAGGGCCTCGCTTAGTTGCTGAAGCTGGCCTCAAACTTGCAATCCTCCTGCCTCAGCCTCCTGAGCCACTGAGATTACAGGTGTGCGCCACTGAGCCTGACTGTGAAGATATTTTTGAGATTATTATTATAATTAGTAGTAGTAGTAGTATAGCAGTTTTAGGGATTGAACTCAGGGCCTTTTGCATGGTACACAAGTGTGCTGCCACTGAATTATACCCCAGTCTGAGATTGACGTTTACAACAACATACTCAGTAAAGCAGATCACCCTCCCTACTATGGGTGGGCCTCACCCAGTCAGTCAAAGGCCCTCATAGGAAAAGACTCATCTCCCAGGAAGAAGGGGGAATTCTGCCAGTACACTGCCTTTGGACTTGAACTCCGGCTCCCCCTGGGTCTCCAGCCTGCTGGCCTGCTGGGTCTGGGGCACCCTGGACTTTAGCCCAGGCCTCCTGTGGGCCTGCAGACCCTGCCCCGGGGGCCTGAACGCCGAGCTGCAGGCTGCACCCAGGGCAGGAGGCACATCTGGCCGCACCCCTCCCCCCGTAAGCTGGTCCTTCTGCTTCCCGTGGCACCCTGGGCTATGCCAGGATAGCACCGCAGGCCTTTCCATGTTGGCACAGCCTGGGATCAGGTCACTGCTCCCTCCCCTAGCGAGATGGGTTTGTCCTTCAGGACGCCCTTCCTCCTGCACTTTGCGTAATGAATCCCTCCTCTCCACAGGGTCGAAGGGGAACCCTTCCTGCAGTGGGTGCCATGGCACCTAGTGAATGGGCGTGTCTGTGTGCCAATAAAGCTTTATTGACAAACACAGACAGCGGGCCAGATCGGGCCTGAGAGTTGTCATTTGCCACTGTGTGCTCTGTCACCTCACCGACTAGGTCGCAGCCCTGGGCTCACGAATGAGTCTGAGCTTCATATGCTAACAGTCCTCGTGAGAGGTCCACTCTCCCAGGGGACTTCTCATGCCAGCCGCCGGCAAAGGGCCCTGTATACATTTGTTTCATCCTCGTGACCAGCCGAGAGGTTTGAATCAGCAAACCCACTTCACAGACGAGGAAGCCGAGGCTCAGAGTGGCCAAGTAACTTTCCCCAGGTTCATCAGTAGCGCTACTGAGGAGTCGCTTGACCTTGGCTGCTGACCTTGGAGCCTGTGCCCTTAACCTCCAAGATCAGCTGCTGGCCTGGTCTGAGCACTGCGGGACGCAGGGGTGTCCTGGGCTCCTCCCTGCACGGGGAGGCCTGGCCAGGAAGGGGACCCGGCAGTTGGTCTTGTCTGGCTGCGCCCTTGGGACCATCCTCCCCGGCCCCCCACCTCCAGAGACAAAGGCACCCCCAGGAGGGTGACAGGAGGGAGGTGGCCTCTGTTTCCCCGTCGTCTGGAGAAGGCTGCACCCATCAGCAGTTCCCCAGCGACAGGGGCTGGTTTGGGGCAGGAGGCAGCGGGAGGAGGACAGTGGGCCTCAGCTGACCGGCCTCCTTCCCTCCTCTGCAGCGGGCTCCGGCTGCCATGCTGGAGAGATCGGGAGGCGAGACCCTGGTCCCCGGGCCTCACCTCTCGTCCTTGTCCATGCTGGAGGGCAGCACGCGACTTCCCAGCACCCCAGGCTGGAAGGGGGACTTGGGGGCTTTGGGTTGGGGGCTCCAGCCAGGGGTCTCTCCAGAACTGTCCACCCCTGGCCTCCTGGGCAGCTGGGCCTGGGGAGAGAAGAGCCGGGTCTGTAACCACCTTCGTCCTGCACAGGGGACTCTCCGGTGACCCGGGCAAGCATGGTGACCCCCAGAAGTAGTGGGCCCTGAGGCTGAAGAACCAGGCAGGAAATAGGGCTGGGGAAAGCCAGAGGCCAGGTGGCATTCTAGCTGGTGGCCTTGGCCTTCGAGGTCAAGTGGCCACCCAAACCCACAGTCACATTCTCCTACCTCCCACCTCCCCACCTCCCAGGGGACGGCAGCTCCACCCCACGGTGGCAGTGAAGGTCCCTTCAGCTCCTGGTTCCAGGCAGTGCTGGGTGGGTCCCAGCAATGGTCACTGCCACCACCACCCACTGACCGCCCCTGGTGAACCAGCCCCACAGCCTCCTCTCCAGGAGCCGACGCACAGCCTCTTTTCACCTAGCGCAGGGGATTCCAGATGCGCTTGAGGATCCAGGGTCTGCCCCAGGGGCGACTCGGGACATTGCCCCAGCCCTGCCCTTCCTCAACCAGGACCCCCCCTCTGCTTCTGCTAGGCCCCTTCCAGGATCGTTTGTTCCAATGCTAAGGAAACTTCTTTTTTTCCCCTATTTTTTGGTACTGGGGATTGAACCCAGGGGTGCTTAACCCCTGAGCCCTGTCCCCAATCCTTTCTCACTTTTTTACTTAGAGACAGGGTCTCACTGAGTTGATTAGAGCCTCACTAAATTGCTAAGGCTGGCCTCAAACCTGCAATCCTCCTGCCTCAGCCTCCCCAGCTGCTAGGATTATAAGCCTTAGGAAATATTTTTTGACTTTTAAGTTTTTGAATTTATTACAATTTTTTTTTTACTTTATTGAGTCAGATAACCTCTGGCCCTGGATAGTGGCTCAAGAGATGTTCCTATTTGGAGGACCTGTGAGACCCATGAAGGGGCAAGCTCCAAACAGTGTCTAGTGACTTTTGATTCTTGCTAAAAAGAACACAGAACGCAAAGCTTCTGTCTACCAAAGGAGGAACAGGCCCGTGGCCTCTGCTAGGTGGTTTTTGTGGCCTGCGGAATATCCGGAGTTGATGTTCCCCGAGGAATCTGGGCTTTTCTGCCTTCAACAAAGGGTCGTGCGGAGACTCCCGTGGGACTGCGGCACGTGGAGGGAGCGCGTGAAGAGCTGCCCAGAGCCAGGAGCGCAGAGGGCCCTCCCTCACCCGCAGTAAGTACCCCTCCACGGAGGCCGCGGGGCAGCCCTGGCCGAGCCGGGAGGGAGGAGGCTGTCCAGCACCTCCCCCGGGACCCCATAATCCAGCTGGGATTCTGGAAGTTTAAGAGAGCGTCACGCGCTGCCAGGGCAGCCCTCCTGCCAGCCAGCGCGGAACTCAGCGCGTCCGGCACCTTCCATCCCCAGGATGCGAGGGGTCAGGTGGGCTCACTTGGCTTCCCCAGCGCTGGCCCTAATGGCCAAAATGGATGGCCAGCCCCCTTCATAGGTGAGGACCCTGAGGCCCAGCTGTGGGCCAGACGGCAGCAGGTCTGGGGGCCAAAGAGAGGCCACAAGTGTAAATCAGGGACTCAGGGCCACGGGCCAAATCCACAGGGCTCAACAGCACGGCCGGTGGCAGGTGCCGAGGCCATTTTCCTGGTTATGACAATGTTCTGTGCTCCCGTGGGACAGCAGCAGGGGACAAAGCTGACTGGAAGGTCCAGCTGCTTCTGGAACTTCCCTTGGGCCTTAAACTATTTCAAAAAGAAAGAAGCAGGGAGGGGGGAGGAGGAAGGGAGCCGGGAGGGAGGGGGAGGGTGAGAGCCGGGAGGGAGGGGGAGGGAGAGAGGAGGGAGGGAGGGACGCTGTGAGGAGGAGGGGCACCGGGCAGTCCTGGGGTCCCTACCTTCAGCACGGCCGGGTCCATGCCCGGGAACACGGGCATCCTCTGAGGGAGGCTGGCGGGAGCTCTTTCCACCCTAGGAGGCTTCTCCTCCTCATCTGACTCTTCCCTCCGGGGCGACTTCTCTTCTGTGGCAAAGAAAAGGGCACTGAAGTCATGGCCCGGCATCTGCCCAAGTCCTATGGGCCAGGACTGGCACCTCTACCCTGCTAGGAGGGCACTGCGGGCTGTGCTAAAGAACAACCCAGGCTCATGCCTTTCTCTGCACGACTCCGGCTCTTGCCAGGAGATGTGGGTGACAGGAAAGCCAGCTTTCTCCTGGGGTGGGCAGAGAGACCCCCTCCTGGCTCATGCCATGGCAGGGAACAAGAAGGACACGGTGGCAGAGCCAGGAAAGGACGTGGACACACCCTGAGCCTCTTCCCTGGAGCTGTGCCCCTAGAGAACAGAAGAGCTACCCCAGCCAGAGCCTCCAGGGGAGGGGCTACCTGTCCCCAGCCCTCGGGGACAGCAGGCAGGGTGCGGGGAGCCTGGACACAGGTGTGGGCACGGTAGGTGTGGAAGGTGAACTAGGGAGCGCTGGACTCTGGAGCCCCCAGACTAGGCAGGGGCTGCGACGTGTCCGTTAAGTGCCCTGCCCTGGGCCAGCTCCTCGAAGCTGGAGCTATCTGTGTGCTTCTGTCCCTGGTCTGGCTCCACCTGCTCCAGGTGACTTAGCAGAGCTCACCTCAGAAACCAAGGACGTGTGCGGGGAGGAGTCCCCTTCCCTCAAGGCACTTGAACGTGTCCTTAGCAACAGAAACTGATGGGAGAGGGGGACGTGGATCTTCCAAGCCTGGGTGACAGGTGGCTATCTGCAGGAGCCACGTGCTTCCCCTGGCTCAGGACCTGGTCCGACATCCTCCTGTCCACACAGGCCAGCTGCCCTGATTCCCGTGACCTGAAGAAACTTTGCTTTTCTTAAAATCTCTAGTGGCTCTCCACCTACAGATGGGCTCTACTTCCTCAGCACATCGTCAAGGGTCTCCAGGCCTGGCCCCTGCCAACCTCTCCAGCCTCATTCCCATCGCTCCCAGCTTGAGGGACACCAAACTGCTTAGCGAGTCCCCAGAAACACAGAACGTGCTTTGCACACGTGTGTCCCTTAGATCTCAAGGACACTGCTGCCTGGAATACCTTTACCTAGATCATTCTTCTCTGTTCTTTGAGAGCTCAGATTTTGATACAGAATGCAGCCAAAGCAGTCCTTTGAGGAAAATGTATAGCCTTAAAGTGATTCATTAGGAAAGACTGAAAATAAATGATCTTTTAACCCAAGCATTTAGGAAAAGACCAGCAAACAAACATAAAGAAGGTGTAAGTGTGAATTTATACCTTAATAAGGATAAAAGCATACAGAGTAAACCCCTATTAAGTTGTGAAACTCAAAGGGCCTCAATTATTATATTATCCCTCAGATCATTTTTTGCCTAGTTTCCAATAAGCTCTTCTGAACAAGAAATCAGTTTTCTATTTAATTGTGTTCTAATGTTCACATGCCTCCAAAACCAGGAAGTTCTCCCGAGGTTAACCTAGGTCCTTCCTGCTGTTTGATGTGGTAACCAGGTAGGACAGAGGCACTGGCCTACCTGTTGAGTCCTTGAACATCCACATGCTATCAATCTCTTCCTCCAAAGGAGACTGGCTCTCTGACTTGCTGAATTGACTACGCCGGAGAGAGTGGGAGATAGGAGCCCGGCGGCGACTTCTTTTGCTGAGCTGCACCCGGGTCTTGAGGGCACTGGAGTCGAGGACTGAGGTTTGCTTTGGGGGTGGCAAGGAGGAAGAAAAAAGGCAAAGGATCCGTGAGTTGAGGAGAGCGTCCACAGCAGGATGTCTATAGGTTCCTGATCCCTGAGGCACTAGTTCGTTATCGCGTGGGCTATCCTGTCGATGGTAACCCAAATGCCCTTCACCTAAACCCTTCCACACGAACCACTAGGCCAATTACAAGAATCGATGGAGATGAGCATGGTGGCTCGCACCTGTCATCCTAGTGGCTTGGGAGGCTGAGGCAGGAGGATCTCGAGTTCAAAGCCAGCCTCAGCCAAAGTAAGGCCCTAAGCATCTCAGTGAGACCCTGTCTCTAAATAAAACACAGAATAGGGCTGGGATGGGGCTCAGTGGTCAAGGGCCCTGAGTTCAATCCCTGGTACCAAAAAAAAAAAAAAAATCAATGAAGCAGTGGGCCTGAGACCCAGCACCGTGCCTGCACACACTAGGCACACAGCCTCCTGGGGACATCACACAGGCCTGTAAGCTGCCACAGAGCCCTGTACCCAGAAGGAGCTGAATCCAAGGGATGCCTGCCTGAGGGGCTTTGGTTCTTGGGATGGCTGCTGCAGAGACCCACCGCCCTGGCACCAGGGACACTGTTCTGTGAAAGACAGGGGGGGGGGGGACTTGGGCACAATCATTCTGAGCAAACCCTGGGCTCTTCGTGCTTGGAACTGTAAACCCTGGGAGAGTTCCCTGGGGGCGGGGAGGTGGCCCTCTGCCTTCCTGGTGGGTGAGGGCTTAGATCACTTTTAACTGAACACGTGACTGTGTGTAAGGCCGTGTACCCACTGTGCAGGTTACAAAGAGATAAGGAAGCTGAGGCTCAGAGAGGTGAAGACATTTGCCCAGAGACCCACAGCTGGTGTACGGTGGTCCAAGTGGGTCTGGTCTCACCCTGTGCCCTCTGCACCCAGCGCAGGGGCCCTGGCATGACCTTGCCCACCCCTGAAGGGGAGTCACCAGGAGATGCTGGCACCTCCCTTTAAAGGGAAAAGACCCATGGCACCCGGCCATGCTTCTGGCCAGGACTTACGTCGATGAAGGAGAAGTCGTCCGCTCTGCCGGCTGCGCAGGGCTCCTGTGGGGGCAGCCCGTCCGCCCCGTCTGTGGACTCCAGCTCGGAGCTGGAGCGGTCCACGCTGGTGCTCCGCTGGTCGGCGGCCGAGGCGGGCTCCGTTTGCGAGGACAGAGAGGACAAGCGGCCACTGAGGGGCTGTCTCCGTGCTGATGGGGTGCTGCTGTCCGGAGACGGGGACTCGGGGGCCAAGCTGGGACACAGGGAGGGAGGGCAGACGGGTCACGGAGGGCGCTTCAGAGACCAGAGCCTCAAGGAAAGGTGGTGGCAGAAGAGCCGCTGGGTGGGGTGCTGTGGGCACCGGGGAGCAGCGGCAGGGACCTCGCGGGGCAGCGCCTCCTGGAAACGCAGGACCTGCCAGCCGGGTGCGGCTTGTGGTGCCCCGGGCACACGGGGCCGGGGCAGGGCAGGGACAGTCGGCCCCACGCCATCCAAGACTCTCCAGCCCTGTGTGGTCCCAGGTGGCGACGGGGCCTTGCGATGTGGCCAGCGAGAGCCAGGATAGCCGCGAGCGCGAGGTGCGCAGGGGCCGTCCAACACTTTGCACAAAAGACCGTGCGATGTCTCCCTAGAGACGGGAGCATGTCAGATGGGTTGGGTTCCATCAAATACACTGTTCAAATCAACTTTGGGTTGAATTTTGTGAGCTTTACAGTTAGCTTATATTTCTTGTTTCTTTGTACTCCTTTCCTGCACCCACCGGGACATCTTAAATGACATGATGTCTGTGTATCTGTGTGTGTGTGTGGGGGGGTCTCTGATGCTGATCAGTGGCCACCAGCAGGTACCCAAGGAAGTCGGGAGAACAGATCCCACCCGCTCACTCATGCAGTGATTTACTGAGCACCTACTATGTTCCAAGCACTAGGCTAAACACAGTGCCATTCAATCCTCTTCTCTCCTATGAGGGTTATTTAAAATCCTTTGATGCCCACCACACTGTGAGGTGGCAGTAACCTCATGAAATTAAATATTAAAGACTGGGAAACCCGACACAGAGATGCAACATTGCTTCCCCAAAGGGGCAGAGCTGGGATGACCAAGGCAGCTGCACTCCAGGATCCTCCCTCATGAGCCTCTCCTACCACTCAAATCCCTTCCCATGATTATATTCACGTATCATCCGGAAAACTGGAACCACACAGGATAGAAAATTGATATAGAAATCAAGCAATTAAATCCCCCGCACTCCACAGAACACACCCATGTGGGGAAGGCAGCCGAGCTGCAGGGCCTGGGGAGCCCTCCCCTTGAGGAAGGGGGTGCCCACCTGACTTAAGCTGAAGGACCTGCAAGCTGCACCTGCGAGCAGAACTTTCGACCCTGGTGTTCCGCATCTCAGGGTGCTTTTGTTGGCTCTGGGATGCTTCCCTTACTTGGAAGGTTGGAAGGCGGACAGCACCGAGGTGTGAGGATGTGGGTGGGACCCAGCAAACCCACACAAGAGGAGGGAAATATCAACGAGCAGGCAGCAGATGGCGCCACTGCCCAAGGCTGGAGCTTCTGGGGTGCTGCAGTACCTCTGGGAGACAGCAGGGGGCGTGCACCACCAGCAGCGCCCGGTGGGACAGGCTGATCTCAGGTCCTGGTCTATGCGCTGGGGATCTGAGGCCTGGAGAGGGGAAGGGGCTCCGGGGGTCACTTAGGAGATGAGCAAAACCACAGTCTAGGTCTCCCGATAACCCAGCGTCCTTGCAGGGCATTCTAAGGAAACTGAAGCTAACTAAACCCTATTTTAAATTTCACAGGTTAGGAGAGAAAAAGATTTGCAGGACTGTCTTGCTCCCCTTTTTCTTACCCATTTTCAATTCTATCAACCTCAATCCAACTTCAAATCAGCACCTGTCGTGGGATGTGACCCAGTAGAGGGGGATGGTCACTCCTGACAGTGAGAGGGCCCATAGGAGACTTGGGTTCGAGTCCACCTCAGCCACACACACATGGTGACCCTGGGCAGGCCCTGGGCTGCCTGTGAGCCTCGGCTTCCTAGGCTGGGCATGAGGGCCACAGACGTGGAAACAGTCACACAGGAGAGGGCGGGAAGTAGCCCAGCCAGGGTTGACCAGGGCTCTATCTGCCAGGTCGGCCTGTGGCAGAAATTGCTGGGTGGGCTGCTAAAGGCACAGCAGATCCACAGAGTGGCCATGAAGCCATTACTGTCTCGACCCCATCCAACATATGAAGGAAGAAATGTATTTCTGAAACAAGAACAGGCACAAAAGCTCCTACTATGTGCCAGGACCTAATCTCCACACAGGTTACCAGTCCATGTGCTGAGGTGCCTGTTTCTCTTCTAGAACACGGAATGACGGAATTAAATGCTAACACATTTAATCAACATGGGAAGTGCTCACCACGTGTGTGGCCCACCCACTCCTCAGGCGTGTCCAGTTCTTGGGCATCACTTCCTTTCACGGAAGAGGAACATGTGATTGGGAAAACAAGGAATCTACCCGGGTCCTGTACCCAGTCAGGGTGGGGCTGGATTCACAGCTGCCTGCCTCCTAATCTGGTTATGCTTGAGAGCCCTCAGGCTTTTGCAGTAGCCAGAATATTCCTCCGAGCCAGGCTGACCACTGAGGCCCACTGGCCATGAATGGTGGAGATTTTTCTTTTTTTTTTTTTTTTTTTTTTTGGTACTGAGGATTGAACCCAGGGCACTTAACCACTGAGCCACATCTCCAGCCCTTTTTATTTTTTATTTTCAGACAGTTACTCAGGGCCTTGCTAAGTTGCTGAGGCTGACTATGAACTCGTGATCCTCCTGCCTCAGCCTCCCGAGCTGCTGGGATCACAGGCATGCACCGCCGCACACGGGTCAAGAACGGAGATTCTAAGCAGACACAGCTGATTAAGCAACATGGAGGACACACGCCACTGCATTTGTAAACACCTCCCCACACTGAAAGAAATCTAGAAAGACCAGAAAAACATGAATGAAGGTAGATCTGTGCTAGGATTATAGGTGGTTTTTGTTTTCTTTGAAATTGTCTATAGTGGCAAAATACCTAAATGTTACCATGAGCGACACTGACCACGTCCACAGAGTCCTGGGACCATCACCAAGTATCTGCCACCCAGAGGAGTCCCAGCCCACGTGCAGCAGGCTCCTCCTCCCACTGCCCTCAGCTGCTCCCTGTCTCTGGATTGGCCTATTGGAGATCCTCCAGATTTGACCATTTGTTTTTCTTTGTAAAGATTCTTTTTGATGTGAATGGCTTCCTCTTACGATAACAAACAGGTCCTGGGCTGCAGAAATTGCTGGGCTGGCTGCATCCACTGCAACCAGATGCCCTGCTGGTGGCCGGTCCTACTGCAGATCTTACCTGTCCCCACTCTGGCGCTGGTCTGCCCATGTCCCATACTGGCCGTCGGCTTCGTGCACCAGGGTGTCTGTGTCCTTGGCCTCAGGGGGTCGCCTGGAGAAACACTGCTTCAGGTGGTCCTGTGGGGACGAGAGAGACGGGAGATGGCCATCAGAGAAAGTGCCAGGAACCCCACCCTGGCTGGCCCAGGTCACGACACATGCCCCCAGCCCCCTGCTGCCCTCAGAGGTGGGTGCAGATGTCTGGGCTGGACACTCAGTGACCAAGAGGCCTGGCTTTCCCAAGAGGTCACAGACACAGGGATTCCCGTGGGCACACAGGCGAGCTGGAGGAAGCGGTCACCAGCACTGGGGCGCAGGGTCCTGCTGGGCGCCTTGGCCCTCCTCCGTGCCTGCTCAGTGTGGCCTGGCCAGCCTCCCTCCATCCGCAGGGCTCCGAGGCCTCTCCTCTGCCAAGGGCAGCCCAGCCCCTGCTTCCTTGGGGGCAGGGAACTCAGACAACGGGGTATGCTACTGATTGACATCACCTCACGGAACAGCAGTCCTTGGCGATCCTACCACAGGGTCTCCTCAGCCCCCACTGGACAGATGAGAAGGCAGGGGCTTCGAGGGAAGGGCAACGGCCCGATCCATTTGCCAGCAGGCAGCAAAGCAGGGCTCAACCCCAGGCAGTCAGCTGGACCGAGTCCCAACCACAGCCACCTGCCCGGGAGCACGGACCCCTCGTCTGCCCTCCCTGGTTGCCTCCCTCACTGCCCTGGGCTGGGTCCTCAGGGCAGGAGCTCCTGCAGGGAGCAAGGGTGCTGGTCACCCCGGAGGTGGCCACAGGCACAGCCCAGTGCCTGGCACACAGCGGGCAGCCTGTAAGTGCCCACTGGCGACTGGACCGCCAGCGTCTCCAGCTCTTCCTCCTGGACAACGAGGAGCCCCTTCTTTCCCTGCGTGGAAACCACAGGAGCAGCTGCGGCCGAAGCCCCGCCTCACCGGGTGGGGGAGAAGCTGGGCCCCCAAGAACCCAGAAGCCTAGGCCCTTGGATGGGCCCTAGCACAGGGACCATCCAGAAGGCCTCAGCCCGAGCTCTGAGTGACGTTTCATGAGAGCAGCCCTCACCCCCCACCCCAGGGAGACCGTCAGACCCCGCTCCGCCCGGGCTCAGGAGGCATGGGGGTGGGGGTGTGCTGCAGACCGTCCATCTCCCGCTCAAAAACCCCCCAGGGCTCCCTACTGCCCTCCTGTAAGAACCCACGGCCCCTGTGAGACAGCCCCTGACCCGTCCATCTCATCACCCACCCTGTTCCCCACAGACCCCGTCCCACTTCCCCTGACCTACTGCGCATGCGATGCGTACAAGCCCCACGTATTCCCCCCGCCTCTGCGGCTCTGCGTGTGCCGATCCCCTTCCTGTCCATCATGCCCACCCGAAGCCACTGCGGCTCACAGTGACCTCCAACCCCCTCCGTCCTCCTCCTCCCCTGAGCGTCTTGCTGCCGACCCTGGGTGGCTCATCTGTACCAGGTCGAATTTGATACTTCAGCTATTCATTCAACGAATCTTTATGGGGAACCTACTATGTATCAGGTACTGGGGGCCCGGGGGTGTCACAGCACGGACACAGGCTCCAAGAGTCTACATCTCACTGGGTGCACCCCTTGGGATCCAGCTGCCTTATCATCCTTGTACCCCACTTGGAGCCTCCCAGGCACACAGTAGGTGCTCAGTATTGGAGAGCTGGTTGTTCCTTAGCGGTCTGTGCTCCTCCCAAGCATGGGGAACCCGCCTCCTCCTGGCTGCTTTGGAAATCTCCTCAGCTGAGCAGGGACATTGGGGAAGCATCTGGGGAAGAGCTGTGCTGTGTGACCAGAGAGCCACCACCTCCCTCTCTGAGTGGCAAACAAGTTACAAAGAAGGCCCCTGGGTGTGGCGATTCTCAGTTTCCCACTCAGGATGGGTAGCATGAGGAACGTCCCAGGGGCTACATCAGCGCACCTCTGCAGCTGCCCCGGGGAGATCGCTGGCCACTTTCAAGGCTTTGGCTTCTCCTGAGCAAGCCATCCTGTCCCCTCCAGGTCCCTGGCTGCGGGCAGAACCTGCTGCTGGCACACCAGGAGGGAGCCAGGCCCCAGCTGGGGCATCTCTCACTTTTTTGCTTCAAAGGTGTCGTGCTCGGAGGCCCAGTACCCTTGGCAGATTACCCCTGGCACCCAGGGACAGAGCGGTCATCTGAGCAGCTCCCAGTTTCCTATTGTCTCAGGGACAAGGTGGGGCTGGCCACTCCCTAACTCAGTCCACGTGGACTCAGGGGCTTGGGCTGTCCCCGTGGACCCACACCACTGTCCCAGCCCGTTTGCAGATGGCTGCAACCTAGATGCTGGGCCTGTGCTGACCCTGGGGATGTGCCCAGGAGTAATGGCTCAGGGACAGCTCTCGGCTTGGGGTGGGGAGGGGGCGGGGCCTGGGTCAGCACTGTCCCTGTGGGCAGCCACGTGGCCACACACCTGAGCTCAGTCTCTCTGTGGAAGCACAGGGCTGCTAGGGCCTTCCAGGAGACCCTCTCTGGACAGGCTTGGCGTCTGGCACCAGGAGGTGCTCAGGAGTGGCTGGAGTGATCCTCAGGCCTCCAGGGTCAGCGGGTGAAGGAGCCTGGGCAAAGCTCTCCCAAGCCCCCACAGATGGTCCCCAGGGCTGAGGACGAGGAAGGCCTGGATCTGAAATCCCCATGGTGGGTCATCTCCCCCCACCACCTAGTGTCCTGAGGGCAGTGTCCCTGACTCCTTCCATGCCCCCCTGCCACACGGCACAGATTCTCAGACCTCTGGTGTCTCCTTCCAGAACGTTCCATCCAGAGGAGATCAGCTCTCCACCCCTGCAAGAGCTGGGGCAGGGTCACCTCAGCCCCTCGAACATCATTGTCTCCCATCCGACCTCCAGAGCTCAGTTGGAGCCCGTAGGGCCCCTGCTCGGTCACCATCGTAGCTCCCATGTTCCTGAAGCAAAGTCCCAGCACTAACCCTCATTGTAGTGGGCAGCTCCCCTTCCCCCCAGAGCCCTCCTCTCCCCCAGGTGCTCCTACTGGCTCCTCCAGCCTCTCCTGTCCCTGGTGGTCTCAGCCTTTGGGATGCTCCAGGCTGCTGCAGCGCCTCCTAGTGGCCAAGCCCCTTGCAACCTTGAGGGTCTTCCTCCAGCGAAGCCTCCCTGGAAGCCCCACCCCCAAGGCGGGCTCAGGAGCCCCAGCTCCCCCATCCCCTGGACCCCAGGTCTCTATCTGTGCTGATATAATAGCCGCTAAACACGTGGCTATTTAAATTTAATTTAAATTAATTAAAATTAACTAATATTAGCAATTCAGTTTCTTGGCAGTACGATCCATATTTTAAAGGTATCACAGTCACCTACCTATGGCCACCCTCTCAGAGAGCACAGGTGACAGCACGTTGCTATCACTGGGGAACGTTAGATCTTCTGGACTACCGTAGATCTTCTGGCCATGAAATAATGATTGTAATTGACCAGTTTATCAGTCTTTCCTGGACGGGCCTGTTTCTGGAGCCAGAACACCTGCATTTGAATCCACGCTCCACTACATAGTAGCTGCGTGACCTTGGACAAGTTTCTTAACTTCTCTGAGTCTCCTCATTCAGACATAAAAAGTATTTGAAGGTGTTAGGGCAGATTCCATTGCAGTCCTGATGCTGTGACACAGAACCGTGGGAGGAAAGCAGGGGCCCGAGTGACCTGAGGGAGTGCACCTTGCACTGTTTATCAGCACTTTCTCAAGTTTGTGTCCTGGTGGCCCTGTACCTGCTGCAGGTTCACGTGCCATTGCTCCCAGACCCTGGCAGGACTTGGGATTGGCAGTGCTTGGGCTTGGCTCCCAGGGCCACGAGGCCTTGAGATCAACCACCAAAAAGGGCCTGGTTGCCTCTAAACCTTCCAAGTGTCTGTTCTGGGACTGTGCGGGGGGCAGATGATCCTGCACTTCGGCTTTGCTTCCCAGGCTCCTGTCCCTGGCTCGCTGGCTGCACGGGGCTGGAATCTACAAAGGGGTCTGAAAAGCGCAAGGCGAGTTGGGGGAGTGGCACCTCTGTTAGTCCCAGCCCGTGGGCCCTTGGTAGAAGTCAGGCCTGGAAGGATCCCCTGAGCCCAACCCAGCACTTCCTCAATGAGGAGACTCTGGCTCCTGGCCAACGTGCCCTCCAGCCATCAGGTGTTCTGCAAGCCCCGTCTTCTCCAGGTGCTCAGGAGGTGCTGATGTGCAGACTGAAGGGAGATGCCTTTGAAACCTCAGGAACTTGGCAGATTTGAACCCCACTTGCCCGGACAGCTCACCAGCCCCAGAGCCGCAGGCAGGTGGGAACTCAGGCCCATCCTGCAGGCCTGCGATGCCCCAGCCCAGGCATCACGGTGGGTCCATGCTGGGGAGGCCAGCTGACAGGCACCCTCCAGGGGTTACACCAAGTCTCGATATCTGTCCCCAAATGGAAAACATGGATGCTGATTGGGCAGGTTTAATGCCAGGATTTATTTCAAGGAAACATGAGACCCGCTCGCCAAGATCCATCAGTACAGAAGCCACCAGCCGCACCGATCATCGCTGACCCAAAGTCCGGGGAACAGCCTACGGTGACTAAGGATGAGACTGTGCAAAACGGAACTCACAGGACGAAGTCAACGCATAGGAGAACAATGACATCTGCAAAGACGTGCTGCCACAGGAGAGGCATGCACACCGGCAAACACAAAGCCGCGCTACAAAACCAGGAAGAACAGCACCTCCATGTGACCAGGAGCCAAGAAGAACATCTGGAAGGTTCCAAGGTGCATGGATCCCAAGAGGTGAGGCCACGAGCTGCTTCTTTATCACTGATACTGATTTTGTTTCACATCCACATTTGGAATTCCACACCCAGATGGGATCCAAGGATGAGATCCAGGCTGCTGAAGCCCCCCTTCCTGGCACTGTCACGAGACTCCTACCACAGGAGGGGCTCTTGACTGTTCACTACCCCAGGGATCAGCAACCCCTCTATAAAGGGCCAGGGAGTATGGATCTGGGGCTTTCTGGGCCCTGATGGTGTCGTCCCTGCCCGGAGGGGCTCCAGTGAAACCTTACTTACAGAACAGTGGTGGGGTGTGCTTGGCCCTCAGACAGTAGCTGCTGATCCCTGATCCATCGATCTGCACCCTTCAGCCTGTCTGCTGCATGAGGATAGGGGGCGGTTCCATTGGCGGCCCTAGGGTGCTTCCTGGCCTCTAGTAGTTGTTAAATAAATTTGTGGGGACAACGTGTCTCTGCAAATGTTATATATACCCCGCCCCCTGCAGTGGGCAGGTGTGAGCTTAGGGAGGGCAGGGAGGAGAAGCCCCCTGCCTGCAGCCTCCTGGACACCTGACAGTCACCTAAGAGCCCTGAGTCAGGGCCACGCCAGGCTGCCCAGACCTGACAGCGGCTCTGAGCACCTCATGAGGCACATCACCTCCCCCGCAGCTGTCCCCTCCCCACGCAGCAACTCTGCACCCAGCCGCAGGGAGCACCGTGGTCACGGGCCCAGGCTGGAGACTCCTGCTCCACCTCAGCACCTCGGAGGCCCACAGCTCCGCCGGCTCTGTGTGGGGTTAGACCTGCACACAGCCACCCAGTCATAGTAACGGTAACGACCAGGGACGACCTGCTGAGCGCTGACCATGTGCCCATCCCTAAGCCTTGGAAAGCTGTCCAAGGGGCAGCCCCAGCTCCGCCCTCCCTAGCTCTGACCCACCCTCGCCCGCCCTCCACCTTCCCATCTGTGAAATGGGGTGTCAGAAGGATTCTGCGGAAGGCCTGGTGAAGATCCCACACGCCTGGCACCCAGGGGTGCCAAGCAGATGCCAGCCCCGTGACGATGCTGGTGACTGCCCTTCAGCTCCCGGAACATTCTGACTAACACGATCACAAAGTGCTAAAGGTCCAGACGTGGCCTGGCCATCCGCTATTCAGCCAAGAACCACTAGGGCTGCCTATCCCAGACCCCAGAGTGTCCCCTGACCTGGATGCCAGTCAGATGCTACCCTGAAAGGTCACCAGGGAAAGGAGCCATGTCATAAAAGGGTGCAGGCGCGGTTCTGCAGGGGGCCGGCTGGGGCCGGGGCACAGGCTGCTAAGACAAGCTGTCTCTGGGGCATGGGTGTGACCCGAAGTAACAGGAGCAGCGCTGGCAGCTGGGCTGCAGGAGCCTCCGTGGAGGCTATAAACGGAAAGGACAGCTGGGCTGGGGGCCGCTCCCTGACCCGGGAGACCCAGCGGGCACCTGGGGCCTGCACACGGGGCGTCAGGGACGGGCAAGCGGGTGACAAGAACACAGAGGCCCCTGGGGTTACACCCCAATGACACCAAGGTAGAAAGACCGGAGGCTGGGACTGCGCTTCACATGCCACCTACCAGTGTCCCCCTCGGCTGCGCCCTTCCACTCCCAGGGGTCCACACCCGCCGTGGCCGGGCGGTCACCTTCTGCCAAGCCAGTCTCAGAACCAACCACCTCGCATGAAAGCCAAAAGCAGAAGACTTGTATGGGGACACTTTCGCACCCTGAGGTCCCAAACTCCCATGTTGAGCCATGGCAGGTCAGGAGTCATCTGTGACAGTCACAGGGGGCACTCAGGCACTGTGGCACTCCCGGGGCAGACCGTGACCTGAGGACCCAGAACACTACCATCCACATCCCGGTTCACAAATGCAGGTGGGGAGGCTCCCAGAGGACAGACGGTGATGACACAACCGCGGGCACTTAGGTGGCACTGACTGAATGCCAGGCTGCCGCAGCGAGTCCTCCTGGCCACCCCAAGAGTCCAGGCTGAGAAGTGGGCTGCGGGGCTCTGCATCTGGGCCCGGCCCCCCGCCCTATTGCAGGAGTGAGGCTGCCCCCATTTGCCCAGCCCAGCTCAGGCAGCGCCTCCTCTAGTCAGGGCTGTCCTTGGGACCTGGCATGGAAGTCGCCATGCTGGGCTGAGGTGGGTCTTCATCTCCTCCAACCTGGGGACCCCGAGGGAGTCTGTGCACCCTCTGACCTCATGGTCAAGTTCAGGCAGCCAGGGGGACACAGCAACTGACAGTGGGCAGGTGCAGGAATGACCCCAGGGTCTACGAGCAGTACTGCCACTGTCCCTTTGTCACCAAACCCTCTTTTATATATATATATTTTTAGTTGCTGACGGATGCACATTTTATTTTACTTATTTATTCTTATGCGGTGCTGAGGATGGAACCCAGGGCCTCACACGTGCTAAGCAAGCGCTTTCCCACTGAGCCCCAGCCGCGGCCCCCAAGCCCTCTTGGTATGCGGAGGGACCCCCTGTTTTCACCTTTAATTAAATCCCCGCTGGCTGTGGACAGAATGGGGGGACAGAAACACCACGTGCCCAGCACCCACAAACAGCAGGACCTGGGTCTGAGAGGGCGCATCTTTTCAAGGTGCACAATAGGAGCCGTTGGCCCTGAGGGAAGGGGTGGTCTCCCCAGTCAGGAGGGAGGGGGAACAGAACATTCTAGAAACATTGCCAATCTCTTGGGTAGACACAGACTAATTTGATTTTCCTTTTAAGTCCCAAATTCTTTTAATGAAGGCCTATGGGTGTGAGGCTTAGATGAGCCAAGGAACTAGGAGTTCTTAAAATGAACTAGATCACAAAACGGCTGTAACATGGCATGCTGTTTTGCTGAGGCAGGTGTCATGACTGACGCTCCAGCGAGGTGGGCGAGGTCACAAGTGTGGGACACCTGAAAAGCACAGGCCACACACAGAAGAAGCATCTGCAGGGGTCTGAGTGGCCCGGGAAGGAGGGACAGGTGGGCTTTCCTCCACCTCCCTTGTGTCCTGTGACATCTGTGGCTCGTCACACAGGCTCACTGCGCCAGGCCCACAGCATCTCCTGGTCCCCAGCAGCTCCCCATGGAATCCGCTCCCAACCGTCCTGACTTGGCTTCTCTTGGAGGGATTCTTAAAACAGCCTGAGCCAAACTTGACTTCTTTTTTTGAAACCATCACATGTCAAAATCTCTCTCCCGTGGTTTATTTCAGGCCAGGGCTCAGCCGTCAGGAGACAGGATGGCAGCCTAGATGTGTAAATGTGAACGGGAGAGAAGGACGGGTGTGTCTTTCCTGACTGAGGACAGAATCCTCCCCCAGCCACCAGCTCATCGAGATCAGAGGGGACGAAGAGGGTCCAGCGTCAACACCAGCAGCCTCAGCCCTGCTTCCTGCTAGTTCACCCAGCAGGCATGTCCACACAGCCTCCTGCAGACAGAGGGGAGTACACACAAAGACACACAACACACTACACAGCCAACACACCTGGTACAAACACATGTCAATGCAGACAGAGGCACAAAGAGGCAGCAAAATACACATACACACACACAAAAGCCAGGTGCGCGGTGGCACACGCCTGTCATCCCAGCGCCTCGGGAGGCTGAGACAGGAGGATGGAGAGTTCAAAGCCAGCCTCAGCCACAGCGAGGCCCTAAGAAATTCAGTGTGACCCTGTCTCTAAATAAAATACAAAATAGGGCTGGGGGTGTGGCTCAGTGGTCAAGGGCACCTGAGTTCAATCCCCAGTAACCCCCCAAAACTCAAAAAACAAAATATATGTATCCATGTAAATATACACACCAATGCCCAAGTACACACCACACTCAGTAATGCACAAATACATATACACCACGCCATATACACACCGCCCTAAACACACCTCACATGAGCTCACACACAAAGGGGTGGTGGCTGCAGCCTGGTGCTCAGGGACAGTGAACACTACTGAGCTGCCCTTGCAGAAACCATAGCTCTTCACTGTAGGGGACCAAGACGTGGCCACTCACCAAAACAAAGGGGAAATATAAGGGCAAAGAGGGAAAGGTGACCGAGTCCTTGGAGAGGGGTTTAAAAGATCCAGGGCAGAGGATTCCTAAGTGACGCTGTCATCCTGGGTTCCACTGGTGGATGGAGGTTCCTATCCCAGGACCTCAGACAGAGGGGCTGGTGCAGCGGGTGACAGAGAGCCTGGTGGAGGGCCCTGTGACAGGACCTGGGCCTAGGAAGGGTGTCAGATTTGGACAGGAGAAGACAGCAGGGAAGGCAAGGTCACAGAGAGAACAGGCTGGGGACAAGAACAGGCTGGGGACGCAGGTGCCGGCAGTGAGACCTGCGTGGGTGTGGCCGCATACCCAGCCCTGAGGACTCAGAGCAGGGGCCAGATGGGAGCTTCTCCTGCCCTGGAGGAGGCTGTTATGGTGAAGATGTGAGGTGGCCCCCAAGAGGTGGGAGGATCAGGTGAGGCCGGCGGCCACCTCCCCAGTGCAGGGGTTCACTGGAGGGATTGCCTGGGTGACTGGAGGCGGGTCACAGGGGCTGTGCCTCTGGGCCTGCTAGTTTGTCCCTCGTGAAGGAGCTCTTTGCCTCCTGCTGCTATGTCCTGAGCTGTCTGCCCCCTCGGTGACTTTCCGCGGTGGTGCTCTGCTCGCCTGGGACCCACAGCGCGGAGTCTGCCGCCCAGGGGCTGCGACCTCTGGGAACTGTGAGCCCCGATACTCTTTCCCTCCTCTAAGGCTGTGCTTGTGGGGTCTTTTGGTCACAGCAGCAAACAAACAACAACAACAGCGGCTGCCTGCACAGGGCCCTGCTGACGCCCCCGCAGCCCCCAGCGTGGTGGGGACAGCAAGCTGATGCCAGAAGCCCCTGCCCGCCCTGGGCCCCGCCCCGCGCAGGCCCCGCCTCCTCTGACCCGAGGCCAGGGCCCCGCCCACCTCCCTTTCCTTCCCGGGCCACGCGGGGACGGCAGGGAGACGCCCTGGGTGGGTCTCTGGGCCATCTCTGGGGTCTCAAGGCCGGGCAGAGCCCCCCGTGTGGCTCCTGGGTCACAGTGGGCCACGGCCATCCAGCAGCTCCCTGGGAGCCAGAGCCTCGCGCCTCAGGACGCAGCCCGGCCCCTCGCCCTCTCCGCAGGCCACAGGAGCAGCGCAGGGGAGCCGAGGCCGCCCCGCAGGGGCCCGCGATGCAGAAGCCGAAGGCCAGGGGAGGAGTTGGGCCGCACAGCCTTTCCCACGGCTGGAGAAGCCCTGGAGCCCCTGGGGGCAGGACCCACAGGGCAGGGCTGAGAAGTCGCACCCAGTGATTCCGAAGGCTCCCAGGGCAGAGGGGCCACTGCAGCTGCGGCCCAGCTTCAGGAGGGCGGGCGCTCACAGTGGGCAACGGCCAGCTGCCAGGGTGTCCCTGGGCCAGCAGGCACAGCGGGCCAGGGCCGGCAAGGCACCCGAGGGTCCTCCCACCAAGGCCAACGGGCCCTGCTGCGACACCTCCACGTCTCCACCAGCCCGGCTCCCAGACCAGGGCCCAGGGATGCTCCTGCTCGGAGCCCGGAGCCGAGAAGAGTGCTCTGTGGGCTCAGAGCACAGCACGGGACACCAGGGATGTCGCTGCACTTCTGGCTTGTCACGGGGCCAGCAGCACCACCCTTGCCAGCCATGGTGACGGAAAACATCCCAGCCAGATGTCCTGGGGGGCAGAGTCGCCCCAGTTCAGAGCCAAGGCCCTTGTCCATGCTGTGTGTGTGCATGTGTGCATGTGGTGCTGTGTATGCGTGTGCGCGTGTGTGTGGTGCTGTATATGGGGTGTGTGTGTGTGTGTGTGTGGCGTGGGGACCAAACCCAGGCCTCCTGCTGGTCGGTGCTTTTGCTGCAGGGGGAGCAGCTGGGTTCCTGGGCCAGGTTTGGGTGACATGACCTTCCAAGACACCAGCACAGAGACGCACACAGTGAGGAAGACAGATGACACATGGGGGGTGCTGCATTCTCAGGGGAGGACAGCAGTGGAGACACATGTTTTAAAAGGCTCTGGGGGATGACTGTGAGACTTGAGAAGTGATTGAAACTGGGCCCAGGAAAGCCCACAAGTTTATGTGTCCCTGCTTTGCAGCCACATGCACGCGGTGTCACGCTACACAGGCTAAACAGACTCCACCGGTGACCTCGCCCACTGCACTGGCCGGGGGAGTCTTGCCTGGGGAGAGGCTGTTTGGATGGTGGGTCGTGGTGAGTGTCATGAGCCTGGGGTTCCGTTCATATGGCCGGAACGGGGGGCTTGGCAAAGCTCAGCAACAACCCTGCCTGTGCACACGCATGCACACGTCTGTGCATATGCCCGGGTGCTCACTGGTGCGCCTGCCTATGTGCACGTGTGTGCACGTGTGCTCACACCGAGGTCAGCCGATGCCAGAGGGTCGAACCCCCCCCCCACACACACACAGAAACAACCTCAGACTCGGGACACACGCCGTGTCCTCAGGCTGCAGGGCTCCCTGGTCCATCCCGGTGACCCCCCCACCTCTATGAGCCAGTCTGAATGCCACTCTGGGGAAGCAGGTGTGTGACCGTGGGCGTCCAGCATTCACGGCATGATTTACGAGAGAAACTGGATACAAGCTAAGTGCCCGGAAGTCAGAGGATGGAACGCAGGCCAGCGGGGCCCGTGTGGCACACGTGGGTCAATCTAGAGAGCTCGCTCACCACCTGCCACAGGGGGACTGAAGGGGCGAGAGGGGAGCCTGGGGTCCACGGGGGGGCAGTCTGCTGGACAGAGTCCACAGGGCCTGGCCTGGGCAGAGGGACAGAGAGTGGCAGATGCATTTATGGAAATAGACACTGGAACTGGCCAGACCTAGGGGGTGAGGGCCCAGGTCCCATCTCAGACAGTGACAAGGGCAAAGGGCACAGAGAACGAAGAGGTGAGAGGCAGGGGCACCAGGGACTGGGGCAGGAAGGGAAAGAGGAGGTGACAGGATTCAAGACCAGCATCCCAAGCCACTCTGCACCTCCATGAATTCCTCAAGATCGGCACGTCACCTCTGAAAGGCTGGCATGTTAGTACAGATCATGGTGTTCACAGGGCATCTGGGAAGAGAGGCCAGGTTGGCAGGTGCAGGGGGCTGCCCACACCCAAGCCCCAATCCTGGCTCCCTGGCACTTAGAAGCTGTGTGGCCTTGGGTGGGTCACTTCACCTCTCTGAGCCTCAGTGATAGCACAGATCACTCCAACGACCAGCAGTGAGGCCAGCAGCTACAGGAGCTCATGATCCGCGGAAGCCCTGAATGCAGTGTGTCTGATGCATACTAAATGCCCAGGAAATGACCGCTCTTTCCGATGGCTTCGAGTTAGAAGAAACCTCTCTCTGGCTTCGCAGCCAGCAGGTGTCATCAAGCAGGGGGCGGATGATGGGCGGAGGAGCTTTCAGGAATTCCTGGTACAGATCACCAGGCCCACGCTCCCCTGGGAACCTTAAGACTCTGCAGCAGGGACCGCCTCTGGCTTCCAGGAAAGAAAGGCTTGGCAGCAAACGCCAGGCCATCTCCAGAGGGCAGAGCGCAGCAGTTACCGCAGCAAGACGCCAAGGAGAGGGACGGAGGCCAGGGCCAGAACCCTGGGGCGGGGGGCAGCAACCTCGGGAGCCCCTCCCCGCCCTGCAGGGCACACGGCCCTAACCCAGGCCAGCAAGAGGCCCGGGGCTGTGCTCCCTCCCTGCAGGCTGGGGAAAGCCCCAGCTCCTGGGCCTAGGTCCCCTACCAGGCCATCTCAGGCTACTGCCCTTGCACCCACCCTAGTGACAAGTCCGTGGTCGCGTTGGTGGCAAGCTAGCATTGTCTCCGGCTGCATCCTCTGCCTGGACACCTGCCTGGCCTCTACCTGCGGGGCCTCCTCCATTACCTTCAGGAACCTGCTCTACAGAGCACTCAGGAGGCAGAACTGGGGCCACTCTGGCCCCCCACCTTCCTAGGGCCCAGCACACACAGGTGCCGGGTGAGCATCGGAGGGGGCAGGAGAGAGCCGAAGGAGGCGGCCGGGGAGGCAGGGGACAGAGGCAGGGGCAGGGGGTGGGCGGAGAAGGGGAAGGAGCCGGGTGACAAGGACCCTGTCCCAGGCTGGGTGAGAGCCAAAGGTCCCCGTCCTCTGCTGGGGACACACCCAAGGCTCCTCTCAGCTCCTACAGGAAAACATCGGTGCCACCTGCCCCGGAGCCCGCAGCTGGGCTGACCAGTGATTCCCAGGAGGACACAGACAGGCCGGACCCCAAGCCCCTGCCTGGCCCCTGCTTGGCTCAGGGTCTCGGTCTCCTCACCGGCTCCATGGGGACAAGGACGGCCCTCATGTGGCTTGGTGGCTGTGGGGGCTGTGCCCACGTCTGAGTGTGGTCGGTGGACCCCGGGGTGGGGGCTATTTCTGAATGGCACCCAGCAGGGCCACTCTGTTTTGTTTCTAGAACTGCTTTGTCCCTAGGGTTGAGTGTCACTAGGGAGGGAGGAGGGGCCCTGAACCCGGGGGGCAGGATGCCCCGTCAGAGCAGCAGGAGGGGCCTGGGCACCTGGACCTGCTGCACTCTTGAGTGGGCATCAGTGGACAGGTGGGGACAAGGCAGGGAGGGCCACCTGGGGGAGGAGGCATGTGACTGCTTCGAGGACCGGGACACTGCCCAGAGGTAAAGACAGGGGATAAGGATCAGAGTGGCAAACATGGAAAAGCTTGGAACGTTTTAAAAACCCGTTAATCATACTTTTTTAAAAAGCAGAAACCTATGACACGGGTGGACTATTACCATTCTCATTTTACAGATGACGAAACCAAGGTTTTGGGAGGTTGACTCACTTGCCTGAGGTCACACAGCACCGGCAGAACAAGGATAAACTGGATCCAGTCTATTCTGAGCCCGGGTTTCTAGACCACTGGCTGGCCTGAGCCACCTGGACTTGGGACAGGGCCTGGGGACAGGGTGCACCCACTTTGGCTAGAGTACAAGGCAAGCAGGGCAGAGGAGAGTCAGATGCGCGTGACGAAGGTGCCCGGGTACAGGAACACGGCGGTCTGATGAGGATCTGGAAGCAGATGTGCGGAGCCCGGCTCCATGCACTTCACAGCCGTGATCCTCAGCGAGAGGAAGGAAGGGGAGACGGGCAGGCAGTGAGGGGTTTCGCGGGCTGCCGGGTTTTCATAGCTGGGTTTTTTTTTTTCATTTCAGAATGGATGTTTGGATATGTCAACATCCTTGAATAATGACAAACTCATTTCCAAATTAAAGGCAGCTGCAGCTTTGCGACAAACTCGCCTCGACTCTGGCCCACTCGCCCTCAGCAGTTGGGACGCCTGCCCGAGCCGGGCTCTCCCTGGGCTCCCCGAGCAGCAGCCCCCCAGGCCTCATGTTTCCCTCCAGCCCTGCGAAGCGCCCTGTAGCGGTGTGAGCAGGCAGCCCCACGAGGTGGAGGGTCACTGCCACTGTCCACTGTCTCCAGTGCCTCGCCCAGTGCCTGGGATGGGAGAGCTCGAAAGTCACCAGATAGGACCTGAGTCATGCCCCCCCAACCCCTCGTCTTCCAGCTTCACGACGGTGTGAAAGCCGATCCACCTTCAGTGTTCAATCAGTTAACACGAGAGCCAGGCACGGCGGAGTACACCTGGGTTCCCAGAGACTCGGGAGGCTGAGGCAGGAGGATCACAAGTTGGAGGCCACCCTCAGCAAGGTGGAGAGGCCCTCAACAACTTAGTAAGACCCTGTCTTAAAGTAAGAAGCCAAAAAGGGTTGGGGATGAGGCTCGGTGATAAGGCACCAAAGCACTCCTGGGTTCATCCCCATACAAAAAGGAGAAAATCTAAACAACACGAGAATGTCAACAGTTTGTCATATGATATCACATTTGACGCTCCTGCCCAAACGTCAGGCCAGTCAGCGCTCTGAGCAGGTTTAAGGTGGGCTAAGCGGGGAGGCCTGGCAGGCCAGGTGTTCCAAAGGCGTTTTCCACCATGTGGGGTTTTCGATTTAGGATGGATTTATCGGAATCCATCTCAAAGCCAGACCCCCAGGGCCAGGAGGGCAGCTGGTCCCAGCCCAGAGGGACAGTGTGGAAAACTCCTGATTCAAGTGGTGTTGCAAAAGAGCCAGGCTCAGGACCCTGCAGGGCCTGTGAGATCTTATTTATGGCCCGGAAGGCTCTGGGGAGGGATGGGATTCTGCGATTTGTGGGCAGCTTTGTGCCAGGGCTGACTTGTCCCTTCGTGTGTCATTGGGTGACATGCCCTCCCAGCGGTGGGGGTGGGGGCATTCCCACAACTCGGATGCCCACAGCCAGGGATGTGCGGTTGCTAGGCAACCAGAGGGGCCGCAAGAGTGCAGGTGCCCCACGCCCCGCGATTCAAGTTCCAAATGACAGGGGTCAGAGATGTTCCAGGTCTGTCCCCAGGAGTGGGCGACAGGGAGGTCTGCAGCTTGCTGGCAATCTTGAACAAATGACCGTTTTTAAGGTGACTTGGGGCTTCCCAGGGGCTTCCTGGTGACCTCTGCCAGCTGCTCCCCTCTGGCTGCACCATTATCCTCCAGGTCCTGGGAAACAAGGTTGGAGGGAGAAGAGGAGCCACCAAGGCCATGGAGCCAGGCAGAGTGGGGTCAGGGCCACTTGCACCCGTGGAATCCCGTTGGGTGGACCTCAAACTCATGTCTAAGTCAAAACTGTGACCTTCGGCTTCAGGAGGCTGGAAAATGGAAATCTGCCTCTTTAAATAAATGCAGGGAGATGTGCAGCCCCGACTGTCCCCGCAGGGCTGGGACGCACTCAGAGAAAGGTGCGTTCCCCCAAAGCCCTGGGGTCAGTTTTTTTTTGTATTTTTATTTGGGGGGATTTGATTTGTTTTGCGGGGTTGTGGGTAGAACCCAGTGCCTCCTGTGCACCAGGAAAGAGCTCCGCTATTGATCCGTGCCCCAGGAACATTTGGTTTTTCTTTTCCTGATTATAGAAGTCATGCCTTTTCACTATAAGATGCAAATATCCTCCCCTTTTTTTTGTACCGGGGATTGCACTCAGGGGCCCTCGACCACTGAACTCCGTCCCCAGCCCTGTTCTGTGTTTTATTTAGAGACAGGGTCTCCCTGAGCTGCTTAAGGCCTCGGTGTTCTGAGGCTGGCTTTGAACTTGCGATCCTCCTGTCTCTGCCTTCCGAGTGGCTGGGATGACAGGCATGCGCCACCGTGCCCAGCCAGGGAGACCCGCTTCTGACCCGGGGCTCCTCACAGCAGCAAGCAGCTGCCAAGCCTCCCTCTTCCTGTGGCCCTTCAGGGACGGCCTCATCAGGGGAACGAGCTCCCCGTTCTCCCTGTTAATTGCCTCTCCAAGAACCGCAGGCAACCAGCGCTCCTGTTATAAATATCTTCCAGCATCATCCCCCAGAATTCCCGACTGAGACAAGACAGCACACACGCTCAGGAGATCCCACTGAACCCCGGCGAGTGATTCCTCCGAGGCTTCCGAGGCTTCTCTGGCGCGGGAGTGGGTGGGTGCTTCTCTCTGCGTAGCTCTGGAACCCCCTCTCCCTCCAGGGAAGACAGGCGGGTGGGATTCTCAGCCCCCGGGACCGACCCCCTCCCTGAGCTCCCTGGAGGGCTCCTGGGGCAGCCTTTCCCTGCCACAGCTGGCTTGCATCTTGGAAGCTTCTGGAATATGGCAGGCACCGGGAGAACACAGCCCACCTGGAGGGACACAGGCCCTGGGGCTGCCGCAGCACTTCAGGGGCTGGGAGACACTGGCGGAAGGTCTCTAGAGGGCTCGGATGTCTCTGAAGCGCCACTGAGGCCTCCGGCCCTCCTCTAGGATGACAGACAGGGGAAAACCGTAGGGAGATGCTGAAGCCAGATTCTGCTGCACGGAGGCTGGGTGTGCAGCTTGACTGGGCCTCCTTCAGGAATCCAGGATACAGAGGGGAATGATCCAGAGGCGTGGCTCATGCTACGGGGAAGGAGGAAGTGGGCCAGCTGTGACTGACATCTACAAATGAGCCCATAAAGGCCGGCTGAGGCTGCAGCTAGACCAGCGCTGGGCACACATGCCTGTGCAGCAGGATCACATACCCCTTGGGTGTGGTCATGTGACTCACCCTGACCAATGAAACGTGAGTGGAAGTGATGTCAGTTATTTCCAGGCAGAAATTTTAAGAGCTGAGGCTGACTGACCACACATTTTGGTCAGCCACATGGTGGTCATTTCCCCAGGCAATCGGCTCCACTGACCTAGACTCTGGAATAAAGGTGACCAGTGTGAGCAGGCCTGAGGAAAGAAACCTGGACTTTTTTTGTTCTGAGCCACTGCGGTTTTGGAGTTGCTTGTTACTGCAGCATAGCTTAGTGCAGCCTGACTGATCAAGACACCAACAATTTAACTTGAGACAAGTACAAGAAAAGTGAACCAATACGTGCTGACACCGAGTGAGCAGCAGCCACCTGCTCGGCATGTTCAGCGCAGGAGCTTCTGAGGCGAGTAGGCCTCCGGATCTAGGATCTAGCCTCTGCTGTGGCTTTTTAACTGTGTAGCCTGAGGCATGAGCCACTTAACTCTCTGGGCCTCAATCCCGTCCACTGTGCGTTTTCTTGCTGGAAACTTTGCGAGCTACAGAGAGATCCTGGCAGAGGACTGCCTCTCCCAGGAAGCACCGAGCGACTTCCATTTTGCTGTGAAAGGATGTCGCTTGATGAGGACATGAGGGGGGACTGCAGCAGTTCGGCAGAGAGAAGAACAGACTTAGAGGCTAACAAACGGCTCTCAGCTGGAGTCCTCGGCCCGGGCCCAGCTGACCCGTCAGTCGGCATCAGCTTTGAGAATTAGGTGTGCAGACGTGTCCCCTTAGGAAACACGAGGCTCATTTCAAATGGTCGCGTTCACCACCTGCTTCCTGGCATTGTCAAACCCTCACAACCAGGGGACCAAGCACAGGCGTCACGTGACTGAGATCTTCCTAAAGCCTCTGCCCTTTGCAGGGACCCCACAGGGCTGGTGAAGTAGGGCAGAGAAGCCCGGGCATGGGAGGCAGTGGCCGCTGATCTCTGTCTAGGATTATAAAAGAAAGAACTCAAAGGTCCCTTCCTGTTGGAAAGAGCCTGTGGCGGTCGTTAATGACCAATTTCGGAACCAAGTCCTGACGAGCCCTGAGAACGCACAGTGCCACACCCGGGCGGTCACGCCCAGCCGGCTAGGGTCAGCAGGTGGGTGGACACTCGTCAGCTGGCCATCCTGCTCAGGATCACGGGATCCTGGACTGAACGGTACCCACATCCATGGCACCCACCCCGCTCGCTTAGCCCTGGAGACGGACTCGTGGCTTGACTGACGTCTGGTGGGCGGTGGCTGCACAACCCTGACTGTCCATAGTCCCCACAGTGTACCCCAAGGATGAGGCTCCGGCCACCTGCCTGTTCCCCAGGAGGGAAAGGAGCCCGTGTTGTTAACTGAGCGCCGTCCCTGGGCTCGGCTCTGCCCTGAGAGGCACACAGAACAGACGGCAGCCTCTCCTTCCTCGAGACTCTTGGGTCCGCTGAGCTTCACCAGGATTCATAGCTCCAGGGTCAGAATGCGTGAAGGGCTAGCGGGCGAAGGAGGCTGGGCACCTGGGCCATGGGGCTCCTGGGGCATAGATGGGCTGGTGGAGGCAGAAACGAGGCAAGCTTTGGTCTCTGGCTCCACATCAAGGTCCCCACCCCCCAATCAGAAAGCTCTCCCCGGCTACCTGACTCTGGTCTGGGGCCATTTCTGTGAAGCTGGACTCCAAGTTCACATCATCCCTTCTCCTATGTGGGTCAGGGTCAGAAACGCAAGTCTGAGTCAGTGTGGAAAGAGGTTGGGGCTTAGAATCAGCCAGACCTGGGTTCAAAGTCTGAGGCTGACTAGCTGTGTGATCTTGGGTTAGCTGCTTGATGTCTCTGAGTATCAATTTCTTCATCTAAAAAGCAGGAAGTGTAATGCTCACAGAGACCATGCATGGTAAGTGGCGGGGGGGGTGAAAAAAAAGAGAATGAAATGAAAGCCGTGTAAAGGGCGTTTTCCCTGCACCTGACAGCGTCAGATACACAAGGAATGGGGCCCCCTGCCCATCTTCCTCCTCTAACCAGGGCGGGGCAGCTTTGGACTCAGCCTGTGAGCTGCAGAACCTGGCTCTGGGGCAGCTCTGTGGTTCTGCCTGTGGGCTCCAGTCCAAAGCCAAGGTCAAAGCTGATCCTGAGGCCCCTTGCTGGGTGATCTTGGGCAGGGCACCTCACCTCCCTGAGCCTCCATGCCCACACCTATCAGGGGAGCAGGTAATACCCTCCCAGGGGACGTAGAGGCCAGGCACATCAGAGCTCTGACCTGCCTCTGGGCACTCAGCAGCCCTGACGCAGGCGGCCACCACCACCGGGCAGTGTGGGCACAGGGCGGTGGCCAGGCTCCTGGGCAAGTGGAAGGTGCAGACCTGGGAGCTGCTGGAGGCCTCCCATGGTCCTTCTCTGGAGTGACACCCCCCACAGCCGCAGCAGGGGCACAGTCACCTCCGTACTGGGGATGCCATTTTAATGACATCTTAAAGGTTATATTTCCCCAATTAAGAGGCGCTAATTAGTCACACGTCTGGCTTCGAATCTGTGGACTAAAGCGTGGGACGTGAGTCTCAAAAGTGTGAAGCCAGAGAGGGGACAGGAGCCGCCACCAGCAGCAGCATGCACAGGACACGGGCCCGCAGCGAGGGTCCAAAAGCCCGCACCCCTCCCGATCTGCGAAAATGCCACTGTGCACCACGTAACCAGGACCCGACACAGGATGGGCGGCCCCAGGGACACGGGAACTAGTGGCAAGACCACCTGGCCGTGCACTTCTCAGACTGTGAGTGACAAGTGACAGCTTACAGCAAATGGGGGGGTGTCAGAAGCAAATGTGCCATCGTCATGCCACGCCACAGCCTTTGGCAAGTGGATGGACGGTCCACCCTGATACTGGGGACAGCTGTGACACCTGCAGCGTCTGCACCACCATCTCATGTAATCTTCCCCTCCAGTCAGTGCACTAAGGCTGCTCACGTGCACACACGCGCACACACAGACACAATGACTAGCATTATCTCCCCCAACCTAAGAACCTGGGAGCAGAGGAGCCGGAGTCAGCCCCGGGTTACGGGCAAGAAAGCAGCTGATCTGGGATCTGATTTGGGGTCCATCCCACCCCAGGCCTTGGCATGCCCAGCCCTGCGAGGCTGCTCAGCGTGAGCCATTGCCCTCTGAGCTGGGCACGCCCGGTGATCCCGGCTTGGCCCATAGCTGGCTGGCTGTATGTGCTGCACCCTAAACGTCTACTTGGGCCTGCCCAGGACAGGGACATTTAGCTGCTATTTCCAGGCTCTCTGGGGGACGGTTTTGTTTCCGAGAATTGATAAAGAATGTTAAAAACAAAACACCAGCACTTTTAAAGACAATGAAGAAAAGAAAACCTTCTGCGGTCACGTGGCTGAGTCAGGGGTGGGGAGCCAGTCCCCGAGGTCTCCCTCAAACACAGTGCTGGGGGGCAGGGCAGGGAGAGGGACCCCACCCTCCCCACCCTCCCAAAGCTCTTCCCCAGCCTCCAGCCTCCAAGCCCTCCGGCACACGGTAATTAAACTGTGCTTTTGCTGCTGCCCAGAAACCTCACTTCAACAATAGTCGGAGGGCAGCCAGGTTCCACCCAAAAAAAAACGGTGTGTGGTGGGGGAGGGGGACTCGGGCCCGCAGTGAGCAGCAAGGCACCCCCAGATCTGGGTGAAGCTGGATCCCCAGCCTCTCCAAAGGGGGCTGTGTGACCTTGGCCAAGTCACCTCTTTCTCTGAGCCCCATCTCCCTTCTGAGAACAAAGCGGGGGCGAGGGCATGATGGGGTCTCTCAGGACTGTCCCTTGGTGTCTGCCCGGGGAGTGATATACACATCTGGGGAGGAACCATCCCCTCTGCCCAGGAAAGACACGGAAGGGAACAAACTGAGTTGATGAAGACAGTTGCACGACCGTCTTTTGGCGGAAGCTAATCTACCTAATTTAAAGCGGGGGTGGGATGGTCGGTGGCCTGGGATGCCCGCCCAGCCAGGCGCTTCACGAATCCTGCGCTCAATGCACACTACCGAGTTCCTGCATTTGGAGGTGATGTCCCTGGACCCCAGGTTTAACATTTCTCAAAGTGCACATCTCCCCCTTGCCGCGTGCACTCGCGGTAGTGAGAGTCCCTGGGCAGGTCGGTGAGCGAGCCCCCGGCACCTCCTTCACCTGAGATCTCAGAGGAGAGGCCAACAGCACCTCTGGAGGTCCTTGGTGTGTAGCTCATCACTAACGGCTCTGAAAAGTCCTGTGTCAGGACACTGTTGACCACGGGGCTCTGCCGTGGCCGCCCTGCTGTTCTTTACCCAGGACCAGCTGTCACATGCCAGGGGCTCCGGCACAGAACTCCGGAAGCTTCCAGCCTGGGGAGGGGAGGGGAAACTAATAGGGATCTTCGTGGGGAGGACACGGTGCTGGCTGGGAGGTGTCTGTGGTCCTTCCCGGTCCTGATATCCAGGGACAGATCAGGGAATGTCCTCTCTTTGATTCATCAGCCTTCTGAGAGGTGCCATCCGCCTCCACCCCATCCGCTGGGCCTCCGAACAGCCCTGAAACACCTCGATGCACAGGTGTGGGAACAGGAACCTGCCAGGTGACCCGGGTGGCCCTCCGGGCGCTGAGCCTGGTCCGTCCTGCTCGGGAGCCATGCCACCTGATCTCCAGGTGCCTGGCGATGCTGCCCAGGGGGCAGAATCACCTGGAGCTTGACACAGCTGCAGAGCCTGGGCCCAGTGCGGCCCAGCCGGACCCTGCAGAGGTGGGGCCCGCACACTTGTGTCTCTGAGGACCGGGGCCTGAGGAAGGTTCTGGAGACCACCCCACCCCTGTCCACAGACCACAGGTGTCTTGTGGAGTCTGGAGGACTGAATGACAGGGGGCCCGACAGGGACAAGTGGCCCAATGGGGGTGGGGGCTGGGGAGCCTGCCGCCGGCCTGTCCCCCCAACCCCTCGTCCTGCAGGCCTGGCGCTCTGAGCCTCTGCTCCCGAGGGGAGGGGCTCCGAGGCCACAGGCTGGCCCTGGGGACAGCACGGGCAGGCAGTGCCTGAGCCGCGTGGAGCCTGGACACCCCTGTGTCCGGGGGCGTGGACGCTTCCCCACGTTGGAGGCTTCTCCCCATCCCTGGCAGCCACCCCCGCCCCCAACAGGACGGCACGGCCTTCTTAGCAACTTGCCTCATGGAATCTCTGCACTGTGTTTAGTTAAGTGTTCCTGGTGACAACGCTGTCCCCCACACGTGGCTGCCACATCCACACAGCAGAACGGGGAGGTCGGGGTCCGCCCTTGGGCACTCAGATGCACACATCTGTCCATTCAGGACGGGTCGTCGCTCAGTGCCAGGGAAGGGGTGGCCTGGAAAGGGCTTACTGGGGGAACTGTTGGGGAGAGGAGAATGTTCTAGATCTCAATGGAGGAGTGGTTCCTACGGTCACAGCCGCACACCGAAGGCAACGCGCCTGGCCTCACCTGAGCCACACCTCCAGGACCCTCCCCGGGTGTCACACTCACTGTCACTGTCTGACAGCGCAGCGCTGAGCAGGACATAATACTGCAATGACCACGTCCCACAGCCCGGGGGTCGCGTTGGCCCTCCTTCATCTTACAAATAGGGAAACTGAGACAGGAAGCCATGAAGTCACTTCCCAGGTTGCGCACCTGGGAGGTGACAAAGCCGGGCTCCCACAGACCACCCGGTTCCAGGTGCTTTGCCACTGAGGAGCGTGTTCCGGCTCTCAGCAGGACAGAAAGGCACCTGTCCTCTGTCCTCACGTCACTCACACGTGGGGCCGGGCACAGCCGAGCACCTGGGCAGCCCAGCTCAGGAACGCACAGGGCCCGGGGCAGGGGTCAGTGGTGACGCTTGTACTGGGCACGTGCGGGCCCTGGATTTCACCTCAAGCACCAGAAAAAAACAAACAAAAAAAAAAACCAAGTAGCAGAGAGTGACCCAGCCTCAGCCCCAGGGCCCTGGCCACTACGTGTGTCTGTCCCCTTCCTTTCCACAGAGAGGCTGCGGGGACATCCTCTGGCACCTCGTGTGGCTCCAGAGAAGCTCCCGGTTAGCTCTGGAGAAGGACTGGCCACAGTTCCACGCAGCGGCACAGACAAGCTGAGAATCGTAGGGTCCAGAAAGGAGGCTTCCCAGGATGCACGGAGGGGGGGTTGGGACAATGCAGACACCCACGTGGCCCGGTGGCCACCAACTAGGAGAGCGCGAACAAAACCTCCTCTGGCCCGTCGCGACAGGGACCGACTGTCAGACTTGACCACCAGAGAGAGAGCCAGAGCCTGCTGCGGTCCTCGGCCCCTGCTCCAGGTCTGACATCCTCACCTCTGGACCACGTGCCCAGCAAGAGACCACAGCCCCCGGAGCCCTGGCCCTCCACCCGACCAGCACGGCCGGCAGCCCCTGGGAGCCAAGTCCCTTCAGATCCTGGACATTTAATGTGCGTCAGGTCTGACATGTAAGGAACGGCGCTGGGCTCAGAGGACATGGAACAGCAACCACTTCCGGGGGGCGCTTGGTGGCCAGCAAGAATGGCCAGAAAGAATTGGGAAAGAGGGGCGGAGACCCACCGATGAGCAGAACAGGCGTGTGGCCAGCAGTCCCGGGACAGCGTGAAGGCTCTCACGCTCGTTCACTTGCTGGCTCGCAGAGTGGACACAGTGGGTGCCTCTGTGGGACCATCTCCGTCTTGTTCCCTGATGGACCCCCAGGGCCTCAAGCCACGTGTGGCCCACAGCAAGGGCTCCATAAGTATCTGCTGCCTGAATGACCAGGAAACATCAAGGGACTGACCACCTCCACCCGGGGCTCCCGAAACCCGGCCCAGAAGTGACCCTGTGCGACCAGGATGTGATGCACCTCTGCACCCGCCAGGCTTGAGTCCAACCCTGTGTTAGCCCCTCTGCAGCCAAGGACGTCACAGCTCAGAGAGGTCAAGACCTGGTCCCAGACGCAGGAAGTGGCAGGGCCAGGATGTGACTTCAGGCTGGGCACCAGCCCTGCTTCCCCAGCCTTGGAAACCAGACGTCCTGAGCTGGCGCAGCCTCTGTGACTCCCTCGGGGCAGAGGCTTGAGGACACCGAGTGGTCAGCACACTCACTGAGCAGAGCCTCCGGGTCCCCATTCCGTCTCCATCCTGCCCCCAAGAGGGCTCGCGCCCCCACAGGGGACAAGGGTCTCCAGCAAGGGCTGTGATGAGTCCATGCCTCTATTCACCCCCCACTGGCCTTGCTTGCTCCTTGGCTGTGGCTGTGCCTGACCCAAATAAGCTCTGGCCACCCAGCAGGGACCAGGGGGCGGGGCTCGGAGCAGTGGGCGGGGCTCGGAGCACCAGCCTGCCCAGTGGGCAGGGCGGCCAAGCGGGACGTGGGGGGCAGCTGGAGGCCACTGGTCTGCGTCACTGTGGGCGACTGACCGTCCTCCTGTGCTCCCTTGTTCCTGACCCCGACCCCGACACACCTAGGGCAGGGTCAATCTGATGAGAAAACGGCAACTTTAAGCTTGACCTTGAAATACCAGGTGGATCTGTCCATCACGCAGGGCAGGGGACCGCAGGACGGTTACTAGCGCCTGGGAAGGGAGGAGGGGCAGAGGGGGGCGTGGTGAGGAGCGACCCCAGCTTCTGAGCGGTGGCCAGGCACAGTGCTGAGGTCTGGCAGACCTTATCACCGGGAGCAGGACCTGTCACCGTGTGCAGCCCTCATCACCGGGAGCAGGACAGCGTGATTCCCCTGTAAGGGGCGCTGAGGCCCAGAGCCAGCGACGCCCAGAGACGGGCGGCTCGAGGCTGAGCTTGGGACATGCACCGACTGCCTTCCCCAATCTGGGTCTCGTTGTCATTAATACCTCCCATAGCGGACCGCAGGGTTCTGCAAACAGTAGGAGCGCAATTAAGGTCTGGTGCTCAACTCCTGAGATCTCTTGACCCAGCCTTGAATGGAAAAACCCAAGCTGCAGCCCCGGTCTAGTCACTAGCTTGCTGTGTGACTGTGGGTAGGTGTCTTTCCTTCTCTGGGCCTCTTCCCCAGAGATGACACAAAAGGGGTGGGCTGGAGTGAGGTTCCAGCTGGAGGCTGGGAGGTCCTCCAGGAGGAGCTGTGGCTCTGCAGCCTGTTGACTCTGGCTCCAGGGTCTCACTGATGATAATGAACTTCTATTTCCTCATCACCCCCAGGGCAGCTACCTTTGTACTCTTCAAACCCAGCACCAAAGTTTCCAGAACCTTCCAGGCTCTTCCTGCCAAGATGCCTGCGGAGGGCGGGGAGGCAGCTGCCTCCACAAGGCCCTCACACCCCTGTGGCCCTCCCCAGAGCAGAGGGCAAACACCAAGAGGAGAAGAGCAGCCCTGGCTGCTGATCCAGGAGGGTCGGGTGGCCACAGGTGTGTCAGGGAGGGGCCATTTCCAGAGGGTGGTGACGATGGCAAGTGAGCTGCAGGGTCCTCCTGGCTTGGCAGAGAGTAAATATCTAGACGGATGGAGCCCAGCGACCTGGGGCCGGGCCTCGAAGGGCGCCCCTCAGCTCCCTGTTGGACAGGCTGAGGACGAGGGCAATCAAGGCCACTGTCTACAGAGCGCCACATGCCGAGTCCCGGGGCGCCCGCCAGGCAGCTCACGGCATTCCCAGAGCAGCTCTGGGGTCGGACCTCTGCTTTTCCAGAGCAGAAGACGTGCCCCAAACCACCCCAGGCGCCAAAGGTCCCTTCACCCCAGAGTCAGGACGTCCCAGAGTCCCACTGTCAACACCTGGCTCCGCTCAAGGTCAGTCTGTGGATGCCAGGTGGCTGCTCGGGCCCGGTGGGGGCTGGCCGCACACTGGACTCTCCCCGTCCACACCAGCGGTTCTCAACGAGGGGCGATCCTGTCCCCCCCCCACCCCCAATTTGGCAACTTCTGGAAACACGTCTGTTGTCAGTTGGGTTCGGGGCGAGGGCAGAGGCCCCACCCAACACCCCACGGCACGCAGGACGCTTCCACACCAGAGACCATCCCTCCTGAACGCCAGTGTGGCCAGAGCCCCCGACCCACTGCCCTGATTGGGGTGCAGGGAGAAGAAAGGGGGGACCCAGCAGACCTGGGCTGGGGTCCTGGAGGCCTCTTCTCCCTGGGTCCTGATTTTGTAACAGCCACCTCCGGGGCAGCAGCCAGGACATCAGTGCTTAAGCCTCAACTTCCCATCTGAGCAATGGGCCCAACCTCCGCCTGCTTCTGACCCCCCAGACACTATTAAACAGGAGTCAAGCTTTCCCCCAGGGTCCAAGTGCCAGATGCCAACAGCCAGGAGAGGCGGCTACTATGGAGAACCCCGGGGCAGCAGAAAACCATAACCCAAGACGCTGGGGGGACTGCAAATGGGAGCCACCACTCTGGAAAACAGTGTGGAGATTCCTCAGAAAACTTGGAATAGAACCACCATTTGACCCAGTTATCCCACTCCTCAGCACACACCCAGAGGATTTAAAATCAGTCTGTTACAGTGACGCAGCCACATCAATGTTTATAGCAGCTTAATTCACAATAATTAAGCTATGGAACCAACCTAGATGCCCTTCAGCAAGGAATGGATAAAAAAAATGTGGTACATATACATAATGGAATATTACTCAGCCTTAAAGAATGAAATTATGGCATTTGCTGGTAAATTGATGGAACAGGGTACTATCATGCTAAGTGAAATAAGCCAATCCCAAGAAACCAAAAGCTGAATGTTCTCTCTGATATGGGAATGCTAATTCACAAGAAGGGGGGATGGAGGGAAGAATGGAAATTCATTGGATTAGGCAAAGGGGAATGAAGGGAAGGGAAGAGGAACGGGAATGGGAAAGACAATAGAATGAATCGGACATAATTGTCCATGTTCATATGTGAATACACGGCCAGTGAAACCCCACATCATGTACAACCACAGGAATGGGATCCTCATGATAATACGTTATTCTCCACGTATGTATTAACATACATACACTCTACTGTCATGTATAACTGAAAGCAAGAAATACAAAAATAAATTTTTAAAATACTATTTAGCTATTATTATGTATTTATAAGTATAAATTAGGGGAAAAAAAAGAATCAGCACTTCGGGTGGAGCTACCGAGAGTTGGTGGCTTTTTGTTGCAGCAGCAGCGCAATCCTAACCTGACTATCTTAACAAAGTTTACGGATAGCAACAGTAGCAAAGAGGTACCATGTATTTTCTAAGCTCCAGGCCCTGCACTAAGTACTTCACACGGAAACTCTTACTTGCCGAAGTAAAGCCACCAGTCAGGTCCCGTAGCTAGTTAGTGGCAAAGCTGGGATTCAAACTCAGGATGGCATTCAGCCGATTCTACCCGCATCTTTTTTTTTTCTTCTTTTTTTTTGGCGGGGAGAACTGGGGTTTGAACCCACTGAGCCACATCCCCAGCCTATTTTTTTAACTATTTTATTTTGAAACAGGGTTTCACTAAGTCGCTGAGGCTGACCTTGAACTTGTGATCCTCCTGCCTCAGCCTCCTGAGTCACTGGGGTTAGAGATATGCACCCACATGCTCGGCTGTATCCCTTTTTCTATCAAGAAAGGACAGCGGGAGACGCCAGACCCACACTCAAAACACAAAAGCAAAAACTGCTCACAAATTCGGCGACTTTCAACTCTTAGGAATCACATGAGCTCTGACATGGGTCTCAGCATCCCCCTCTCGAGGGAGCAGGGCAATCCGATGGGGTCCCCTGGCCTGGAAATTGCTAATGGAGATGGCAGCAGCCTGGACACCAGGCTCTGAGCGTGGATTCCATCACCGCCGAGTGGCCCAGCCCTCTCCATGAATGTTTGATGAGCTAAGTGGGGCGATGAGCACTTAGGAGCCAAGAGTGGACTCCATCCTGTGCTGGGAGATCCATGCTGACTCCTGAGAGGGGGCTGCTCAAGCCCCAGGGATCCTGAGCCCAGGCTAGGGGAGTGATCACCCCTGAGGCAAGAAAGACACCCCGGAAATGCTAACAGCCACACAGCACAGACCCTGAAGGCTTGTCTGGGCTCTTCCCAACTTATTCGCCTGTGAGAGGAGGTGGAATAACCCTCCTGGCCGTCCTTGGACCACTCCTGCAGGGTCGATGAGCAGAACTTGTATCTGTCGCCTATAGCTGTGTAACAAATAGCCCCATGACTCAGTGGCTGGAAACATCAAACGTTCCTTATTCACACCTTATAGAGTCAGGGGTCTAGGAGGGCCTGAGCTGGGGGTTGGCTCCGGGTCTCTCATGAGGCTGGAGTCCAGCTGCTGGCCAGAGGTGCCACCCCACCTGCTTCCTGGAGGACCTGTTTCCAGGTCCAGGCCCGTGGTTGTGGGTGGGCTCCTGTCCCTGCTGGCGGCTGGACAGAGGCTTAGATTCTTGCCACAAGGGCCCCTCTGCAGGGCGGCTCTGATGTCCTTAAGATATGGCAGCCGAGCTCCCCCCGACTGAAGTCCCCGAGATAGGGAAAGGAGGACAAGAGGGAGGCCGTGGTGTCCCCCTCAACCCAGTCACAGAAGAGACACTGTGTGTTCTGTAGGTCACAGGGAGCAACCTGGTAGAGGCAGACAGAGAGGCCCGATGGGGGACCCGGAAGGTGGGGACCGCCGGGGCCCCCTCAGGCTGCCCACCAGATGGACCGTGCTTTGCCAACCACACGTTGCTCCTCAAGCAGCTGGGCTGACGACCGTGGTGTCCTGCGCAGAGGCCCTGCCATGTGCCGGACACCCTGCCGGGCGCTCCACACCCATGACCTCAGTGCCACTGCAGGAGGAAGGGGTGGCCCGTTTCCCAGAGGAGGAAACAGGAGCGTAGAAAACCAGGTGCTGACCCCAAGTCACCAGCCAGGATTGGAACTCAGCGCTCTCAAGCCCAATGACACAGCCCCTGACAGGGGTGTGCCCAGGCTGGCCTGTCCCCCCAGAGGCCGCTGTGAAGTGTTCAGGAACCAGATGTCCAACACAGCCATTGGTACATACGCTGACAATTCAGTGAGTCGTGAAAAGCAACAGTGACGGATGTTTAAACCTGATCACTTTTTTTTTTCTTGGTACCAATTGAACTGAGGGTCACTCACCACTGAGCCCCGTCCCCAGCCCTATTTTGTATTTTATTTAGAGACAGGGTCTCACTGAGTTGCTTAGGGCCTCATTGTTGCTGAGGCTGGCTTTGAACTCGCGATCCTCCTGCCTCAGCCTCCCGAGCTGCTAGGATGACAGGCGTGGGCACTGCGCCCGGCTAACCTTGATCACTTCTTAGTTACCTTACGATATTTCACTAGTACCTACGGACTTAAAGTCGTTTATGGACGTCACGTCTATACAGTGAAAATACTATAAAAACAGTGGTCCACCATCTTCCCCCGGCCCTGTGTTCAGTGACAGCTTGTTGGACACCAGCAACTGGCCATGTGAGGGAGACTGGCACCACAGAAATGGGCGGGCACTTAGCCCAGGCTGCTAGACACCCCTGGAACTAGCACTTGACTCTCATAAGGAATTCTGTGACCGGCCGCTGCTGAAGACCCCAAAGCCTAATGCTCCCTTGACCTGCGTCCACCCAGATTTCCTGAGTCCTGACTTCCTGATGAGGAGCAGGAAGTGTTTGCACAGAACCCCTGGACGGGAAGCTGCCGGGAGAGGGGGAGAAAGTGGGAGTCGCAGGCCTCCTCCCCCCGCCCCCCGCCAGAGGGGAAGTGGCGCATCCAGACCTCCCAGAGCCAAGCGGGGGGCTCCACGGGACCCACCCCTGTGGGGCGCCTGGGAGCCAAGAAGGGGCCCAAAAGTCCAGCCAGACGGGCTCAGAAACCCTGGCGCTCACCAACACGGGCACGGTCGCCCGCCACCCGGGCACCACAGGTGTTTACTGAAGACCCACGGGGACAGGAAGGGTCACAGGTTGGCGACTCGGTTTGCAGGGGGAGGAAAAATGACAGGAAGGAAACACGTCGAACGCAAGAGTGGACTTCATGACTGTTAGAAGAGTGTGCAGATTTGGGTCTCCTCCATTTTCCAAATATAATCTGAACATATCCTACTTGTTTGGGGGGAATAGCCTACGTTTTTTTCTGGTGACAGGGAAATAAGACCAGCTTGACAGAGCTCCCCAGGGACAGCCGGACTCTGTCCAGCACGGCCTTGCGTCAGGCCGGGTCTCTCCCAGAAACACCTGCTCTGGGGCCCAGCCGAGGGCCCACTGGACCCACAAAGGAACCACTGTCCTCTGGTAGGTGACATCATCTGCTGCCAGGATGAGGTGAGGCCAAGAGGAAGCTGCCCGTCCTGCCTGCCTGACCGTTGACACCGCTGCCGAGGACCAGGTGACATCATGCTGGCCTTGGGGGCTGCACTGAAGTCCAACACCTCAGTTCCACACCTCAAGCTGTGGCCAGAGGCCTGGGCACCGGCAGGGCTCTGATGGGCAGTGGCGGGCAGGAGGCCGAGGAGGCGGCCATGCATCTGGCCCCTGTGTCTGGGAGAGATGCAACAGCCCACGCCTGGCACACAGTAGGTGCTCAGTAGGTGGGCACAGTGGTTGTTGCTCTGTTGATAGCCCTTCGTTGCCCCAAGCCCTCCATTCCTAAAACCCAGCATCCTTCCTGGAGTGCCCCAGGCCCAGAACGCCCCACCCACCTCCCTGAAATCCCCTCCCCCATAAGCCACACACAGCCTGCCTCAGGGCCTTTGCACTGCTGTGCCCATATCCTCCATGGCTCACTCCTCAGTCACACAGGTCTGCTCCAGTGACCCTGCCTGGGAAGGTGTCCCTCAGTGCTCTTTCCAAACTACACTCCTCTCCCTGGGCCATGCCCCACTCTCCCTCAGAGCCCCAACAACTACCTGAGAGCATCTTTTCATTCATTAGTTTATTGGTTTCACGACGTGCCTCTCTGTACCCCAGAGCCCTGCAGGGACATGGCCCTGTCTCTCATTCTCTACCAAGCATGGCCCCTGGCCCACCCTTTACAAGAACCCCAGCTGCCCTGGGCTGCAGTCCCAGTGTCAGCTCTTGGGAGCTGTCACCGGGGCCCCATCACCGATCCTCTCTGGTCTCAATTTACCCAAGAAGTGAGGGAGGCGAGGCTGGGCCAGCCCACGCTGGGAGGCCGGGCTCCCTGAGTCGCGGTGAGGCCTAAGCCTCCAGGAGGACGTGTCTCCCTCCTGACAACACCAGCGCCCCTGGGTGGCCTCCCTCAGAGAAGGGGCCTTCGCAGAGGTCACCGAGTCAAGGACACGGAGACTCCTGGGCCGTCCAGGTGGGCTGGAACCCAAGGACAAGTGTCGTGTACCAGGCAGGACGGCCAGGGTGTGCCCACCCTGCACTCCAAGTGCTCTCTACCTGCCGGAAAGCGCGTGGGGGCTGTGGCGTGTGCCCGGGGCGGGCCGAGGCCCTCCAGCTGTCTGAAGCACTGGTGCCAGTCCTGGACGCGGGGCGGGACACTCCCGCTTTGCCTTCCTCTGAAGGGCCAGTGCACAGCCCAGGAGCCACCGCTTCAGTGCTGAGTCCTGGGGTGGGCCACAGCCCTGGTTCCAGAGAGGTTGCTGATCGCAGCTGGGTGGCCCCAGGCCCCTGACTTCACCTCTCTGGTTCCTCAACCTTCAGATTCCTCAACCACAAAGTATGGGCGACACCCCATCTCCCAGGACGGCAGCGTGGGGTCCAGAGAGACCAGCTCCTTCCCAGTGGGAGCTCCATAACGCGGGACCTGCTCCAGCTACGGTCACTGTGCCCTGTACCCGTCACAGTGGCCCTCGATCCCTGTGGGTCCTGCCTCTGGGGTTCAGCCAACCTCAGCTGGAACATCCAGACAGATAACTGCTCTGTCCAGGACACCGGGGGACTTTTCTCTTGTTGCTGTTCCTGGGTGACAGAGTGTGACTACTGCTCACCCAGCAGTGACACGGCACAGGGGTTAGTCACCTAGAGGTGAGGAACGTGGAAGGCGGGACTGAACAGCAAGGCCTGGCGGGCCACCTGGTGATTTGGGACCCCAGGGACCCCACTTCCTGCTCTGACTCCACCCTGGGCCTCGGGGTGCTGCATTGTTCCTGGTTCTGGAAGATTCTGTGGGCCTCTGGGGGAGCCCCCCGGTCTCCAGGCTCCCCTCTCTGCTCCGAGGCGGCTCCGATGCCTCTTCCTGCTTTTGTTTTCCTTCCCCCCTTTATTCCCTGGTCACGGGGTGGGGGTGGGGGCAGGCCGTCAGCAAATGGCTTCAAGGCTGACCCTGGAAGCCCCCTCCAGGCCCCCGCTGCAGGCCTGGGGAGCGCCCTCGCTGGGGTGGACCTGAGCCCCTGAGCCTGGAGCACAGAGTGGAGGGCTCAGGCCGTCCCGCCATCTCCAGCCATAGGTACCGCAGTGGCACGTCCCTAGCCATCAGCCGTCCCTCCCATAAGACAAATATTATCTGAAGGCTCTCGGGGAAAGGGGCGACTGCGGATTTCCAGCTCACTGGAGATCTTGGAAGGAATGAGAGGTTTGGTTGTCACAGGAGCTGACTTTGAAGGCACGTGTGCCCCAGGCTAAGTGCAGCCACCACACCCACCGCCTCAGTGCACAGCCTCCCCGTTTCACAGAGGAGGAAAGTGGGGCACAGAGAGGGCAGGAGCCCGCCCTGGGTAACACAGCAGGGAAGGGGGAGAGCGGGACTCGACCCCACGCAGGAGGACCCGGGGCCTGGACCACTTCTCTGCAGCAGGCAAGTGCTCCTGTCCTGACTCTGCCCTCGCCCTGCCTGGGTGGGACACCTGGTGGCCTAGGGCAAGGAGGCCCGGTAAGTATGCACCTACTGTGTGCCAGCAGCATGATGAGCGCTAGGACAGCCTTACAGCCAGCCCCAGCGGAGGACTGAGGCTTAGGGACCTGAGCCAGGGCGTGGCCAGGCTGATGCAGTGGGGCCCGGGCCCCAGTGGACACCAACTGCCAAACAGGCCAGGCAGAGCCAGGCTGACTCGGTAGGAGCCATGCTGTGGGAGGGGTGCTGCCCAACAGGGGACGGCCGGGGCCACCTGCTGCCACTCACTCACTCAGTCTGTTCCCCAGGGCAGTGATGCCGGGATTCGGGTCAAAGACCAGGTCAGGTGGCACCCTAGGGCGGGGCAGGGGCGGTCAGCACCTGAGCCTGTGTGTCAGCCGTCCCCGGCCCTTGACACAATGTCACAGGAACAAGCCTAATGGAGAGGCAGAGACACAGAGGCCCAGAGATGAAGCAGAGAGAACCAGAGACACAGAGAGAAAGACAGAGACAGAAGGAATGAGAGTCCTCTCCCTGGGCTGGGCCACCTGGGCTGGGGGCTCTGGCTCATAAATGGAAGCCCCACTAATCTGCCAAGGGCCACAAGGAGCACAGAGCTGTGAGAGGAGGGGTCCTGCCACAGAGACACATGTCATAGGTGCTCAGCTTCTGACTGGGGTCCGTACCTTCCTACTCTGGTTGCTGTGTGACTCGGAGTGGGTCACTGCACCTCTCTGGCCAACAGAGGGGATGGTGAATCTCTGCACCCACCAGGGCACCTGTGAGCTCTCAGCAACCCCAGGGGCTGCTCAGGGCTCCTTCTGTCAGTCCTGCCACCCTTCATGATCGAGGGTGCCCATGGGAAGGAGGTGCCCAAAGGGGCTGGCTAGGTCCTCGCCTGTCCTCAGATGCTCCTGCAAACCGAGCCAACACAGACAGGGACAGAAGTCTCTAGGCGAAGGTGCCCAGCTTTCTTACTAAGTTCAGGCCTGAGTGTGATGTGGGTGTCCCTGGGGTTATGGAGAGGGTTAGAGAGACCATTTGCCAAGAGCTGGGTGGGGAAGGGCCCTGAGGGGAAGATCAGAACCCGGTGTGGCCCAGTCCCTGCCACTCACTCACTGTGCATCCCCACAGGTGTCTTTCCCTCTCTGGGCCGGGTTCCAGTTCACCAAATCATCATTAGGGTCCTTAAGATTGCTCTGCACCAACTCCCAGAGGCTGCAGCCGGCTTGATAATCACTGGCCACTGCTCCAATGGCTGCCCACGCCCTGCCTGAGGAATGGCGGAACCCCCTGACCTGGCCTGTGGCCTCGGGCTGGGCCCCCTCACTCCACCTACCACCGGGGCCCCCACAGGCCCTCTTCTCTCACTTTTGCTCCATGACAAGATGACCAAAGCCCCAACTCGACGTGCATGTGACATGGACACTTGGTCATCCAGGGAGGGTGAGAGGGGATGAAGCAGATGCCAACTAATCCTCCCTAAAAATAGGGACAAGGAGCATTTGTGTCAGGGCTGGATGTCTGCACGCCAGCTCCGGGGTGGCCAGGGCCCTGACAACCTGAAACTGTCTGAATGTCCTGACCAACTTGGGGTGTGAGGGATCCCACCACCGGGCAGTCACCCTGTGAGCCTCCTTCCGGGACACAGCAACAGGAAGGCTCACCCTGCAGGGTTCTGATTGACAGCTGTTCTGGAAGCACCAACTTCCCGGCTGATGCTGGGATCCCTCCCTGGGAGGCCTGGAGGGAGGAGCTTCTGCGGCTGCTTTAATATTTTAAAAAACAGAATAAGCTTACTATATCCGGCGGCTCCGAATCCGTCTGCCTTTTCCTTAGGGATGAAAATCTCTGTTGGCTGCGAGCAGAGAAGCGTCGGAAAGACTCCCGACTGCGGGAGGCGAGGTGTCGGAAGGAGGAGGTGCGCTTGAAGGGGGTCCTGCTGGCGGGCTCCCGGTCATGGCCCACAGTGGTGGTCACTAAGTTGAGGGCCTCCTGGAAGGACCTCCTCATGGAGCCCATCCACTGGGCCATGTGGCTCTGGGCCACTGTGAGTTTGTCTCCCAGGTAATCCATGGGGCCGGCTGGGGAGGACGGCTGAGCCCCGGTGTCCTCTCCCCTTTCTGGCTCTCTGGTCGCTGGAGAACTTCCTGGCTGGCCCCACAGAAGAGCCCGCAGCTCCCCGCAGCCAGACTAAGGTTGGACGCAGTGCCGGCTGCAGAGGCAGCGGCTGGAGGGCCGGGCTGGGGAGTCGCCCGCCCGAGTCGCTGTCCAGTCCACTTTCCAGTTCGGAGCGCACACCCAGCTGAGATCCAGGGCGTGACAGTCCCCCAGAGTCGGGGAGGAGGGGTGCGGGCTCTCTGCTCCTCACTTTCCTGCAGGTAGGTGGCCCCTCAGAAGCTCGCCCTGGAGGGTCCCAGAGGGCGGGCTGCCCCCCGCCGCTGCCCCAGCCCCGCCGCACGCCGCTGCTGGGCTCGGCTCACCTGACGCGGGCAGGTCTCCGTCCTCTGGCTGGAGATCCCAAACCTGCGGGCCAGCGGGTCGCTAGCTCATTTCCGGAGGCAGCCACCAGGGCCCCCGGGTCCCCTGGCTGAGCAGCCCTGGATGACATCAGCCCCCGCCTCGGCTTAGCGAGGGGCTTCTGGGCCCAGGAATGCAGGAGGGGCCTCGGGGAGGCGGCCGCCCAGGGAGCTGGCAACCGCCCCCATTTCTTTTTTCCCCTAAGTCCCAACTCGCTGGCTGTCCCCAGAGGCCAACGGTGACTTCACGTGCCTGACAGCCTACCCGCCCTGTGCCCTCACCGCAGGCGCACACGGAAATGCGGCGGCACGGGTGTGCATGTGTGTGCACGTGTGCGCGCGTGTGTGGGCATGTGTGCGAGATCCGCCGCCGGGAGGCTGCGCCTGCCGGGAACAGCGTCCGCCCCCCGGGCCCGGCAGCGCCTCCGAGGCCCTGGTCTGTCTCCCTCCCCGGCGCGTGGGTCAGTTTCTCGAGGCGTCCTCCCTCTCCGGCAGGGTGCGTCCTCCCCTGGCCGCTCCGCTCGGCGCTCTCCAGCCTGCCCAGCTTGCTCCGCCCTCCCCGCCCAGGAGGCCACGCCCAGCCAGGTGAACAACTCCTGAGGTTCCCCCTCGGAAGGGCCTGGCGCGGGCTGCACTCCGGCACCCACCGCAGGGTTGCCATGGCAACCCAGGGGTGCCGCCGCATCTGCCCCGTCCTGGGGAGGCGGGCTGGGCGAAGGGAGCAAAGGGAGTGATTCACGGCTTAAGAGGGGTCACGTGGGCTCTCCGGGGTTTAACCCGTGTGGAGCTGGAGCTGCAGCATTGGGAGGGGGCGGGGAGGGAGGAGAAGGCAGCTGGCTGTAAAGGCTGCGGGTGGGGTGCAATTCCAGGGCTGCAGGGAAGGGGGCAGCAGCAGCCAAATTCTGGATGGTCAGGTTCACCTGTTGAGTTTTCTTGCCCCCAGCCCTGCCCAGCACCATCGCTCAGAGGTAGATTCACTTGTTCAAGACCACACGGCAGAGCTCCCACCAGGGCACACTGGAGCTGCAGCCTCCCCATGTGGCACCTGGCCCACAGCTGGGCTAGCTGCACCGTCAGGGGTCAAACACCAAGTCCAAGGCTGAAGTGCAGGTCAGCCCGGCTGCTGCCCGTGTTCTTTCCACCACCACCTCACCTCAGCTCTGAACAAACATTTGCTCTCCAGAGGCGGGTCAAAGGGCCCAGCTGGACAGCTCACCACAGAAGTCCAGGACCTGGTGGCCAACGAAGCGCCTCACCCTCTGGATTCCCCGGGCCCAGGCCTGCTCATACTCCCTCATTCTTTACTCCTCTGCTTAATGAGCACCTGCAGCGGGCCTCCTCTGACCCAAGCACTGCACACGGACACCAAGAATGGTGCATCCCGTCTGGCACAGCGTGGCCCAGGACCAGGCTGGTGGGGGGTGTTTACTGACCGGGTGACCCCCACCACCAGGACAGTCAGTCCCAGCAGTTAACTCATGATGTGTCCATTTGACAGCGGGAGGAGACCGAGGCCCAGAGAGGAGAAGCCATCCACCAAGGCCCAAGGCCACACAAGGGGACATGCAGCCTCCAGGACAACCCCCGTGTCATCCCCTATATTCATGCTCTGCTGGGGTCCCCGCCCAAGGAACCCCGGGGACTCTGTGATGATGTTTGATTCCTACGCCTGGTTGTCCATGGCACCCAGCTCCCAGCTCCTCTTGCTCTGGGGTGGTGCTGGGGCAGCCAGTGGCCGCCATGTTGTGAGGCTGCTCAAGCAGCTCCACCTTGTGGAGACATCTGTGTGCAGAGGCTCGGAGGCCCCGGCCCTCCGCCTGCAGCACAGCCAGCCACCTGAGGGGGCACCGTGGAGCAGGTCTGCAGCCCCAGCCAGCATCCTGATGGCAACCTCCTAAGAATCCCAGAGGCTGACCACCCAACCCGAAGGCCCCGGCTTCCAGTGTAATGCACGCGGTGCTGGTGCCCAGGACTGTGCCTACCCCTGAGGAAACTCACGGTTGAAGGGGGTGAAAAGGGGCGGGTTATAAGGGAAGGCGAGGGCCTGTCCCCGCACCGCCTGTCCTGCATGTTAGGAAGCAGCAGGCTCGGGGCAGACACCACGCCACAGGCCCCCACCTCACCTTCCCAGGCAGCCTACCCGGTCCAGGGCTTCTGACCTCCACACTCGGCCCATTTCCCTGTCAGAGAGGGTCCACCAGCTGGCGGTCACTTCACAGCCTTCCCTCCCCAGGCAGCCGGGGACTTCTAGGGTGGGACAGACAGCAGCCCCCCACCCACACACACACACACTAGGGCCTCAGGAAAGCCACACCAGAAATATAGGGAGAGTTGGAGGGGACAGAGCTTTGTGAAAGTCCCTGAGGTGGGAAGTCTGGGCACAGTAGATCAGACATATTTAAAATGATCCTGCCCAAGCGGATGCACACGACTGTCGTCTCAGGGCCTCAAGAGGCTGAGGCAGGAGGATCACAAGTTCAAGGCCAGCCTCAGCAACTTAGCAAGGCCCTATCTCTAAACAAAAAGTAAGAAGGGCTGGGATGTGGTTCAGTGGTAGAGTATGTGCTCTAGCATATGCAAGGCCCTGGGTTCCAAACCCAGTGCTGAAATTAAAAAAAAAATAATAATAATAATGAAAAAACCATACCGGCGTTGGCAAAGCCCTGGTGAGTCAGACATACTCACACACGTGGAAATGAAACTGGTATCTGTTTCCTACAGGAAGTTCAGTGCCCAGGGTCAAAGCCCTACAGACCTTGGCCTTCCAGTTAGTAGTGTGTATGAGGAGTGCAAGGCCACAGAGGACCGAGGTCTACAACTTACTTTGAAGAGCACTTTTGTAACATGTGCCATGGGTGGCCGAGTATAGAGCACAGTGTTAGCAACGGCATGGCCTAGCTGCTGGGCAAACACGTGTGCCCTGTATGATTTTTCTGTATGTTTGATCATTTTTATGATGAAAGTTTGGGGCTGCGTGTCTTCTGACCCTGCAGTTGATGATCTGACTCCACACACAGGAATCTGCCTTTGGAAGTGAAAATGGGTGCAGAGATGCGCACTGCAGCTGGGGGAGGGGCGCACACCGGTCATCCCAGCAGCTCAGGAGGCTGAGGCAGGAGGATCCCAAGTTCAAAGCTTCAGCAACAGCAAGGCCCTAAGCAGCAGTGAGATCCTGTCTCTAAATAAAACACAGAATAGGGCTGGGGATGGGGCTCAATGGTCAGTGCCCCTGAGTTCAATCCCCGGTACCAAAATTAAAAAAAAAAAAAAGATGCTCATTACCATCCTGTTTATAATTATGAAAAACTAGTAAAAACGTATTTTTTCAACAAAAACAGGACTTGCTCAGTGCTGTGCCAGAAGTAAAAGAAAGAAAAGATCAGTCCCATTGATGGAGGCCTTATTTACAGTATGGAGTCTGTGCTCGTCTGGCTTTTTGCATAAATTCTCATTTTATAAAACAGTGAATTAGGATATTCTTTGATTACTGACTTTTTGGTGCCCCCTAATTTTATGCCCTCAGTGAGAGCCTCCCCCAGGCCCACCATGACCAGCTGGATCCGTCAAACATCAAATGAAGGGTTTGGATACCTGTCACTAGTTCTTATTAGCTGTGTGAACTAGAGTAAGTCACCTAACCTTTCTGACTTTCCAGAGATGAAATCATGGAGCTTATCGCTGTCGAGGAGGGAGTCAGACTCTCCCGGACTCAGACCCTTTTCTAGAAGACACCAGCTTCCTGCTCTGTGAGTGTTGGTTCAATAATACGTTGAGCCAGATGTGGTGGCACACGCCTGTCATCTCAACGGCTGGGAAGGCCGAGGCAGGAGGATCGCAAGTTCACAACCAGCCTCACCAACTTAGCACGGCCCTGTCTCTGAATAAAATATTTAAAAAGGGCTGGGATGGGACTCAGTGGTTAAGAGCCCCTGGGTTCAACCTCTGGTACCAAAATAAGTAAATAAATACATAAAATAACGCATTGATCTTGCTGACAGTGACTGCCACGGCCAGCGACTGGCCAGAAAGAACAAAACCCAGGTGCCCTGTTTGGAGGATGTTTGAACGCCTCGAGGCAGAACTAGCTCCTGTGCAGCACTCACTCAGCCTGTGGCCTGCTTTGTCCCCTCCCCACCTGTGGCCCTGGCTTCCCCTCTGCATTCTCCTGAGAGCTCCCACCCTGACCGCTGAATGGGAATCTCTAGCTCAGTCGAGAACCTGACCTGAGACACGCCCCTTTAGCTGCCCACTGTGCACCAGGGTCCCTGTATCCTGGGTCCACCCCTGTATCACACCATCTGCTCCTCCCAACGGGGCGACCGGCTTGCTCTCTGATCAGGGCTCTCACTTGCAGACGGGAACACTGGGGCACAGAGAGGTCAAGTAACCAGCCCAAGGTCACAGAGCTATTAAGGGAGGGAGTCTACCACTTCCAGCCTTGCGTCTGTGACAGCACCGAAGATGTCCTGGCCTCTGCTTGGTCTGTCTGCATGTGGACAGATGTCTGGGACAGCAGAGACCGGCCTCCCTGCCTCCCCTGGCTTCCTTTAGGAACAATGTGGTCTGAGTCGACTATAAAAAGCGTTGCTCCCCAAAAACTGGGGCAGCCCAAGCTGCTCCCCCAGAGGGCTTTTTTCTGCAAGCTCCTCTGTTCTCTCCAGGAAACTCTTGGGACGTTGCTGGGCATCAAAAAGGAAAGCGAACCATCCCTTTCTTATATAATTAATCCCAAAAGCAGCACAGACGCTGCCAGGTCCCAGAAAGAGAGGGGACCTTCTCCACCAGGGTCGGCGGGCGGCGGAGGCCACCGAGGGCAGAGGGGTCGGCAGGTCGCTCCTTCAGTCAACAAACATCCTCTGAACGGGGACTTTGTGCAAGGTCTGAGCTGACCCTGGGGGACCTACCATCCCCAAAGATCTCAGGGTATCGCTCTCATCTCAACCGTTAAAGGAGAAGGGGGTCCCGCCAGACCACCTCCGACCCGGGTTACACCATTTTCTCCCCCAAACTGAATACAAACACATGTACTTTCAGGAATTTCTGATCCGGCGGAAGAAAGAGCCGGGGGCGAGGGGGAAGTGGCCCCCCAAGAAAGCGGGAGGTGGAGGAGCCAAGAACAAAGGGGAGATGAGCATTCACTGGGGGCTGGCGACTGGGAGAGGGTTTTGGAGGATGAACAGGAGGACGCCGAGGAGTCTGGGAGGCAGGACAGCATGTCAAAGGCGGGAGGGGCGGCGTAAGGCCTGAACTCTGGGGTTTGGAAGGAGCCCTGTCCATGCAGCGTGATCTCCTCCCCTCCCTCCTCTCCTCCATCTCTCTAGCTCCCAACACGACTTCAGCCATTTCCAGATCTCTCCCAGGAGGCCTCACTTGGACAACCCTCTCCACATCCTGCTTCTTAAGATGAGCCAGGGCAGGTCTGTGGGCCGGTAAATAGGCCACCGTGGTGCGGATGGCGGAGGTGGCAGGTGGAAACAGTAGCAGCTATTAGCTGAGCAGCTGCCACGTGCCGGGAACTGGTCACTCACACCTCTCACCTCGGAGGGCCCTCTGGGACAGTCCCGTGGTAACTACCCCCACTTTCCAGAGAGGACAGTGGGGTTGGAAGAGCTGAAGGGACGTCTGAGGCCACTCAGGGACAAGAGGGCTCTGGGAGTGGAACCTGGGCTCAGGTTCCAGACAGAGCCAAGCTGTACCCCCGGAGACTCCCAGAGCCAATCCTGCCCGACCCCTGGCTCGAGGGCAGCGAGTGGGGGCAGGGGTGCCCTCGCAGGGACTCGCCCAGCGGCACACCCTCCCCACGTGTCCCTGTCTTGCCAGTGGTTGGAGACAATTCCCTGGCCCGCGTGGGAAGGGCTGGTGCGCGAGGCCAGCTCAAACCCCTGGTGCAGGATGGACAGAGCAACGTGGTGCAGGACCAACCGCTCAGGGCTGCCCTCCAAGGCTGGCACCCCGGGCCCGAGTGTGGCTTCTCTCCACAGAGCAGTGTGAAGGCCTGGGCAAGGGGACGATGTCGGTCTGCCCCCGGCATGCTGTGACAACACAGGGGGTCCCGTGCGTGAGAGCCCTCGATGCTGCCCATTGCAGTGTTCAGAGGTCCCAGGACCAAGACACCCGGCGGGGCTGGACCCGGGCCGCCCCTCAGCTAGCCAGGGAGACGGCCCTGTGCAGGGCTGTGCCAGGCCCCAGGGACCTCGGGGACAGGTGCCCTCTGACAGGACGTGCTTCACGCCCACCTGCCTCCAGCTCAGGTCCACCCTGGGCATCCGGGTGAGCTGCCCCCTGGTCACACCCGGCCGTCCCTCATCCAGATGCCCACTTGGCTGTCCCTCCCTCCCTCCCTCACTGCTCAGGTCAGGTCCAGCTCCCTGGCCCTCCCTGCCTCCATCTGGACACCTGCCTCCCTTTCCCTGTGCCGTGGGCCATCTCTGGGCTCCCTGCCTGCCTATGTCACCCTCACCAAGTTGCTTCGCAGCTGGGCTGTGACTCAGTTTGCCCAGCTGTCTCCGAGGACAGCAGCTGCCCACTGCGGGGAGCCTGGGGAGGGCTGCGGCTTGGACCCAGGCTCAGAGCATCCCTCTCCCGAGGCTTGTTTCCAAGGCAACAGGAAAAAGCCTGCTGGTGGGGGACGCCTGATCTCGAGAGTCAACCCTGGGTTATTTATAAACCAGGCCCCTGACGTCTCCTCTGTCTCTTGTGTCACATTCTTCCTCAATCATCGGAATGACCCGACGTGTCTTTAATTGACCTTGGGGGGAGCAAAGACGGTCAGCCAGCCAGGAGATCTTTCCAGAAATAGCCCTGTCCACACGAGGGAGCGACCGCTGTGTCCTGTGACTGGTGAGGCCTGGGGGTCGTCCCAACCTGGTCTGACCAGTAGAGATCCCGAGCTCCTGGGAGGTGACCCATCTTGCCTGAGGCCAGGGCTTCAGGGGTGACACCCCCAGGTACCCGCTGCCTGCTGGGTGGCGGTCTGGGAGCTCACAGCACGCTCCTCCAGAGCAGTGGAACCTCCACGTTTTCGCATCAGTGAGGGTTGGAAAGCAGGACATTCTGGGGACGGCAGATGGGATCTGTCTGCCGCGCTGGCCAGGGGCTTCCCAGGAGCACCCCGCGACTCCAAGGGTCCCGTGACGGGCAGAGACGAGAACCAGCGGGGGCGCCTTTCTGTGCCCAGCCCCACCCTGCGGACCTCCGTGAGCATTTCGTTGAGAACCTACTATGCACCGCGCACCGTGGCTGCTGCTGGGAGGCCACGAGCCCAATCCCCGCCCGGGCGCTTTCCCTCCGGAGGACGGAACCATTGCCAAGCGGTCACTCCCAAGGGCCTACTGTGCGCCCTGCTACCTCCGTGACAGGACACCTCAGTGCCGAGGACTGACTGGCCCTGAAGTCTCATCTTGGAGACTCAGCCTCCATGCCACAGGAGGCTCGAGAGGCCTTTGCGCCCTGAGGGCTCAAGGGCACATGAATGCAGCTGCAGAAGGCGCCTGCGGCTCTCCCTCCCTCCCGCTCTCGCCCTGGCCACCCGCCATGCGGCGAGAGGGCCCTCACCAGAGGCCAGAGCCTTGACCTTGGACTTCCCAGCTGCCAGAAGCAGGGCAGAATAAACTTCGCTCTTCATAAACCACCCAGCCTCGGGCCCCCGGCTACAGCAGCACCACAGAGGACGCAGCCTGGGAGGTCGTGATGCATGGCACAGAGGGACACCAGGCTCTGACTGAAGAAGGCACTAGGCTGTCAGGTAGCGGGGGCGGGGTGGGGCAGGGCCTCCAAGCAACCCACCCGCTGCCCAGTGTGTCAGCTGGATGGCCAGGGGCAGAGGGTGTGGTCAGGTGGGGAAAGGCCTCGGCTCACCAGGCGGAGAGCACAGGAAAGGCCACTCAGACCCCAGGCCCCTCTAGCCACCTGCACTGGCCTTAAGAAAGCCCAAGAGCCCAGGGGAGCATACGGCAAGGCCTGGGGCTCACGGCTCCACTTGCCCACGAAAACCTGACACCCACCTCCCAGTTACGAAGCTGCCCGCCCCGGGTGACGGCTGGAGGGACAGCATCAGATTGCTGCAGGGAGCTCCCGGCTTGAGGCCACAGATTTTGAAAGACAAAGCTGTAAAGAGGAATGGGCCTGCCCAGGCTGAATCAGCCCCCAACCACATGCTGCTGCATCAAGGTTCTGTCTCCTCAGCATGGACGGTGCGCCAGGCCCCAGGTTACCTCATGTCATCCTCAAAACCACAGTTTAGGACAGGGCTCCCAGCACCAAATGCCTGCATTCCAGTTCCCTGGTGTGTGACCCTGAGAAAGTCCCCCACTTCCCCCAGCTCAGCGCTAGGCCGGCAATGGGCTTGCTAGGGCACAACCTCTCTAAACTTGTCCGCACCGCAGGGACTTTGCACATGCTGCTGCCTCTGCTTCAAACACTCCTCCCAGAGCTCCACTTGCCTTTCCAGCCAGGCATCCACCCAGTCTCTGCCGCATCCCTCTGCATCTACCAGGAAGGAAAGACTGTCATCTTTATTTATAGCACCCCGTCTCTCACTGGGACACATACTCCCGGAGGGCACACACGGTGTTCTTATTCGCTGCCGGTGGCTCGTGCCTCAAATGGTGTCTGGCACAGATCAATATCTGTGGAGTAGCTCAAGGAATGAACGTGTGAATGGACCAATAGAGAGTGAGCGGGGGACGAGCCAAGGCCACGCAACACGTGGCAGGCTCCCCCCAACACCGCGATGCCAACACCCGCTGGGGGCTGATGGGGGACCCTGCGGCCCACAGCCCAGGGACACTCAGGGACACCCAGTGCTGGGTGCTGACGCCCTCCGCCAGCAGGGACCCCGCAGCGGGCGTCTCCTCGGAACCCCTCCCTGCGGAAAGCGCATCTGGAGCCCGGATCCTGGGGGGTCCACAGCCCACGCCCCCCCCCCCGGTCGCCATGGCGACGGACATGCCCAGCGCATCCCTGCCTGGCTCTTGCTCCTCACACAGGAATTTCTAAAGGAGCTTTCAGACCCCTTCCTCTGGTGACATTCTTACAGAAAACGTCCTCACTGGGCTCCGAGAGGAAAATGCACAATGTCGGGTCCCCACACCCGACCCCCGACTCCTATGCGGAAAGCAGGGTTTTATTTTTTATTTTTTTAAGCGGGGCCTCTGTTCTCAGGGTAGGAACCAAATGATCGTCCTCCACCATCAACGAGCAGCACCTCTGCCTGGGGCAGAGCGGCCGGCAGCTTGCCTGACCGCCACTGGCTCCTGAGTCATGAGTGCCTGCCGTGGGCAGTGTCCTGGGCTGGGCTCTGGGGACACAGCAGACAGGATCACTGTCCCCAAGGAGCCTCCAGTCCAATGCAGCAGGCACCCAAGAGAGGGGCATTGGTGGCAAGGAGAAGAGGGCAACATGGCAGAGGAGAAAGGGCAAGTCCACTTCCATTGGCTGTGTGTCCCTGGGCAAGTCACTGCCCCTCTCTGAGCCTGTGATAGAAAGATGATGATGATAATGCTGCCTGAAGGTGCTGCATGAACCCATGGAGAGCTCCTGGTAGACAGCGAGTGCTCGGTGACAAGTCCCTCCTGTTGCCTTGTGGAGCAGAGGAAGCTGGTCCGGGCTGTCCCTCTCATCAGGCCTGGAGAGCTGTCTGGGCGTGAGGTTCCCTGAAGGAACGCCGCTGTCCCGGAGGACCCAGGGGGTCTGAGACGTCGGGATGCAGCTTTCGACAAGGACGTGCAGAAAAATACTGAGGAAGGGGCTGAGCTGAGCTCTGAGCAGCTTAGTCTCCCAGCCCGCGGGGTGTCCAGTGGGGCTGCCCTGGCCAGGGCACCCAGACCAGCCACTGTGGTGAGGCCGGGCCTTGGGGACTACGGGGAACAGGGGCCGGGACCCAGTGCACCTGGATGCAAACCCAGGGGCCAGACAGCGGGTGGGGGGAGGCTGGACGCCCCACCAGGAGCTGCTCACGGCCACCAGGTCCCCCTGTGCAGTGAACTCTGGTGGCAGGTATGGCACTAGAGCAGCCGTCTCCAGCCCAGGACCTGGCTGTGACTGAGAGCAGCCCAGCTGCTCGGCTTCCACCCTCATGGCACCCTGTCACCAGCCTGTACCACTCTCCTCTCCAGCCTCAAGTGACCCAGCAAGCCCAGGGCCATGCTTCTCCTGCACAGAGCACACAGTAGGGCGCAGAGCCGTCTGTCTGCAAGGGGCTGTCACCGCGGCATTGCTCACACTCTGCTCAGAACTGGAAAGGGCCGCATGTCCACCCAGAGGGGACAGCTTCAACTGACGGCAGTGGAGGAGGACCCTACGGCGCCGACATGGAAAAGACCTCATCACCAGAAAGAGCAAAGCCAGGACCAGGACGCTGATCACCGCCACACACTGAAATCAGACGACACTAAAACACCACGTGGAGACGGGCACGGTGGCCCACGCCTATCACCGCAGCGGCTCGCGAGGCTGAGGCAGGAGGATCGCGAGTTCAAAGCCAGCCTCAACATCTTAGTGAGCTGTAAGCAGCTCAGGGAGACCCTGTCTCTAAATAAAACACAAAATAGGGCTGGGGTGGGGCTCAGTGGCAGAGGGCCCCTGGGTCCAATCCCTGGTACCAAAAAATTTAAAAAAAAAACCCAGCCCAGTTTGTGTCTATACACATGCATGTATGTACATGTCTATGCGAGGACACGATGGTCACATCCTTTGCTATTCCTGGGACATGGGTCACAGGCTCCCTGTAGATACCATGTGGGTTCCCGTATATGACAAGGCAGAGTATGTGCAGCTAACCCACCTGGTCCTCTGCACCCCTCACACCATCCCTCGGTGACTCATCATTCCTGATACAGGGCAAATGCTGTGTACACAGTTGTCACACTGTGCTGCTCAAGAAATGATGACGAGAAGAAACCCCGTGCACCGTTGGCACACATGCGATTCTCTTCAAATATTTTTGATCCTCCAGAAGCAAGACCCTGGATATGGACCAACCGCCCGTATAGACAGATATCTTCCCTGGGAGGACGGTGACAGACACACGCAGATACCATCTTATGCAAAGAGACTGTTTGCAAAAGGAGACACATGGACCTGTCACCAGCTCCGGGCAGGAGGACCGAGCTGAGGGGCAGGGACACCGACTGCTTTGTCCTGTTGGAAACGTTAGGTCTGTGTGTCGTCTTTTCATGAGATAATAAGTTACCCGTTTTTAACATCTGTACATCACCAGTGCTACATTTTCTGACCCTAAAAAGCGACCTAGCTCCCCTTTGGGGTGAGGGGACATTGCAGGTACCTGCATCCACTTAGGTGTTGGGGACAGGGAACATGGTGGCCACCCCTCTGCACCCCCCTCAGAGCCTGGCAGCCTGGGAGCACCCATTTTTTTTCTCTTTTTATAAAGGGTCTCCCTAAGTTGCAGGGGTTGGCCTCAAATGTGCCATCCTCCTGCCTCAGCCTCCCGAGGAGCTGGGATGACAAGCATGCACCACCCTCCCTGGCCTCTACTTCCATCTTCTCAAGACCTTTCCATTTCACCACGTTCCTGTCCGCTGAGCCTGGACGGCACCATTGCTACACAGCTGTCACCCACATCTTGCTGAACAGAGTCAAGGACCCTGCAGTCCGGCTCCAGGTGGTAGCTGGTACCCAGGACCCAAGGATCCGGGGCCTCTGGCTGCAGCTCACGGCCCCCCTTCCCCCATTCCTGGGCCACAGGGGAGACGCTGCCATGCTGTCCACGGCTCCACGGTGGACTGTCCCCTGCTGCAGGCTGCAGGCTGCGGCTCACCCTGCGGGGCGTAACCCTCCTCGGAGTCTGCAGCTGTCCCCGCCTGAGGCGCTGCCCTCAAGACCAGCTGAGCACGGTTCCAAAGCCAGTTCCGGGGACCCCACCAGAGCCACATGCCGGGGAGGGCGGCCTTGGCGTGAGGAGTTTGAACAGCAGGACAGGTAGCCGGGGCCAGAGGACGAGACCCCACAAGGACAAGAAGGGCTCATCTGCCCACTCAGAGAACCGAGGCTCGGAGGAGAGGCCTCTCTGTCCCCGCACGTCGGCTTCAACCTGAGATGGAGGGGCGCACGCTGCACTGTCGTCCCCCAGGAGAGATGGCGCTCCGGGCCTGGCGCTGGCTCGAGTCGCAGCCGGCCTTGCAGGAGGGGGCAGGAGGGGCCATGAGGTGCTGGCCCTCCGCACACTCCCCGGGCCCCCGTGGCCTGGTGCCAGCCCTGAGCTAGCTCTAAGCTGCTACCGTGATCAGGAAGAGGGGACCCGGGGCACTGCTCACGGCCAGAGGCACAGGCTGCCTGGCTGAGGGAGGACCGGGAAGCAGCCCCGGGCAGGGCCTCAGATGTCCCGTCCAGCTGCGCGACCCCGCAACAGGGAAGCCAGCAGGAGGGCAGGCGGGTGGGGAAGGCAAGGCAGAGTGGCCACCGCCAGCAGCCGCTCCTCGCCCTTCCTGGGGACACAAACTCCTACAGAGGCCAGGACAGCACAGGAAGCACTTGCTAAGCACCTGCTGCATGCTTGGCCCCGGGGAAGATGAACCAAGAGCAGCCCCTCCCCCCATGAACTTTATCCTCTCACTCCCCTGTTCCACTCCACGGGTGTTTATTGAGCACCTACTGTGTGCCACATCCTGGTCATTCACTGGGGACAAATGAACAGGATGTGTCCCTACCCTCAAAAAATGTCACTTTTCCACTCATTCATTCCTTTGAACATTTAATGAGGACCTACTGTGTGTAAGTCCTTGTGCTAAGAAATGGAGGGTCAGAAATGAATGTGGTGTGGGCCCTGGCCCTCGTTATTTCTTTCATTCTGTTCTATAAATAATTATTAAGCACCTGCTGTGTGCCCAGCCCTGTGCCAAGCGCTGTCAATCAAGCACAGTGAAGAGGTCACTGTGTGGTCCAGGCCTTCACGGATGGACATCCGGGTGCCAGGCACTGTGTTACGTGACATGGATACAAGATGACTGCACAGTCACAACTCAGACCTTCATTCAGCACAACGAGCATTTATGAAGTGCCTGCTGGATGCCACAGACACAGATGTGCAGAGGAGAGAATGCCGCCCAGCCTTCCTTCCTTCCCCAGTGATAGGTTCAGTTCACCTAACACACATGAGGCGCCTACTGTATGCCAGGTCCTGGGGAGGCAGATGAATAAGCCCCAGACCTGGCCCTGCTGGAATTCACAGAAGAACCCACGGGAGACACAGCCGGAAGCACACACCACAGGAGGGCAGGCGAGCGAGGGGCGGTCCCGATGTCGGAGAGAGGACCTGCAGGACCCGAGGCCTTCCAAGTCCAGAGGCCCAGCTCCTGAGAGGGGCGTGACCATCACCAGCCGCCAACACACTGCTCTCAGTCCAGGTGCCGGTCAGGAAAACACCAGGCTCCGAAGGCCCCAGTCCTGGCCACGAGGCACCGAGTGGCGTCCCCTGAAGCCCAACACTGTGCCCGGCCGTGGGGCCCAGGTGTGCCGCGTCTCTGTTGCTGCAAATCCTCTGCTTCCCGCCCATTAAGAGGTGGGATCCAGGTCCCCTCCTTCTATGACCAACAGAGGGCAGCAGGAGTGACTATGTGACTTGGGAGGTGGCACCTGCCTTCTCTGTGCTACCCTGGCCCTGGTGGCCCTGGGCACTGTGTCACCCCTGCTCAGCACAGGCCTCGGGTGTGTGAAGCAGCTTCCAGAGGAGCTGGCTCTCGACTCCAGGGCTCCCAGCCAGGTGCCAGCGGGGCCACTGTCCCCCTGGGTCCTGTGCGAGCTCCTGTCCCACGCCCCAGGGGAGCGGGCTCAGTGATGGGCACACGCTGGGCCCTGGAGGGGCTTGGCAGGACGGCGGGCACCTGGCCACGGGCCTCACCTCCCCAAGTCCCAGCTCCGTGGCCTGTAGAGCCCAGGGGACCTGAGACGCCACCACCAGGAAGGGACGTGACCCGAGCCCTGTGGCCACAGCAGCACCGGGACCCCAGGCCTGCGGCCCTCCCACCCCCCTGCCTGGGGAGCCTGGGAGGCCCTGCAGGACCGGGGGCTGACGTGGGCTCACGTGCCGGGTCACCGCTTTGTTCCCAAGATGGGACTCGGATCGCCCCTCTGGGAGCAACGGACCCCAGGACAAAGGCTGCTTTCACCAGACCTGCTGTCCCGGCCAGCTCAGCATCCTGGGCAGAGCTGGGAGGAGGTGGCCCCCGGCAGGGCCCCGGGAAGGCGGCCAGACGGACCGGGTGGGGCCCAGGCCAGCCGGAGTCTGGGCAGCACTGAGGTTGGGCAGCTACCCTGTGCTCTCCTCATCTGGGCCTTTGCCAATCTGGGCCTTCGACAGGGCGGACAGGATGCAGGCTCTGAGGAAATGTTTGGTAAGTTGGAGGGAATGCAAAAGGTTAAAAAAAAAAAGCATCCCCAGGATTCAGGTCAAATTATAAACATAAACCAACCCGTGCAGTCTCTGAAGCTGGAAGTAGCTGTGATCACACAGCTGCTCCGCTGTCCACCAGCTGTGTGATCTTCTGCGAGTGACTTAACCTCTCTGAGCCTCATTTTCCTTATCTGTGAAACACAGGTGATACCAGGGTCTCCTTTCCAAGAATACTGTGAGAATGAAAGACAACAACAGGACTTGTTTGGCCCAGTGTTTGGCTGTTATGGGCAGAGCTGTGTTCCTCCAAAATTCTTTTTCTGTTGTTGTTTTTATTGGCTTCTGTTTGGTTTTGCTCTTTGGTGCTGGGCATTGAGTCCAAGGATATTCTCTCCTGAGCTAAGTCCCCAGCCCTATTTAAATTTTATTTTGAGACAGTGTCTCACTAAGTTGCTGAGGCTGGCCTTGAATTTGCGATCCTCCTGCCTCAGTCTCCCCAATTGCTGGGATTATAGGTGTGTATCTCTGTGTCCAGCCTTCCAGAATCCTTACGTTGGAGCCCTACTGCCCGCATCTCAGGATGGGAGAGAGCATATTTGGGGTAGGGCTCTTAAATAGGTGATGAAAGTGCGTCCATTAGGGTGGGCCCTGATCCAGTCCAGCTGGTGTCTTAATAAGAAGAGGAAATGTGGGCACAGAGAGCAGAGGGCCTCCCCACAGAGGAGAGACCTCCTGAGGACCCAGGGGAAGGGCGGCTGTCGGCCAGCCATGGAGATGGCCTCAGGAGGCAGGGGGCCTGCGGCACTGCGATCTTGACTTCTGGCCTCCAGAACTGTGAGAACTGAGTTTCCTTTGCTTAGGCCATCCAGTCGGGGCTCCTTTGTTGCAGCCTCCTGAGTTTACTAACACGTCAATCAGCACAAGGGAAGGAAGAACCAGACTCTCCTGCTGCGGTATCGCTGCACTGAGAACCGCAAACTAAGACATCAACACAAACTTGCGTCCCATTTTTTTAATATAAATGTTTGATGAAAATGTTAATGATATAACAGTCACAGAACACATCTGCAGCCGTCCCCCTTTACCCTGCAATTCTACACACAATGCCAGGTTTCCCGTAACCTGAACAGAGTTTTGTTTCCTTAGTTTTTTGCTTTGCTCGTTTGGTAACTGTCCCTGTCTGCGGGGCACAGAGACACCCCACTGTGTGGACACACGTGTACTGGGCGGGGGTATCGGGCACGTCCACTGCCTCTAACGTGGATCCTTTCTCCAGAATCCCTGCTACGGATTATTTTGAAATAGTCAGCGACTTGGCCAGCGTAGTCACCTGCAGCGCTACAGGACACTGGGACTGTTCCTGCTGCCCCCGACCTGCACCTGCTGACCACCCCACCCTCCCAGCCCCGGCCAGCGCTCTCCGGCTCATAAACTGTGTGGACTCAGGCCAGGCCAGCTTCCTCGGCCACCTTCTCAGCATCACACTCACGACATCTGAGCTGCGATCTCTGGGCTCCAATCACAGTGACAGACCCCCCCAGCCCTCCAGCCCCCCAGTTCTGCGAGGCGCCCACCCACAGGGTCCTGCCACCCACAGGCCCGTCCCATCTTAGAACCCAGCCCAGGGAGGAGCGTTGTCCTGTCATGCACAGCAAGCCCCAGCCTGGCGTGACAGGTCCTCGGGAAGGAGAGCCCGCCCAGCAGGGGCAGTGACTGGCCCAGGTCACACAGACAGGACCAGACCCCAGTGTCCCTGCTCCCAATTCAGTGACACTCTCCTGATAGCTTTGGTCACCTCCCTGCTCCTCACAGTATCCACTGAGCTTGAAAGCCCCTTGTCGGGCCCCCTCCAGCTCTGCAAAGCCCCGCTCTGGGCAGGTGACAGAGCAGGGGCAGAGGGGCAGGCTGCAGGGAGTCTCCTCCTCCACACACAGGTGGCTCCCGCAGGGGACCAAGACCCTGGGACCGAGCCAGACACCTCATCTGTAACAGCTCCCCAGGGCATAGACCCGGGACCCCAGGACCCCACGACCCCACAACCCCAGGCACAACCATCCCCAGGGCGGCCGCTGTCCTGCTGATGGACGTTACCAGGCCCCAGGAGCCCTGCCCCGGAATCCCGGTCCCCACGCCGCCTCGGACGAGCAGCCTCTCTGGAGGCCTCACCTGAGAAATGGGTCCCCACACGCGGGCTGCGGGAGGGTCACTGCAGGAGAGCCACAGCCCCAGGGGAAAGGCCCCGCTCACCAGGGCCATTTGTGAGCGCAGGGCGCCCTCTGGTGTCTGCACCTGGGAACCATCCTGCCTGCAGGCCGAGCCGGCCCCAAACCCACCCATTTGGGCTCAGAGGTAAGAGCCTTAGGAAGGCCGTAAAAAAAAACAGCTCCCATTTATTAAGCACCTACTGTGTGCCAGGTGTCCTATCTTCTGGTCTCCACAACAAGAGGACACCAGGATTCCCGCTTGAGAAAGGGTGAGAAAACATTTCCAGGTGAGAAAACAGGTTCAGAGACATGAAGGCACTTGCTCAAGGTCACTTGGATTTGAACCCAAGTTTGTCTGAGTCCTCTCTCCTGGACACCTGGAGCTGCATGACTGTCCACAGGAAGAAGAGCTAAGGGGAATCTAGTTCAACTTCACCACACACCCCCCCACACACAGAGGCCCAGAGGGGGCAAGCAATTGCTCAGGACACACAGCAATTGCACCTCGCACTCCTGGCTCCCAGCGGTACTGGGCCCACATCCCCTCCAAAGCTCCCACCTTGCGTCCATCCTTCCTTCCGGCCATCACAGGATAGGCGTGTCCCTTCTAACCACTGAAGCGCAGAACGACTGAGAGCCACGGCTGGTGGGTCAGCAGGGGCTGTGACCTGGAAGACGCCGGTGGGGGCCAGGTTCCACACACCAGGTGGGCAGCTGAGGCCCGGGGACCAGGAAGTGGCCTTCCAGGCTCGGGTGACACTAGTGCCACCTGGCTCTCTTTGCATTTTTTATAATGAAAGACATATATGTCAAGGACCAGCAGGTGGGGACCGTCCAGCGGGGGGCCAGCCATGGTCCAGCTGGATTCTCAAAGGCTGCCACAGAGGCTGGTGGGCACTGGGGCCGCGTGGGCAAGGACCTGGGGACGCAGGACGCGGGCTTGGTGTCTTAGTCCCCGCCTGGCCCCGCGGGCCGCCTGCCCCAGCCTGCCCTTCCACACGGACAGGCAGAGATGACCTGCCCCTTGCACAGGGGTCAGCCAAGGCCCGGGAAGAGGTGGGGAAGGGGCCCCAGGCGTCTATTGGACACTCAACCCAAGCAGCTGGTCCAGACAGTCCTGCCTGTCCCCAGCCCCAACTCCCAGCAGAAGGCCGGGGCGGCCCCCACCTGCCCACCTCCACCCCACCTACCCACCCGGCCCTCAGCTCCGCCAAGTGAGCCAGAAGCCGCCCACCTTCCGCCACCCTCTCTGCCTGCCCTGCCCTGCTGACCTGCCTGGACGCTGCAGAGGTCCTCGCTGGCCTCCCTGCCTTTGTCCCACCTCACCCTATTCCTCACATGGTGGCCAGAGGAATCTGTTCAGAGCACAAGTTGGACTGTCACTTCTACTCAATGTGACACTCCTCTGTGCCTCCAGGGCCCTCAGAGCACAAGGCAATTCCTCAGAGCGACCGGAAGGCCCCACATGTCCTCTGCTGACCTCCGCCCCACTGTGCTCCCGCCGCTCTGGCCTCCTTCCTGTTCTGCGCACGGGCCTGCTCTGCTCGCACCTCAGGGCCTTTGCACTGGCTCTCCCCTCCTAGTCTCCTCTGGCCCACTCCCTCCCCTCCTCCACAACCTCTGTTCAAATGTCACCTTCTCACAGAGGCCCCTGGCCCTGCCCAGCCACGCCCCCCACCTTGTCCCTGCTTCCTTCCTTCTCTCCACTGGACGCCCCACCCCCAGTGTGCTACGCAACCTCCTGAACCCTCCTGCCCACCCCCCAGAATCCCAGTCCCCGAGGTCATCATCATCTTGTTCCTTGAAGGGTCCCAACACGGCACAGGGCCTGGACGGTGGAACACTGAACTGAAGGTCCATTAGGTGTCTAGCACCAGTGTTGCCTGCTAACATTTATGCAGCACCTACTGTATGCCCTGCTTTGTCTGCACCACCTCATGGGGTCCCACGGGACGCTGCCTGCGTTGTTGCCACTCCACAGATGACAAAACTGAGCTTCGGGGGAGGCCCCGGGGTCAGAGGCCGGGAGGCCGTCCCTGCAGGACCTGCTCTGCACCTGCAGCTGGGCCCCACGGCGCCTCCTGACACACGCAGTCCCTGGCCGACCTCGCCCCGGTCACAGCCCCCAAGTGGCCAGCTCTTCCGTGTTGGCCACCGACGATGACCAGCCAAAGCCAAACCAGGCGCTCGGCACAAACCAAAGCCGCTGGGAGCTGCAGTTGGGGCTGGAAGGTGACCCTCACCAGGGGCTGGATGCGCAGGTGCCCATGGCGCCAGGCCCCCATGGCAGCCCTGTCACTTAGGCCCCAAAGCAGCCTGGACCTGCCCCGTGGAAGAGGCTCCTCAGCCCGAGGGCCTCACCAACGCACCGAGGGTGGCCCTCCTCTGCGGCTCCTTAGAGCCACCAGATGTTCCTGTGGGTCCCCGCGGCTCCCTGGAGCGTGCTCTGCACCCCCGGCCAGCCCCGCTGTGGGTGACACGGGGCACAGGAAGCCAGCGAGAGGGGCCTCACAGGCCTGGGGCCACAGGGGAGGCAGCCTGGGAAGGCGCGGGCGGGAGGGGGCGTCTCTGCCATCATCTAGCCGCCCCCAATGACAACTGGATATGAAGGGTCCCCTCAGTCCCCGCCAGGCCCCCGCTGTCCCTCACATCAGCTGACTCTCAGTCCAGTCCGCCAACACTCAGCCCGACTTCCAGTCAGGGAACCCGAGGCTCAGCGCGCTGGCGGGACCTGCCAGAGGCCACAGCGGCCCAGAGCAGCCTCCTCCTGAATCCTCCCCCGTGGGGCACCACTCACAGAAGAAGCCTCCCTGTGGCCGGCCAGTTGCCTCGTCCCAAGTCTTCAGTTTCCCCATTGAGAACCCGAAAGATCAGGCCCCATGAGAGAGTTAAAAGTGACAGAGGGAGAGAGACAGGCTCTGACACTTCCTAGCTGGGCAGCCCTGGAGGACTGACCTAACCTCTCTGGGCCTGAGTTCCCCTAACTGCAAAATGGGGGTAGCAGTGAGGCCTGCCCACAGGGTTCTTGTGAGGATGTCATGAGGCACCCATAAAGCGCATGTGGCACCCGGCCAGGACTTTGTGAGCACCCGGTAGGAACGGCAGGTGATGGTGGCCGTGATCGTTGTTAGTGATCACTATGACCATCGCTATGATTGACAGCCACGGCCACCAGCTTGACACCGAAGCGCAGCAGGACCCGGGGCCTGGTTATCTCGTGAGCAGGAGAGGGAGAAACTCTAACCGGCGCAGGGGCCCTCGGCTACGGTTACCAGGGACTGAAACACAAGCTCGGCCTCCCTCCCCCACCGTCCAGCTGGCACGGCCGACGGCAAGGGCGGGTTCCCCCCAGGACAGTCTGCAGCCGCCAAAAGATGGCTTCATGGAGCCCCGGCAGCCCCGCAGGCCCCCACCTCAGGAGCTGGCAGGGCAATGACCCAGCCGAGGTGTAAGGCTGGCGCGGGGCTCCCCTGGGCACTCAGTCAATGCCTGGGAGCAAACTAGGTGTCCAGCTACTGGGGATTGGTACAGAAATCAATGTGGACAGCAAGCGGGAATGGTCACCAGCCAGTGCGCCTCGTGCTTCCTGTGTCCAGTGACGCAGGCAACAGGCCTGCCACTGGGGACACACACGCGGGTTCCTTCACACACGCAGCGGCAGTGACAACGTCCTGCTGTGGAAGAAGCCTAAAGTGACAAACCTGACGTGGGCCTTGGCTCGGATCCCGGGGAGGACAAAGGACATCACTGGAAACACTGCTGAGAGGGACAGCGCGGTCTCCACCTCGGGGGCTGGGGGCACGGGGCCAGGGTCCCCCTGGGTGCTGCTGGGGGAGGGCCAGGGGGAGCCCTGTGCCTTGGAGAAGGCTGGCCTCCACGCACTGGGCACCAGCGGTATCCGCCACCCCCAGGTGACAATCCCAAGCCCTCCCGGTGACACGTGCCCCAGAGGGAGCCCGGCAGGAAGCCTGGAGTTGATGAGGAGCACCGCTCCCGGGAACCTCCTGTGTCAGTGGGCAGGGCAGGGCCCAGAGGGAAGCAGGGGCTCGGGCGGTGACTGCGCAGTGACAGGCTAACAGCACGTCGTCGCGTGTGCCGGGAACTGGCCCAGCTGGATCTCGGGAGCTCCGCGCACGCCCACACCACACCACTGCGCACCAGGAGGCCTGTTCCTTTGCTGGACTGAGGGTCGGGCGGGGTGCGCACTCTGAGCCTGCAGTTTGTTCCGTTCACTTATTGGGTGCCAGGGATTGAACCCAGGGCCACTTAACCACTGAGCCCCACCCCAGCCCTTTTTATTTAGAGACAGGGCCTCCCTGAGTGGCTGAGGCTGGCTTTGAACTCGCGATCCTCCTGCCTCAGCCTCCCGAGCCACTGGGGTGACAGGTGTGCACCACCGCGCCCCCCATTACTTTTTTTTAAACGGGGTGCCACGGGGGAGGGGAGGGCGCTGTGGGAGAGGGGGCAGCACAGGGCAGGGAGGGGCGGCCCACGCCGCGGGGATGGTGGGGGTGCATGTCGCGCCACAGGAAGCTGTGGGGACAGGGAGCTGCCACCCCCGCGGCTCTGGGCTTCAGTCTGAGGCTGGAAGCTGCTCTGAATCCGAGGGTGGCTTCCTGGAAGGGACGTGCTCCCAGCCCGTGGGGGGGGGGGGCTGTCCCCTGCAGAAGCCGCTGGTCCAGGGGGCAGCGGTGGGGAGGGTCCCCGCTTACCCTGCAGGCCCTGGGCTGACCTGGACCCCAGTCCCCTGGCACCTGTGTGGGGCTGACCTCAGTGACTGGCCAGGGGGAGGGGGACAGGGAAATTGCAGGTGACTGGGAGGGAGCCAGCAGTGAGCCCGGGAGGCTCCTGGACACTCCAGCACCTGGTCGCCGCTAGGAAGCAGGGGACCCTGTGGGACTCTCTCCCTGGTCACATTTAGGAAAGGCCTGCCAACCGCCTCCCCCGTCCAGACGGAAAGGGAGGCCCAGGGAGAAAGAGGCTGGCCCGAGGTCCCAGAGAGAAGCTGTCACCAGCTGGGCTGTGGCTGCGCCCCTTCCTGGAGTGGCCGCGGCCCGCCCCCTGCCCTCAGCGGCCTCACCCCACAGCCCTCGCAGGTGCTGTGCCCTCGGCCGCCTCACCTTCCCCGGGCCCCGGCCTCACCGGTCTCAGCCTCCCCAGAGCCTCTCTGCACCCCATGCCCCATGAGGCCGGGTCCCAGGGGCTGGCGCGCCCCCTACGGCCCCGACACAAAGTCTGTCCCAATTCCTTGTGCAAAATCCAGTCCCCCAGACGGCACGAGCCCCCAGGGCAGGGTGTCTGGGTGGTGAGCTCCGCCTGAGCGCTGACCACTGCTGACCGAGCCCGAGCGAGGCCCTGGAGGGAGCTACTTGTCCCCGGGCCTCAGTCCCTAAGCGCTGGGCCTGGAGCCACACGGCCTGGCACATGGAGGTGTTGGGGACGCTGCGGGCCACAGACCCCGACGTACCAGTTATTATGGATTATTTATCCCCTTCTTTGTGTTCTTTGGGATCTTCCAAGTTTTCTGCCACGCCCTGATGTCATTTTTGTGATTAATTAAAGAAACGAACTGATAAATAAGAGGAGGTTCAGGATGTGGACCAGGAGGGCCCCCAAGGGGACTCGGGAGGGCGGGGAGGTGCTGGGGGTTGGCACTTGGGGGACAATATTTCCTAAAGCTGTATTTTTAGGAGCTCCGGAAAATTCCCTGGGTGAGAAGGCATCTGAAGTATTTGCAAACATTCAGAAAGGGAAAAATAATACTTCCCGAGACTTTCCTTACTGGGCATTCTTGAACCATGGCAAACGTTCTGGAAAACTCTGAGACCAACATGTGACAATTCCCCTATAAATCCTTCTGCTCACAGAGCCCCTTGGAGTGTCACAGAACCCCCTGTCAACTATCCCCACCCCTTAGTTTTACGGATGAGGAAACAGAAACCCAGAGAGGGCAAGCAGTGTGCCCAGGGACACACAGCAGATGAGTCTCTGAATCAAAACAAGATTTAAAAAAAAAAAAAAACACTCTATAAACCAAAGCACTTCCATGCGGGTCCCCAACTTTGGCAATTCACCAAAAAAGTTTTCAGATTTTTTTTCTCTGTTACATAGAAGAGAGACGGCAACATGGGGGGAGTCCAACTTTTTTTACTTTTGCTGAGTAAGTTCAAGGAAAAGAAAACAAAATCTATTATTTTCATCTCATGAAAGACGGGACATGTTCCCGCACCCACAAAGCCAGGGGGGATTCGGTTTCGGAATAAAGGCGAGTCCTTCAGATCAAAGAAACGGGGCTTTCTGAACAACTCACCGCCACGGCCCTTGTTTACCCGGGACTAGGGAGCCCACTTGTGCCTCCGGGGCCTCTGTGCTCCTCTAGAGACCCCCTCTGCCTCCCAGACCCCCTGCCCCTTCCCCAGCCTTCTCTCCCCTGCTCTCAGAGCAGAGAGTCCTGCTGCCCACACAGCGGGAAGCCAGGCAGGAGGGAGGTGAAGAAGATCCCCCGGTCCGGGAGCACACTCACCCAGAGGCAGCGCAGCAGCTTCAACAAGCCGGGGCAGTAGTAATACTCCATCTCGGGGCCCAGGGCTGTGCCTGCGGCAGGAGCACCCTCAGGAGTTTCTCTGGAGGGGCAGCTCTTGCCACTGCCTGTCACGCTGGAGTCAAGTTCAAGGCGGCATGAATCATTCAGAAGCCAGTACAGCCCGGGGCCAGCCAGGCCTGCGAAGGGCCACGGGCGGGCGGCCACTGGGGCAGAGAGCCCTGGCTCGGAGCCTGGAGCTCGGGCTGATGGTGCTGGGCGGGCCCAGGGTGGCTCCTCCCAAACCAGATGCCTGGAAGTGTGGCCTCCAGAGCTCTGGGGACAGAAGGGACCTCCAGCTCTGTGGCAGGGGGAGCAGAGGTGAGGCCGGGAGCCCGGCTATGCACGTGTGTGTGTGCACGCGTGTGTGCAAGGGAAGGCCTGAGTGCGTGTGCCTCCTCCTACCCAGGCCACACGTGGTGGGGGACACTCCTGGTGGGGAAGGACACAGCTCAGGTCCACACAGGCCTCCTGACCTGGGTTGCCTCCCCTGTCCCTGCTGAGCCTCTGGGTGGCCCTGGAAGCAGGGCCTGGTCACCTCCGTTCTGCATAGAGAAGGAGCTCAGAGAGGGCTGAGAGCCTAGCCACGGTCACACAGCGAGCTGGTGACTCAGCCACCGTGAAGCCTGGTCCCCAAGCCCAAGCCTAGGTTCCGTCCACTCCTGGACCTGCCTAGCAGCAGGCGGGGTGCCAAGGGACAGCGGGTTAGCTTCCTGACGCCAGCCACTGTGCCGAGTGGGGGACATCAGTTTTCAGAGCTTAAACATGCAGATGACGACCCACCCAGGCCACCTTCCCCACAAGAGCTCTCGGCTCGGCTCCCCCTGCGTCAGAGGGGACAGTCTCTAGGGTCCCACAGGAGTCAACCGAGTGGACGGCTCCGGAACCTCTACTAAGTTCTCACGGTCACGTCTCGAGGTCGAGGGCCGTGTGACCCCCCCAGTGCTGAGACAGCACAGGCCCAGGGCCTCCACAGCAGCCCGCCATGAGGAGGTCGTGACCCGAGGCCAGCACAGACAGGGTGCTCAGGAGGCCAGGAGCCCTGCTTCTGAGAAGGAGGAGCAGGGCGGGGGGGACAGTGGGGCGGGGGGACAGCGTCGAGGCACAGAGCAGGTGCCCAGCACCCGGCCATCAGGACCACAGACTCCAGGCCCCACGGCCACTCACGGCTCAACTGACCGTCACGGTTAGTCCCACTGATGCAGGGCTGGGGACGGGCACAGAAAGCCAGGCGCTGTTCCTGGGCTGCAGGGGAAGGGCCAGCGCTGCTCCCACACTGAGGGGTGGTACCTGCCCCCGACACCCCTGGCCAGAGGCCTGGCCCCCGACCCCACCAACCCCGCCGACTGGCCGCAGAGCTGCGGTCCCCAGCACCATCAGGCCCTGCTCACCCAGGGCCCGCAGAGGAGTGGGGACAGCCCGCCGCCCGCCATCCCAACACCGAGGGCCTGGTCCGTGCAGGCCTCCACTGCCCCGGCCATGGTGGCCCAGTCCAGGGGTGGCCAGGGTCCCAGCCTGTCTCCCATCGGTCTGGGGAGGAGCAGGAAGGAGGGAAATGGGCAGAGAAGATGCCGGACACAGGGCCCAAGGGAGGGAGAGGGAGAGAGGGGTGGGCAGGGACAGGAGGAGCAGGGGAGGGCCAGGGCGTGACAGGGACAGGGGAGGGCCAGGGACAGTGGGGGGCCAGGGTGTGACAGGGACAGTGAGGGACCAGGGACAGTGGGGGCCAGGGCGTGACAGGGACAGTGAGGGACCAGGGACAGTGGGGGGCCAGGGTGTGACAGGGACAGTGGGGGACCAGGGACAGTGGGGGGCCAGGATGTGACAGGGACAGTAGGGGGCCAGGGCGTGACAGGGACAGTGAGGGACCAGGGACAGTGGGGGCCAGGGTGACAGGGACAGTGGGGGGCCAGGGCATGACAGGGACAGTGGGGGAGCTAAGGTGTGACAGGGACAGTGGGGACCAGGGAATGACAGGGACAGTAGGGGGCCAGGACATGACAGGGCCAGTGGGGACCAGGGCGTGACAGAGACAACGAGGACAGCAGAGACAGGAGAGAGGGGGGCCGAGGGGACCAAGATGCAGAGCGACACCAGCTGGGAAGGAAGGAGCCCCAAGAAGGTCCCAGGAACCGGGGGACAGATGGCGGAGAAGCAGCCAGGGACAGGGAACTGGCGGACCTGGGAGGACGTGGGACAGACGGGAGGGGGCGGACGTACAAGGGGAGGGCTGGGCCTGGCAGCTCGGGGGGGACACCACCAGCCAAGACGGGGCCAGGCACCTGCAGCCCAAGGCTGAGTCCCCGGCACAGCCCCGGAGCAGCTGCCCCGCCTGGCCCCCAACCCGGGTGGCCTGACCCCAACCCCAGGGGTCGAGGACAGTGGGGGGACACTGGGCACAGCAGCGCCTCCCCTGCCAGCGCCTTCTCCACCGCAGGGGCCACCTCAGCGCGGGACAAGTCACCCCTGACACCCTCCCTGGGCCCATCTCTCCTGGGGGGACCCAGACTGGCCCCTGTCACCCCAAGCCCACCCTGGGAGCCAGGGAACTCCCCGGGGGCTGAAAGGTGACCCCAAAACGCGAGTCCACCTGGAATCCACAAACATGACCCTCTTGGAAATGGGCCTCTGCAGAGGCCGTGGATGACCCCCTCCCTGCTCCTCCTGCTGCCCCTCGAGCGCGTCCCCCGGAGCCTCCCGCCAGCCTCGCTCCACCTTCTGGGCCACTCCTGGCCGCTGTAGGGCCTCGCTTCCTTCATGGAGTCACACAGTAGGTGCATAGGGAGCCCTGCCAGCCCCTGGTGCCCAGGCATGAGCTGAGACTCCAGGTTACATTGGCCTTCACAAAGGAACCGCCCCACGCAGCTCCCGGGGCCTTGTGCCTCTGGGGCGGGCGGCTGCTTAGTCTCCTCTGAGTCGCGGTCACCTCCACAGTGGGACGCTGCGGGCTGCTCTGCCAGTGAGGGGCGCCTGGCCCAGGCCGGCTGCTCCCGGGGACAGAGGCAGGAGCCACCTGGCCACTGGCTCAGCCACAGCCTCCTGTCCCTCTCGTGCAGGCGTCTGGGTCTGTGACCCTCGAGGAGCACGGGAGGCTCACCCACTCCCCCCACAGTGCTCCCTGGGGGCCTACTGTGCGCTGGCCTTGGATCAGGAGTGGACAGAGATGGCAACAGCGTGGCCCCCACCCGAGCCAGCCAGAGGGGCCTGCTGACCCCACGGGCTCGTCCCCCATCAGAGGCTCCCCCAGGGTTGGCAGCCCTGCTTCTGGGCCCAGCGTCCAGTCCTGGGCCAGGCGGCTTCCACCCACTGCCCTCGCCAAGCCCAGCCTCTGCCAGGTTCAGCCCGCGGCCTCCCGGCCTCCACCCAGGCAGAACCCCACCAGGACTGCCCCGGCTCCGTACGAAGGCCACCGCTCTGGGAGCCCTGTTTGAGAGGGCAGGAAGGAGTCCCCACAGCCCCTTCAGGTGAGGTGGGACAGTTCCTGTGGTGACAAACTGGCCCCCAGGGCCTGGGTCCCCTCATCTCGGTAGCCCCAGGGTAGGACAGCAGCAAGCGCTTAGTGACGGTCCCTGAAGGGCAGGCAGCCCGCCCCAGTCCTGCCAAGGAGGAAATCATCCTGGGGTCTCGCATCAGTGAGGCAGAGGGGGGGCACCGCACCAGCCCCAAGGGGGCCCGGGAAGCCAGACCCAGTCCTGGTGGTCGATGATGCCCTGAGAGGTCGCGGTGCAGACAGTCAGACAGACAGACAGAAGGCCTGGGGTGAGGTGAGGCCCCGGGAAGGGACAGTGTGTCTCACAGGAGCGGTGGGTGCTGGAGTCAGATGGCTTGGTCCCAGCACTAGCCAGCTGTGTGATGTTAGGATGGTTATTTAACCTCTCTGTGCTCCAGTCCTTTCACATAAAATGATGATGGTGACATACCTGTCACATGGGTCACTGTGAGGCATGAATGGGGTGATGAGGTGCTCGGAGCCCAGGACACTGTGGTTCAAAACACCTGAGCCGGGCTGCTTAAGGCCATATCAAGTCCAGCCAGCCCAGCTGGCAGGGCAACCGCAGGAAGCCCAGGTGGGCAGCCATCAGGAAGTGGGCAGCTGCCCTGCCAGGCATCTCCTGGCCCACCCAGGGCAGGGTCCACCCACAGGCCCCCAGGGGCGTCATCAGCGGCAGACCGTCTAGAGCACCTGGACACGAGCCGAGGGAAGGAAACAGCAGATCAGGGTCCTCCTCCGTCCCCAGCCTGGCCACTGTCCTCCAGGCCTGGTGGGCTCTCCCCACATGGAGGGGCAGCCACGGGAGGTGGGGTCAGGGGACAGGGACCCCACAGCCAGCAGGAGCAGCCTAGTGCCAAAGGCACAGAGGCGTGCAAAGACGTCACGCCCCGTGAGCCAGGCACAAAACACACGCGTGTGCCCAGCCAGAAAGGGGAGTCACAAAGATGGACCAGAGGGTGTGGGAGGGGGACCGCAGAGACTGCTGTGGGTTCAGGGTTTCACAGGTGATGGACAGGCTCCCAGATGAGAGAGTGATGGCCACACAGCTTTGGGACTTTACTAAAAAGCATCACTTTGAATGCTTGGAAGGAGGGGGTTACAAACCGCAAGCTACTGAAGTACAGGGGGAGGGGGAGAATGAAGGGTGGGGGAGGGGGAGAGAAGGGGTGGGGGAGGGGAGGGGGGCGAAAGGGGAGGGGAGGGAGGAGGGGGAGAGGAGGAGAGGGGGAGGGGGAGGGGAGGGGGAGGGGAGGTGGCCCTGGGAAAGAGTGGGCGGAGGCAAGAGCCCCAGGGCACACTGTGCTCACAGGCTCCATCACCCCTTTAACCCGGGCTCAGCCACTTCCGGAGCTGGAGCTCCCTGGGACAGGTCTGAGGTCGGATCCCAGCTCAGGTCCTGCCCAGCAGCACCCCCACCCCCAGGACCTGCCTCTCCTCCCCTACCGGGCCTCAGCCCTCATGGAGGCCAAGGCCCGCGACAGTAGTGGGAACAGTTCCCTTCTCACAGGCTGCAGTGAGGGACACTGAGATGCCACCAGCCAAGCACCAACAGACTGCAAGGGCTCCTGCAGAGTGGGGACATGCGGGGCCTAAGTCACAAATTCTGTCTCTACATCACAGGGCTCTACGGCCGATCGGTACCTGCCCGCTCCGTGCACACACCTTCCTGAAATAAATGACACAGAGATTTCCCCCAGAAAACAATTTCCTCAGAAGAGAAGGCACGTCATGACAGTAAGGGGGCGGCTGGGCCGTGAGGGCCCTGGGGTGATCCAGCAGAGCTGGGACCTCAGCATCGTGAAATAGAAACCCACCGGGCCGTCGGGAGCAGAGCCATCGAGCTGGGAAGAGGATCCAGAGGGTCAGGGAAGCGCCAGTGTCTCAGTCCCTAATACAGAGGGGGGTGAGAGCTGCAGCCTGACCTCTCCTGGTCATTTCTAGCACTGCAAGGGACGCAGTGCCCCCATCATTTCCAAGGAGGAGGGGAAAGGGAGAAGCAAGGCTGGAAGCACCCAGGGGGCACCCAGGGAATTCCTAAGGCCACAGAGAGGCGGCCCTGGGTTGCAACCAGGCCAAATCACCCCTGTCCCCAGCCTCAGTTATCTGCCAGGGGGTACAAGGATGTCACAAAGGAACGAGTGTGTGAAGGAAGACCTCCAATACCCAGTGTACTGAGGGCAGCTGGGTGTGGCCCAGCCATCCACCTGTCACCTGTCACCACGGGTGTTTACATTAAAAAATTTGTGTGTGTGTGTGTTTCAACATATAAACGGCGAGACTCCATGTGAAAATTAAGATCTTCAGTTTGGCTTGAAAAATCAGATGAACGAGCTGACCGGGCCACTCTGGGCAGGGCAGGGAGCAGCTAGTCGGTGGCCCTCCTCCCGCTTGTCCATCAGGAAATCCCCAGCCCAGGCCAGCCCGGCCCCTGAGGGCAGCTTCTGAAGCCTGGTCCGCAGGAAGAGGACCTCAAGGCCATTCGGAAGCCCCAGGCGCCCAGGGCGCTCTGAGGGGGCCACCATTTAGGAAGCAGGGGTCAGGGCTTCCGAGGCCACCTGGGGTGCACCTGGTTTTGGACTCTGCTCTGGGACCGCTTTCTCCACCCCAGCTCCCCGCCTCCTCTCTGCTCAGCAACGGGGGCACTCGGGGCGCCCGCCCAGGGACCCTGCCGCAGAGACAACAGATCACTCCCAGACTCGCGCAGGCGGGTCCCCAGCCCTGTCCCTTCCTGCCTCCGCCTGGTCAGCTCCTCACCTGTCCAGCAGCTGAACCTGGAGCCTTTCTGGCCTCTACACCTCTCGCCCCCGTGGGGGTCTGTCTCTGCAGGTGGCTGCTGACTCCGACACTCACAGCCCCTCGGCTCTGGGCTGACGGCTCCTGAGCCAGAGTCAGGGCCCTGCGATCCTGCAGTTCTGGGCAGGGCCAGGGGCAAGGAGCCTAGAGGACAGCAAACCAGCAAGTCATTAATAAGCTGCTCTAGGGAGGGGTGGAGAAGAAATTAAACAAGTGGGAGGGGTTATGCAGACGACAGGGCAGGTGTTGAGGAAAACCACAAAGGGGAAGAACCCAGACACCCATCAACCAGCAATGGGGGAGCCAATTGTGGTAGTGTTTCTACTGTAGAATATTACTCAGCCACGAAAAAGGAATGCCAACTGGAAACTACCACACAAACAGACTGAAAACACCATCCCAGGTGAGCAGCCACTCAGGAGAGCTGCATGGTATGATTCCAGCTTGATGGAATATCTAGAATAGGCAACTCCAGCCAGGTGGACAGGCAGACCTGACTGCCCAAGGCTAAGGGAAGGGGCTACTGGGAAGTGACAGGGGTGGATATGGCATTTCTTTTCGGGATCATTCATTCACTCCACAAATCAGTGATATGCGCCTACTCTGTGCTGGGTGAAGTGCCCTGTGTCCCTGCCTCTCAGGAGCCTCCACTCTGATGGGCGGGGGAGCAGACACCAGGTGATAGAGAGGCCACCGGGACCGGGCTCTTCTATGGACGCGGAGCTGAGGGCTGGCATCTGGGCTGAGATGCCCAGAGAGGACGCCTCCCTCAGCGGTTTCAGCCAACAGCCCGGGAGCCCAGCCCAGAGGCAAATGGAGAGGCCCCAGGTGGTCCAGCTCCATATGGTGCCCTGCAGAGTTCATGACTCTCACACCTGGTGGCTGTGACACCCTGGGTTTGCAGGTGGCTCCTTCTAAACCACACCAGGAAGGATTCCTCCTTCACTGACACGTTGCTAGTGAACACTTTCTCCCCCCCCCCACTCTGCCAATCAAAGCCCCAGAGCACAGGTTCCAGGCTGTGTCACCGCATATCCCTGGAAGTGCGGTGCCCAGACGGCCCGGGCAGAGGGACTCCTGAAGCAGAAAGCCAGAGACCACATTCTGGGTGGCATCGCAGAACAGAAAACGGACCCTAGGTTAGAACTGTGGATACACTGACACACTCTTCAGGTAACAGGAAAGCACCAATATCGGCACCCAACGCACTACCCAACGCACCCAGGACGTGACACAGGGCGGTGGGGGAGACTGCGTGGGGGGACTCTATAAATTCTTCTGTAAACGTAACTGTTCTGGAAAAGTAAGATCTATTTGGAAACTACGCCTGCCCCAGACATTCTCACTTCCTCTCTGGGACAGCAAGGCGTGGAAGGGCTCTGTACCCACTAACTGAGGAGGAAAGCCAGGCCTTGAGAAGCCAGGGTAATAGTCAGAAAGGGAGATTTTTTTAAACCATGGATTTGGTTGATTTTAAAATATATTTTGATTTGGAGAATCATGAAGAAGACCTTCCCAAACATCTTCTAGGGTGAGCCTGTGTGTGTGTGTGTGTGTGTGGTGCCTCCAACCAGGACCCCACCTTCGCGACCGTGCTCCTGGCAGACCCCACTAATGGACCCCATCTCCCTCTGAGCCCTTTCTAACACAGGGACCCCGTGGGCACGGTCTATTGATGGGAGTTGGCCCAGGTCCTGCCTTGCTGAGCAGGTGGCAGGTGGGTCCCTGGGGGGAGATCTGTCCAGCCCCTGGGGCTCCTGGTCACGGGGAAGCAGTCTGTGGCCTGCAACTCTTGGATTCCTGGCGTGGTGAGGCCGGCATGATGGCAAATTCCCATCCAGGCCCAGAGGCTGAGCCTGTCGGGCTCGCCAGGGCCACTCCAGCAGCTTCCTCTCCCGGTGCCGGCAGCCAGGCGGCCTTCAGAGTCCTCCTCCCGGCGCAGCAGGTGACCCTGCCTGGCCTCTGGCCCTCCAGTGCGCCCACCCCCTACAGAGCCACGCCCAACGACCGCGCCAATCCGAGCGCAGCTCCCCAGAGCCCGCCGTGTCCCCTCCCACCCTCCAGCCCCGGGAGCGCCAGGCTCCCCCTCCCACAGGCGGAGCTGATCTGGAAGCCGGGTCTGGCACCCCTGGCCCTCAGTCACTTCCCCACACAAGGCTGCCACGGCGGGTTACGAGGTACGATCCCATGGATAAGGGGCACGGGAGGCCGCTGCAGCCCCTCCAAAGTCCCCACCGAGCCAACTCCGCAAAGCACGGCAGCGGCTGAGTCTCCCCTGCGGAAAGCGCTGGGTGGAACCTCAGTGGATGCGACTCTGCGACGACAACCGCGCTGAGCCTCCCGAGTGCTAAGGAGCGGCGCGATGTCAGTCGAGGATGAGCCCCAGCAGGCAGCGTTTCCGGGGCTGTGTGACAGCAGGACACACCATCTTCATCTCGTGCCTGAAACCTCCTGGAAGGTTCCACGTGCACCAGGAGGGGGCACTCAGGGACCTCCCGGCATCCGCTCCATCTCTCAGCACCCCCTCCCTCCCACTCTTCATCAGCCCCACGGTCTGCTCAGGTTTCCGGAAAGAGTGCCTGGCAGCCCACGCTGGGCATGTGATGTCACCTCGCTGGGCCTCCTTTTCTTCACCACCGAAGGCGGGGATTAAACGGGTTCACACTCTCTGGCGGCTCCCTTTCCAGCTGAGGGGAGGCCAGTGCCCGCAAGCCCGAGCAGCTCCACAAGGGGGCGCGCGTGCGCCAGGGTATCCCTGGTGCCACCACGGAGGGCGGCTGGGGGCAGGAAGGGGAAGTGTCCAAGTCTCAGTCCCTGGGAGTCCGGGAGCTCTGGGATGCAGGATGCATCCTTTCACCTGGGGACCCTACTCCCAAGAGAGCGCCTATCCCTCCTCAGCTGCCAGGGATGAGACCACAGGCCAGAATTCAATCCGGGTGTCACCCATCCCCCTCTGAGCCTCAGGTTCAGAATCTCTAAAATGGTAACTCCCAGGCACCTCAGGATACAGTGAGGCTACTTAGGAGAAAAATACCAGGAAAGGGGACTCAACAAGTGCCATATGGGTTCCGGTCCTCAGTTTTTCCATCTGGGACAATGGGCAGCAGTTAAGCATCTGCTGCACAGAAGCTCCATATCTAATATACAGTCACAACAACGGGAGCAGACACCTGTAAAGCACCTACTGGGTGACGGGCATTGCCCACAGCACCTTATTAACTTCACCGAATTTCTCACAAGAAGGCCCCTTGATTATCCCCATTTCACAGATAGGGAAACTGAGGCAGGGAGCTGTTAAACCACACCAGGTTACACAGTTGGGATTCTAGCCAGGCCTCTGGCATAGGTCACGCACTCTTCTCTGTCTGCATATTACCCTTCAATTGTTAATCATTTTTCCAGGTAACCAAAGGAAAAGTAGAAAGGTAAATTGGATTTCATCCAGATTTTAAAATGTGGTGCATTAAAGATCACCAACACCCCAACACCGCCGAGAGCAACAAGACAACCCACAGAACTGGAGAGAATATTTGCAGATGACCTATCTGATAGGAGACTCCTTCAGAACAAAGATAACCTGGGTTGTATGTGGACATGCAGACCACGGAAATCCAAGCAGCCTGATTTTAAACGGACAAAGGACTTCAACAGGCATTTCTTCAAAGAAAATACACAGTGGGTCACTGAGCACACACACAGAGATGCTGGACGTCATTAGTCACCAGGGAAATGAAAATAAAAGCCTCCATCGCTGTCCCCTTTGCACCACCGGGGACTATTACTGAAAACACATGACAGGCCGCGGGCACGCAGGCAACTCGGCGCTTCGGGGCACTGCTGGCCAGACTGCCGAGCAGGACAGCCACGGCGGAAGGTGGCCCACCCCCTCCACCCCCGGGCAGGAGCCCCGGGAACAGAAGCAGGAGCGGGAACAGACGTTTGCACACAGCCCTCCAGCCGCCCTCAGCGGGGAGAGGGAACAGCGGGCGCCGGCCACGGAGCAGTGGACCTGCAAACCCGAGCCTCGATTCAGGCCCGCGCGGATCCTCAGCCACTGTTGTGCGATTCCACTGACGTGGACACCGAATAGGCAAATTCAAAGGCAGAAGGCAGGCCGGGGTTGCAGGGGCTGGCGGGCAGTGGCGGGCTGGGGCGCCTTGGGTACAGTTTCTGTTGGGAATAATGGGCGGATACTGGAGGTGGGTCGGGACGAGGCTGTAAACATGGTGCTCATACTTAACGACACTGGGCTGCAGGCTCCAAATGGTGAAAATGGTCGGGTTTTGCTATTCCTATTTAACCGGCCGCAATAAGATCCTACCGGTTTTGGCTGGATTGCTGCGGTTCCCTAACTGGCCTCGCGGCTCCCGGCCACCTACTCCAACCCCGGTCCGCAGTGTCCAGCAGGGGGCGCTGCAAGCCGCGCCTGTGGTGACTTAGGAACCAGCTCACCATGTCCCTGGCTCTTCAGGGCCTCCTGGTAACGCCAAGCCGGGACTCTGAGTGCACGGTCACCCTCTGCACTCCAGCTCCAGTGACATCACCACCATCATCACCCAACAAGCCCCAGGGCCTTTGCCCCTGCTCTTCCCCCTCTGCTCTACCTGCCTGGGTCTTTCTCCTTCTGCTCTCACTTCCTCAGAGCAATCCTCCTGACCACCTGGTAGGAAAGAGCCCTGCGGTCACTCATGACTCTGGGAACGCATCTTACTTTCTTCGCAGCCCTTGGTAACCCCCTACAGTCTTGGTCCCACCCTGGCTATCTTTGAGAGCCTGGCACCCCACGGCAGACCTGAGCAGCAGAGGGGCAGCCATGCCTTTCCTACTGCTGAACCCCAAGGGTCACTGCTCAGCTCCTGACGCTCAGGTGCCCGTTGATGCCTCTGGCTGCATGTGAGCGTCAGTACATGAATCACGAGCACCTGTCCTCCCGGGTCACGCACCTGCCTGGTTACAGTCTAGGAGTGACACAATGTGGAGCCTAGACGAATGGATTCCTTGCTCTAGAGCTTTGCATGAATAACTGCGGAACGACAGAGGTGGGCGTGTGTATGAACACACGAGTGGGTGAGTGGGAGGTGGGTAGGTGGACAGGTGGGGGCACACACACATGGTGAGTGGAGAGGTAACCAGGCACCCGACAGGCACAAAGCACACCCTCTCTGGCACCCTGGGCCTCTGCATTCACTACCCAGGAAATGAAAACTTTCTGGTCTGGCTGCTTTTAATCCAAAAAAAATGAACTTTAACCAGCTGAGCTAGAACTTGCTCAGCGTCCAAGCCCTCTCAGCCAAGCAGAGAGGAGGTGAGAAGCGATTAACAAGTGGAAGGAGCACGTCAGGATTCCCGAGCCTCCGCGGAGCCTGGAGCAGCCCAGTCTCTGCCACCATGAGTCCCACAGCCCTCTCCCATGGGCAGGTGCCCCTCGGGGCTCCCCGCTGGCCCATCCTGCCTGTCTCCTCCACCTTGGCCCCTGACTTCTTCGACCTCTGCTCCCCCGCAGCCTGGGGGCCTTGAGGGACTGAGCCTTCCCACCTGCGGCCCGGGCTCAGCTCACTCCCACCCCCCAGCATGCCAACGCCGGGCAAATTTTCTCTCTTGGCCCACACCCTGACCTGGTCCTTCCTTGTCAAGGATCTGATGGTCCCAATTCTCTTTCATTGTGTGTGATGAACAATGCTACTTGTGAAATGACCGGTGGCCACTCCACCTTGACCAACTTCATGCCCAAAGCTGGAAGACTTGAACCCTGACTTTGCCAGTCTTTCTTGCTGTGAGGTGGGACCGTGTAACCCGGTCTTACCCATGATACATAAGCGACCCATCTCCTCTGCTTCCCTGGCTAACGTGCAGACTCAGTGGGGTCCCCCACTTCTTCCTGCCTAAGAGTGGAATTGGTTCCTGGAAGAGTGGCAGCCATCTTGGCACCATGAGGCAGGAGGCATGAAGGAAGCCCAAGAGAGACTCAGCAATGTGGAGAGGAGCTAGCAGATGCCCACTCTGGACATCCTGCTGGGTGAGGCAAGAAAGCAAATACATCCAGTGAGTCACATTGGGAGGGAGGGAAGCGGTGCTTGAGGGTCTACATTCCAGGCAAAAATAAAAATACACAATCTTTATTCAATCAGTATCTTTGATGAGCTGTTTGGAAGTTCTCCTGAAACCTTTCACTTTGATCTTTTCATTCCCATGTGGATACCCTGTCAACCAACTGAAATTTAAGACTCTCCCACTGGGACTAAGGATGTGTCCCCTCGTGGGACAAGTTCTTCTTAAGTTGATGACACAAGAACTGCTGTTATCCTCAGAATCCAAATCTGGTCCCCCATCTCCCAGTCACTCCGCATCCAGTCAGAGTCGAAGAAGGTCCCTGGGCCTCGCCCACCATCCAGGACTCTCCTTCCTGCCTCTAACCTTGGCCCAAGCGCCGCTCACCAAGGCCAGCCTCCTCTGACTGGTCAGGCCGCCTGCTCTCCTCCGAGCGAACACAGTCCGCGACCGCAGACCTGCCCCAGGGGGCAGACCTTAGCCTTGACCATGGTGCGGGGGGGCCCTCCCCGACAAGCACTTACCCACCTTCTCATTTACCTGTCCCACTCATAACCATAACCACGGCCTGGCCCCGCACCTGCACACAAGGCCAATCCAACCTGCTCTCTGCGCCCCCTCACCGGCCGACGCCACATCTGCACATGCGCAGCCCCACCTGTGGTCCTCTCCTCTCCCTCATCCCGGGGACCCCCAGGCATCTCAGGGCCCCTGGACTGTCAGTGGCAGGAGGCTGAGGGAGAGTCTCCAGCACCCTCACCCAGGCCTGGCGCACAGTAGGTCCGACAAAGGCATGAACTCAGGGCCACATCAGCCCCCGATGCCAGCCGACCAAAGTCTCGAGGCAACCGGAGGCCCACCCTGCCCCACAGGGGACACGTGCCTCTGCAGTCACCGGTGGGGTCTCTGGGTGGAGCACGACCAAGGTCGGGGTCCACAGCTGAGCCCCTGTGCCTGTGACCCCTGCGAGATCATACAGGGCAGAGCTCGCTGGCCGGGAGGAGAGGCGCCCAATGGCAGATGGGGGTGGAGGTCTGGCTCAGCACTTGGGTGGGACAAGGGGCCTTGTCCAGCTATGTCCCCGGCCCCGGGACCTTGGACAAGGCATTCACCAGGCCTGCGTTTCTTTGAGGGCAGAAAAACATCTAAGATGAGGGCCGCCTTCCCTTCCCACCAACTCTTCTAGAGAACAAAGTAAAAGGCCTGAAATTGAGTATTGAGAATAAGGCAGAAGGCAGCGGCTCGGGAGGCTGAGGCAGGAGGATTGCGAGTTCAAAGCCAACCTCAGTGACAACGAGGCGTTGAGCAGCTCAGTGAGACCCTGTCTCTAAATAAAGTACAAAATGGGGCTGGGGACGTGGCTCAGTGTCGGGTGCTCTGAGTTCAGTCCCAGGTACCAGCAGACACGGGCCAGCAGCCAGAGCAGAGGCGGTGCCCAGCTTCCTGCCCTGCGACCCCCAGCTCCAGCCTCCACCTGCACCAAACAGGGCCCAGAGTGGCTCCAGACCCAGGGCTCCAGAGGGCCCTACTGGCTCTGGGCCACAGCGTCCGCTGAAGCGGGCGGGGACTGTCTCGTGGGGCGGCCCTGCTATTCCTGGTTGTGTCCCCTGTGGGAAACTCCCTGCTCCAGCAGGGGCAGGGCCAGGCCAGCAGGGCCTCTGCTCAGGCCCTGAACAGCCTGTGGCTGCCCGGGACGGGTGGGCCTGTACAGATCCTCAGGCCACCAGCCTGGCAGGTCCCCAGCAGCCTTTGGAAAGCGGCAGCAGAACAGCGGGGCCAACCCCAGCTCAAGGAATATCACATTCCCAGCCTGAGGAGGCCGAGTGTGCGGGTGTCCGCTTTCCTGGAGCAGCTGAGGCACAAGCCCTGCAGGCCAAGGGGGGGGCGGTGGCAGGGGCTGGCAGGGGGCCAAGCCAGTCCCAAGGCAGGAAGCGCCCAGGTCCAAGCTGGGAGCCTCACAGGCCCGTTTTCCATTCCTGCTCCCCTGACTGCTTTGTGTCTGTGAGTAAGTGGCCTAACCACTCTGGGCCTCACGTTCCTCCTCTCAGGATGGGATTCATGCTCTTTAAGTGAGCATGGAGTGGAAGTGACAAGGACCGACCCGCAGGCTCAGAAAATGAAGGCGACGAACCGAACCCAAGCTGGAAAGCAGCAGCATGGCCGCTGGTCAGCCAATGGTGGCATAGTGGACAGCACCATCAGGGTCCCCTCTGGTTGAGGAAAGGGGCACCAACCACAGAGGAGTGGGGCAGCCAGCAGGGGTGAGGGCCCAGGCCTCACCTGGAGGGTCCCCCTGGCCAACACGGGAGCTCTTTCTGGAGAGGAAGTTGGGGAGGGAGGAAGCAGGGCACACGGCCCCTGCAGATGAAGCGTTAACTGAGAACCTACTATGTGCTGGGTAACCTCTGCAACGACGCACAAGAATACTCCTGAGGCCAGAGAGGGCCATCTTCATCTCAGAGAAGGAAAGCCAGCCTTGGGGAGCCTCACCCAGCCATGTCCCCTAGGTCACACAGTGGCAGGGCTGGAATGGGAACCCCCTTCTCTCAGCCTCCAGGGCCCCAGGGTGTCCCTCCCAGGTGGGACCACTGCTGGGCGCTGGTGGCCTCTCCCTGTGATTGCAGGCACAAGTCCTGAGAGTACCTAAGGGATCTAAGGTCAGGTGCTACCAAGAGGGCTGAGTCCCGCCCATCCCCCTCCAGAGGACAGCGATTCAGGCAGGGTGACGCAGCAAGGGCCTCAGAGCCCAAAAGGAGGGAGCCAAGGCAAGCTGCCGCTGACCGAGGATGCCAAGAACAAAGGCTGATCCCTGGTCCTTGACAGGGTGAAAGAGGAGGAGCCAGTGGCCAGGGAGGACTCTAGCACGAGGAGAACTATAAAAAGACAGGTTTAAAATGCTTTTCTCCCCATCACCTTCGACTTCGCCTACACACCACAGTTCAAGTGCAGTCACAGAAGCCCAGGCAGGACCCCTGGGAGGGGCTGGCCACAAGGGTCAGAAAGAACATGGAAGAGAATGTCTAGCACCAAACCAGGCTGTGTGCAGTGCACGCATCTGGGATCAGGACCTTGCGGAAGCTTCTGGGGCTGCTCAGCAGCCGCCTCCTGGAGTCCAGGGCCTCCCCGGCCCCCCCAGCCCTACAATGACAGCCCTCCACTTGGTCGCGGCCACTACACCAGGCCCTAGCAGGAGCCCCGCCATGGCCTCCTCGCCCCACTTCACAGAGGAGCGCGTGGAGGCTCAGGGAAGAGAGGCTCCCGCCGTTGGCCTGGAGCCTGGAGCCGGGAGACGTGGCCTGGGGTTCAGGTGCGGCTGCGTCCCCGGCCACGGGCCCAGCCTGGATCTCACGAAGGAGCACCTGCTGCTGGAGTCCCCTCCTGCCCTAGCCCCCCCCCCCCCCCCCCCCCCCCGCGGAGCCCGTGACCCCGCCGAGGCCAGGAGCAAGCAAGAACGCGACAGGTCCCCAGGTGTCACGGCACTGAAAAGACCATCGGGAAATCCCGGAGGTGGCGCCTGCCCTGGCCCGGGGCCGCGGAGACTCCCGGAGGAGGCGACTTCCCCGGGGACGGCTCCTTCTGCCCAGTTCTGTCCACCAGCGAGCGCGGGGACAACCGCCCCAGGGACAGGGCAGCGCAAGCCCGCGGAGGCTCACACCCGCACGGCCTGTCCCTCCCGCACTGCGTCCTCCCGCCCCACCGCCCCGTGGAGCCCAGGCCCCCGGCGCCCAGCGGGGAAAGCGCGGCCGTCCAGCCTCCGCGCGCATGCGCAGCCGCCCGCGCCCTGCTGTGAGCCCGACTGTCACTACTGAGGGCGCCTTGCTGGGCGCTGGGCCCGGGGCGTGACCCGACGCCCTCCTCACCCGGGGGGTAAAGCAGCAGGCTCCCGTCTTCCAGCTGCAGACACCCCAGTGCACAGAAACCGGCCCAAGTTCTCAAAATCAGAGGCAGGAGCCAGCGCGGGGGTTCGGGTTCGGGTTCGGGTTCGGGTTCGGGTTCGGGTTCGGGTTAGGGTTAGGGTTTAGGGTTTAGGGTTTAGGGTTAGGGTTAGGGTTAGGGTTAGGGCGCGGGGTTCGAACCTGGGTGGGGGGTTCGACTTTTGGCCCCGGAACCCCCCACCCAGGGCGCACCAAGCTGGGCTCCTTCTGCACAGGGCGCGGAAACCCGAGGGGGCCCAGGCCCTCCCCACAGAGCCCGCAGACAATCTCCTCAGCGACAACCTCGATTCCCAGACAGCAGCCTGCGCTCCCCCGCCCGCCCACAGCCCGAGCCTCGGGGGCAGGTTCCCGGGGAGCCTGGGCTCCTCTCCAGCCATGCCGCCGCGGTCACTCACCACCAAAGGCCCATTCCTCTTGTCCTTGCAAAAGCTGTGACTTCTCTGAGGTCCCGAGGCCACAGGGGATCCCTGTCGATGTGGCTGTTCATTATCCTGAAGGGCATCCCCCGGCTCCAGGCCCCGCGATGGCACCTGAGACAAAGAACGCAAGGGAAGGACGTTACAGGGGGGCTGTGCCATTTACAGGGAAACTGTCATGCCAGGGGGGTCCATTGGGGCAAGGAAGAGTGTTGAACACCAGAGATCCCCCAACCCTAATGGTTGGAGATAAGCTGTGGCAGCAGCCAGCCTAAGTCCAACTGGTCCTGCCTTAGCCCCCTGTGTGACCTTGGGTGAGTGCCTTACCCTCTCTGAGCCTCAACTGTCCAGGAAACAGATAATAACAGTAGCCAGCTTCTAGGGTAGATGAGAAAAACAAGAAGCCGCGTGCAGGACGCAGTACAGCCGCCAGGTGGCAGGCGTGCACGAGGCCTGGGCCCAGCCATCGGGCCTGTAGGAGGCCCCGAATGTCAGCCAGCCTCATACCGCCTGCGGGGATGCTTGGTGCGTCCTCACTCACGCCCAGATACAGAGGCCATGCCAGAGTGGGACGGCGCCCTGGCTCCTCTCCTCCGCACTGGGCCGTGTTTTCCACTTGGTTACACAGAGGGACGCAGTCCGGCTCCTAAACACAGGACTCCACAATCTGTATTTTACAAGCCTCACCCCTGTGTACACAGGGAAGGGAGGCCCAGAGAGGGGAGGGGCCTGCTTAAGAACACACAGCGGCAGGAAGAGAGGCAGGATGCCCTGGCCCTTCCTCACAGCCTATGGGACACCCCCTCTCCCCCGCTGCTCCCTCTCCACCTCCCTGCCCACCCTGAGCCAGCCACCCAGCCTCCTAAGCCACCCTCTCTGCCATCTCCCTTCATGCCCCTGAGGCCTTAATAAACCCCATCTACACCTGGCCACCCCCAGAGCTCTCAGGCTGGGCTCCAGCAGACAGACCCGACTGCTGCCTCTGACCTGCACCATGAGCCCAGGACAGGCCTCTCCCTTCCTCCTCTCCAGACTCAGTCCTCATCCCAGCCAGGCAGGCCCAGACCCTTGGGCTGCCTCCGCATCACACCCCTGCACCCCCAACGAAGCAGAGGCCCTCCTGCAGGACACCTGCAAGCCTCACATCCTGTACCAGAGTCAACTCAGCTAAAGACCTAAATGTAGGGGCAAAAACTAGCAAACCCTTCGAAGAAAACCCTTAGGAGAGCTCGTCATGACCTTGGACTTGGCAATGGCTTCTTAGGGATGTCACTGAAAGCACAAGCAACAAAAGACAGATAAAGTGGACTCCATCCAAATGAAAAATGTTTGTGCCTCCAAGGACACCATTAAGAGTGGAGAAGCAACCCACAAGATGGGAGGAAATTTCCACACCTATTGACTTGTATCCAGAATATATAAAGAGCAATGGCAATTCAATAATAAACAAACAACCCAATTTTAAAATAAGGAAAGCATCTGAATAGGCAGAGGCATACAAATGGCCAAGGGGCACATACAATGCATACATACAATGCATACAAATGGCCAGGGGGCACACGAAAGGATGCCCAATTCCATGAATCCTGAGGAAAATCCTAGTTGAAACTCCAATGAAATCCCACTTTACACCCCACCCACTAAGATAGGTCACCAAAAACAGGTGGAGAGGACGTGAAGACTCTGCTACAGGGAACATAAAATGGCCCGGCTGCTTTGGGAGAAAGGGTGGCGAGTTCTCAAAAGTGAAGCCCGGAGTGGCCGTCTGGCCCACTCCTAGGTACACACCCAAATAAACACACATATCCACTCAAAGATGCACACGCAGATGTCACAGCAGCATCATTCTTAACAGCCCAAAGTGCACACAACCCGAAAGGCTGTCGGCCCAGGAACAGATAATGGAAAATGTGGGCTAGTCACACAGGGAGTACTATGCACTCAGGAAAGAGGCGAGGCTCGATGCACACGGCCACGCAGATGAACCCGCAAAACCTGCAGAGGAAGCAGAGTGGGGGCCGCGTGCATTCAGTCGGGGGACACGTGTAGAACGGGCTCTCCAGACGCGGTGGCCCAGGACTTGGGGAGAGGAAGAATCGAGCCACAGCCTGGTGGGTTCTGGACCTTCTGGGGGTGACGAAGCTGCTCTGGAGCAACAGAAGGGAGGCAAACCCCTCCTCGAGGACCATGCCGGCCTCCCGGCCTCCACCTCGGCCCTCAGTCCACACTCACAGAGAGCCAGTGGGGAGGCGTGTCTCTAAGACATGAGGGTGACAGTCCTTCAGTGACCTCAGCCAGGTCTCCTGCTCAGGCCTTGCCCACCTCTCCATCTCAGCTGGGCCCCCAACCCCTGCCCGCTGAGGTCCCTCAAGTGTCCACGGGACAAGCTCCTCCCCCGGCTGGGCACCTTCACTCCAGCTCCGGCCGACCCCAATCCTGGCCTGGAGGGAGCCCTCTGTCAGCCCAGGGCTCCTCTCAGGTCCTTCTGCCTATGTCCCTATCTGCCCAGCTTTCTGCTCCCCAGATGACCAGATGCCTGCCCTTTCCAGACCCCGCTGTCCACCCGAGTGATCCACAGGGAGGGAGACGTCTGTGTCTGTGGGTCCCACCTGGTTGACGTGAGCCACATGTGACTTCTAAGTGCTTGGATGTGGCCAGGGGGGTGCAAGAGCTGAATGAATCCTCGTATTTCATCTTAAATAACTTAAATAACCTGGGGGGGTAGGCAGGTCCACATCCAGTGGCTTCCGGCAAGACCAGAGCCAGGACACCTAGGACACAGCCTAGTACATTTATTACACATATTAAATGAGGTCAGGGGTGACCCCAGGTAGCTTCCCCCTGACTTCCTCCTGCTTCTTCCATACTAGGACAGAACGGTCAGAGGCTTGGCCCTGCATTATACCATAATAAATCTCCAGGGAGCTCGTGAGGTAGGCAGCCGCTCCACCCAGAGATGAGGAAATGGAGGCTCAGAGAACTCCAGGGAGGGGCCCAGAGCCACCCAGGCTAGAGTTTATCCCAGATCTGCCCAGTATGCAGTCCAGGGCTGCTTCCAGGGAGAAATCAAAACCCACAAGGGCAAAGGGTTCATTCCTTAATAAAGAGCTCTCAGAAATCAATAAGAGGGCCACAGCCCCGAAGAAATGCAGGTGGAATATAAACAGGCAGGCTACAGAAGGAAGTGCAGATGACCTCCCGCACTGGACAAACGCCTCCTCACTCAGGAGGAAGCTCACCAAGCCACAATGAGAGGTGAGGGCACTGGTGGGGGGTGAAACTCAGAAGGCTGACACGCTGGGTCAAGATGAGGGGAGCGGGCCCTGGAGCAGGCGCTGCTGAACGTGCAGACAGGTGCAGCCGTGCTGTGGCGCGGCCAGCAGGGTCCTGCAGAGACCACCAGCTCCACACTTCAACAGGTGATGGCCATCCTGCAGCCACAGAGACCCGCAGGTGTGCAGAAGTCTGCACGTACAGATGGGCCTGGCTCGTGGCAGGGTTTCGTCCTGACCAACCCACGCTAAGCTGCAAATGCGCATCGAAATGCCTGCCCTGTTGCTGCCGGCACCACGAGGAGGCCAGGGCTCCCACCCTTCCCACCACAATGAAGCTGAAAATCATTAAGTTGAGCCATCGTAAGTGGGGGCCACATCTGTTTGCAACATCAAATTGTCAGAAATATCGTCCACCTGGGAAGGTCACATAAACTGTGCTACATCCACAGGCCATCGGAAAGAACAAGGATGGCCAGGCGTGGTGACCTGTCATCCCCGCGGCTCAGAAGGCTGAGGCAGGAGGATCCCGAGTTCAAAGCCAGCCTCAGCTAAAGGAAGGTCCTAAGTAACTCAGGGAGACCCTATCTCTAAATAAAATGCAAAACAGGGCTGGGGTGGGGCTCAGCGGTCAAGTGTCCCTGAGTTCAGTCCCCGGTACCTGCTGCCCCCCCTAAAAAATAATCAAGTTGCAAGATCTTTCTGTAGGATGCTGTCATGTTCCCAGATAAAGTGCTCAACCCGTGTCCGACCCATGTCCCTACTCGAGTCTACACCAGGCCCCTGCCTCTGGCCCGGGTCTCGGGGACTGGCACTTTCTTTACGGGCTGCAGAGCAGCATCCTTGGCTCCTACTCAGTAAGATGCCCTGGCTAGCTCTTCCCCAGCTGGGCGAGCAGAAGAGCGCCCGGCCATGAGCAAAGCTGTCCTAGGGACACATCGTTGGCGGCGAGAACCACTGACATGTCTGGAAGGGCCCCGGTTTCTTTCTCTGGGGGCAGATTCCTTTCTAACGCGTATGTTCTATAATATTCTAAATTTTAAACGTTGCCCAAGCAGGCCCTACCTCTGCAATAAGAGAAATAATGCCAGATATGTGTGATCGATAAACGACTATGGAACATAAGACTGTCCCAAAGGACATAAAAACCTGGGGAAGCTCCACGTCTGTCTGTCTGTCTGCTGTGGTGCTGGGGTGGAGCCCAGGGCCTCCGCAGGCCAGTCACGCACCCTGCCACAGAGCCCCAGCTCCAGCCCAAGTTGCCGAGGCCGGCCTTGAATTGGTGATCCTCCTGCCTCAGCCTCCCTGCGTAGCGGGGGCTCCAGGCATGCACCTCCCCAACTGGCGCTCACCTTTTATTTTTTATACACCTGCAAGGGCTGAATCTGTAACAGTCAACATTTTGTACTTTTGAATTGGCTTTTGGTTTTTGTTTGGGTTTCGGTTTTTCTGTTTTTTTTTTTTTTTTTTTTAGATAAAAAACAGAGATCTTTGGGTGGGAGAGAAGAGAGCGCCAGGGAGCAGGTCCCCGGCTTCCAGGGCCTGTGGTGAGAAAGCGCATCCCCTACAGCAGCCCGGGCCGTGGGCTCCGCAGACCCTCCACAGCCTCCCTCACCAGGCCATTTCCAGAGGCCACCCTCACCAGGTCCCGTGCTCAGGCTGCTGTGGAGGCTCAAGTGCCCCCTTCACACGGCTTCCCGCAGTCACAGCCCCAGGCGGGGGACAGGTGGCATCCCTGCTCACCTTGATCCCAGCTCCTCCTCCCCAGAGTCCCTGCCGGGCGGACCCCACCATCTTCCCAGAGGAGGGAGCAAGCTCGAGTACGGTTCGTGCCAAGATCAGGTGCCCCCAGAGCCGGTGCCGGGAGCTGGGCCTGGCAGGTGGCCGAGCCTGCTCTGGTCTTGTGGGGGCACCCAGGCATGGTGGCCTCAGCATGCAAAATAGCCCAGGACCATCTGCCAGCGGCAGGGATGGGATCTGGAGCTGGATCGCCAGAGCCTGGTCCCCCAGGAGGGTGCCATCGCCAGAACACCCCCCGGTTTTCCCCACCTCCAGACCCCTGCCGAGAGCCCCACGACCCCCCCTCTGGCCACCCAAGTCCCTTGCCCCTGAAGGTCAGGCCAAGCCAGGCCCCCTCCACAGGCTCTCCTGGCTCTCTTTCCTAGAGCCTGCTTCTGTACCGTGTCACTTCCTGGACTTGGGTCGCGTGTCCATCTCCCACAGAGCTCAGAAGCTCCCAGACAGCTCTGTGGCTCACTGGGCCCCGACATGGCCAGTTAGAAAGTGGCCCGTGAGCATTAGGTAAAAACCAGGCCAGACCTGGGCTCAGACACCAGCTTTGTCACTTACTGCTGTGTGACCTGGGACAAGTTACTGAACCTCTCAGAGCCTCAACGTCTTCCATCTGTTGGGGAAGACCACCACACCCTATGGACATTGTCAGATCCCTGCCTGACACTCAAGTATGTGCCGGTGGCAGGTGGCCCCTCCAGCACTGAGCACAGTGCTGCAGGACAGGGGGCTGGTACATGCTAAGAGCCACAGCCAAGTAATATGATGCATGGCATTTTTGGTTGAAAGGTGACGCCAGCTAGCCATTGAGATGATATGATTATGTTAAGATCTGCATTCATATGGATATTGGACTCCTGCTGTTCACCTGGGCCTGCTAAGGGACTCCTGGAGAGTTCCCACTGGTTGGGGAAGTGCAGTAGGAGGGAATTCCGGAGGAGGGACTTCCTCTTGGGATCCGGGAGAAGCCGCGTGCGTTGGTCGGCAATCTTCCCGGGAGCGTAGGGGGCATTGGCGGCAGTTTCAAAAATAAAGTTTGTTCCTGCTTAAGTGGCTCGTGATTTTGTGCCCAGCCAGACTGCGGCAGGTACACGCAGTCCACAGCATTGCTTCAATGTTCACAAGGTGTGAGCATGAGGCTGTGTACTGCCGATATGACAAAGAGCACAGCACACCATATACAGCAGGTGCTCCGTTAAGGCTTGCACCGATGCTTCATTACCATCCTTCTAGCCAGCGGCCTGAAGGGGCTGAGGGAAGCAGCAGACAACTGAGTTTTAACATAAATCGCCCTCCTTTCCTAACGGGGGGTGGGGGGGGTGGGGGGGTGGATTAGACACACGTTTGGATTTTCACATTCTCTTAAAAGATGAGGCCTGTCCTCTTAGGCCTGCCATTCCCATGAGTCAAGAACCAGCCAGAACCAAACAGCGGTGGCCCCTCCTGAGCAGGCATGAGACTCTGTTTGCCACCTCCCCGCCGCTCCCTGGAGCTCACACTCGCCTGACTCCACTCCTTAATGCACTTGTGTGACTCACATAAGACCTGAGTTTGATGCCCGAGACCTGGAGGCTTAATCACGGTTTGAAAAAAAAAAAACCAAGAGAGCCTTTGACTCACCTGGTGGCTGTCCTGAGTCCTGGGCTCCCACCTCCGCGGTCCTGCTTTGGCTTCTGAACTCTCCGCGGGGAGGCTGAGCCTCCCTCTGGGTAGCTCTGGCCTCCTCTCTCTGGCTTCCTGCATGATGGACAGACCCTCCTGGGTCCTGGCACGGGGGCCCTTCTCGGAGCAGGACCTCTTGACGTCCGGCACCAACCTTCCACAGGGGTGTGGGGAGCCGCCCCCCGGGGCCTCCTCGCCCTCCCCAGTGGATTTCCTTGGAGTCCTTTTCTTGTGGTCATCGGCGGGTGATCTGGGTGATACCCTCACCCCACTGGCCGGGTCCTCGGGGGCAGGGGGCCTGCGCTCGGCAGGGTACTGCTGACCCTTGGCCCTGAGCTGGCTGACGGAGGCTCTGCTTTCATTCTCGGTGACCCCCAAGACTCTGTGCCTGGGACCATCAGGGACACGAGAGGCCACAGGACATTGCTCGGTGGGAGTGGAGAGTGGCCGAGCCCACAGAGGGGAGCTAGGCTTGGTGGCCGGGGCTGGCCCTGGGGTCTCTGCTGGCGGCCAGGGGGAGCTGGGGCTGGACGTGCGAAGGGGTTCGGCCAGGCTGGCTCGCTTCCAGACACCTGCAGCCTCCTGGGGACTCCCGCTGCCCAGCTCCTGCCTCCCCAGCCGGCCGGGCCTCTCGAGGGGCGAGCTGGTGGGCTCCGCGTGCTCCTGGTACTGGGCCATCAGGGCGTCGATGTCGAGGACGCCAGGTCTGTAGCCGTCCCTCATTTTCCCTGGGTACGTCTCGCTGACCACCTCGGTCTTCCTTCTGACCAGCAGGCTGCTGGCTTTTGGCCGACTCCGCAGGGCCGGGGTAGTTTGGGACACCTTATTTCCACAGTCCTTCCAGCTGCTCTGAAGACCCCCGCCATCTTCTGACCCCCGAGGAGTCGATAAAGCGTCCACGTCAATGATCCTCTCGCGGGAAGGGTCCAGAATCCCGTCCCCGGGGGGCGAAGGGCGGTCTGTGGGCTTCGGGGCTCTGGAGACGTCGGTTCCCTTGACACACTCTGGTCCCTGAGCCCAGCTTCTCCTGCCCGCAGTCGCCTGTGGCTCCCCGTGGTTGGGAGAAACCAAAGCAGATGTGAGAGAGTGGGATGAGGGAGGTGGGGCCGTTTTTCTAGAATGTTCCTGTGAGTTCTCAGGCCCGAGCTTAACGACACTTTTTGTCTTTTGAATATCAGGAATCTGATATGTTACTGCAAAAAACGTCACCCTGGGCTCCACAGATGACGCTGGCTTCGCTGCTGGGGAGGTCCTTGAGGGCCCTGGGGCCTCCTCCTGGGTCTCCCGGGCGGGTGGGGTGGGGGGGTTCTGGAAGGCACCGGCCGTGGGGCCCAGGGAATCGGCTCGCCTCTGCTCGGCTCTCGCAGTGGTCTCTGGGCCCAGGAAGCTGAAGTCATCAAATTTCACATAGTGGGGTAAAGTCCGCCGCCTCCACCGGTCCACCCTCCGGGTAGTGGGACTGGTTTTCCACACCTTGGCTTCGGGGACCTGGGCCAGCCCTGGGTCACCAGCGCTGGCAGCCACATGAGGCCCCTTCTGCACAGGCTGCATCTCTGGGCATGCCTGTGCCGGGGAGCTCAAGGGCTTGTCCTTGGTCCTGGCCGGAGGACCCCGGAGGTCCCCCTGGGAGGGACCCTCTCCTGCCACCGACACACTGACCCCCCCAGGGCCCCGGGGTTGGGCCTCCTGGACCGAAGCCTGGACAGTTCTGGAAGAAGTGGCCTCAGGAGCACAGGGCACTTGGCTGACCCCCACGGTGGTTCTATGCAGATTTACCACCGTCCCACCTGTCCATCTGGGTGACGGGCAGCTGCCTCCGGGCATGTCCTTTGGCTCCCGACAGACAGGCCTCCCGCTGGCCTCCTGCCCCTGAGCTTCCCACATCAGACTGGCCCTCTGGACACACCCCTGGGGACCATGTGGGCTGCGCTCCGAGTCAGCGGAGGTGGCCTCCTGGGACAGCTGCCGGTCCTTGAGCAAGGGCCGGGTCCGGCTGCTTCGCAACGTGACAGCCTTGGCCTCAGGCACGAGGGGGACAGCCTCGCTGTGGGCGCGTTCCCCGACGGCGAGCATCACGTCGTACCTGGGCTCCACCATCGGCCACGCCGGGGGGTTTTCCGAGGGCCTTGGGACAGGGCTGTTAGTGCGTTTGTCACCAAAAGGGTATTTTTCCAGGACGGGCGTGTGGCCCGGTCTTGGCTCCCCATCGGCCAGGGAGCCTCGTCCCAGCCTCCGTGGCTCAGCGCTCTCGGGGTTCCTGGGGTTCTCCTTCCTGGGGACCGTCACTGCCGACCAAGGGCCCTTCTCGGGCCTGGGTCTGGGCTCTGGGACAGGGGGCTCTGCCCCATTATGAGGGATTGTGGCCGAGAGGCGGTGTCCCGACAGGTCAGCCACCAAGTGTCGCTCCACGTGGTGCTCGAACACAGTGGCCCACACCTTCTGGAAGCTGCCCTCGTCCTCCAGGGTGGCCTCAGGGGAGCCTGGAGCCCCGGGGGAGCCGCCACCCCGACAGCGGCTGGCGACCTGGTCAGCGCTGTCCTGGCCTGCCGGCTGCCTGCACTTCTTCTGGGGGACCTCAGGCTTCCAGAGGGTCCTTGGGGAAGTCCGTCCGTTCAGACTCTGTCCTTCCTTCTGCTGGAGACACAAGCAAACAGGCGGTGTTAACGCACTCAGGGGGACAGGAAGGCGTGTGGCGACCCTGCGGCCACTTCACCATTAAACCAGGGACTGCGAGATCTTAACCCCACACACACCCGGGGCGGGCAGGCGAGGGACACGGACACCGATGGCAGCTGCTGCAGAGGACACAATGGGAGGACGTGGAGAATGGGGCTCAGCTACGGGGGTCTTAAGACCTTCCCTTTCCTGGATGACCAGGTTCTTCCCAGGGTTTCTCTGCCCACGTGCACAAGTGAGCAGGAAAGTTCTGGAAGCCCAGCTTGTGAAAGCAGAAGAGCACACAAACAGCCTGGGCCCAACAGAAGACACTGGCTACCTCTCCAACACATGGTGCTGGGAGAACTGGACATCTCATGTGCAACAAAATGAAACTAAACCCCTGTCTCCCACCATGCACAGAACTCAAAGTGGATCAAGGACCTAGGAATAAAACCAGAGACCCTGTGTCTAATAGAAGAAAAAGTAGGCCCTAATCGCCATCACGTGGGATTAGGCCCCAACTTCCTGAATAAGACTCCTAAAGCACAATGATTAAAATCAAGAATCAATAAATGGGATGGACTCAAACTAAAAAGTTTCTTCTCAGCAAAAGAAACAATCTGTGAGGTGAATAGAGAGCCTACATCCTGGGAGCAAATCTTTACCCCTCACACATCAGACAGAGCACTAATCTCTAGGGTCTATACAGAACTCAACAACCTAAGCACCAAAAAAAACAAATAATCCACTCAATAAATAGCCAAGGACCTGAACAGACACTTCTCAGAAGAGGATATACAATCAATCAACAAATACATGAAAAAATGCTCAACATCTCTAGCAATAAGAGAAATAAAAATCAAAACTACTCTAAGATTTCATCTCACTCCAGTCAGAATGGCAGCTATTATGAAGTCAAATAACAGTAAGTGCTGGCGAGGATGTGGGGAAAAGGCACACTCATACACTGCTGGGGAGACTGCAAATTGGTGCAGCCAATATGGAAAGCAGTATGGAGATTCCTTGGAAATCTGGGAATGGAACCACCATTTGACCTAGCTATCCCTCTCCTTGGTCTCTACCCAAAGGACTTAGAAGCATCATACTACAGAGACACAGCCACATCAATGTTTATAGCAGCACAATTCACAATAGCTAAACTGTGGAACCAACCTAGATGTCCTTTAACAGATGAATGGATACAAAAAATATAGGGCATATATACACAATGGAATATTACTCAGCAATCAAAGAGAACAAAATCATGGCATTTGCAGGTAAATGGATGGAGTTGGAGAAGATGATGCTAAGTGAAGTTAGCCAATCCCAAAAAACAAATGCTAAATGTCTTCTCTGATATTAGGAGGCTGACTCATAGTGGGGTAGGGAGGAATAGATGAACTCTAGATAGTGCAGAGGGGTGGGAGGGGAAGGGAGGGAGCATGGGGTTAGAAATGATGTTGGAATGTGATGGACATCATTATCCAAAGTACATGTGTGAAGACACGAATTGGTGTGAATATATTATGTGTACAACCAGAGATATGAAAAATTGTGCTCTATATGTGTAATAAGGATTGTCATGCATTCTGCTGTCATATATAAATATAAAAATTAAATTTAAAAAAGGATAAAGAAAAAAAGAAGAAGGCACCAGCTAGGGGTATCTTGCTCCAGCCGGAGGACAGCAGGCACAGACATTCCTGTCTGCAGAAGGAGGTGGATCTCATGTCCACCATGTCTATGGGCATGCCCAGAACCATTGTCTGGGGTACGGTTGGGGGCAGACTGCAGAATGGTATGTGTATGATCTAACACCGTGTGTGTGTGTGTGTGTGTGTGTGTGTGAGAGAGAGCGAGAGAGAGAGAGAGAGAGAGAGAGAACCTAGGGGTGCACTACCACTGAGCCACACCCTCACACTCTTTTTATTTTTTGAGACAGGGTCTCGCTAAGTTGCTGAGGTTGGCCTCCAACCTGCCATCCTCCTGCCTCAGCCTCCTGAGCTGTTAGGATGACAGGCATACATCATGCTTATCTTTTAAAACTGTACATTTATGTGCATGTGTATGAAGAAAAGACAAATTGCCGGAGGTGGTAGCAGCTCGAGAGTCGAAGGCAGGAGGATCGTGAGTTCAAAGCCAGCCTCAGGAACTTAGTGAGGCTCTAAGCAACTCAGTGAGGCCCTGTCTCTAAATAAAATACAAAAATAGGGCTGGGGACATGGCTCAGTGGTTGAGTGCCCCTGAGTTCAAGCCCCAGTACCAAAAAAAGAAGAAGAAGAAGAAGAAGAAGAAAACATAAATCCCCCTGACCCCGAGAAGCAGGTGTGTGTGGAGGAGGGCTGAGTGAGGGAGCGCCTTCAATCTTACGCATTTGGGTCCTGTTTGATTTTTAGGATATGCATGTGTCAGTCATTTTCTGATTTTTTTTTTCCTGCTAGGAATGAATCTATTTCAACATGTTAACCGTGTTTGTGTGACTGGGACCCTCTTTCAACCATCCTTAAAAGAGGTGGTTCAGATCCAGGGATGAGGCCCTGGGCCCCTGACGGACCCCAACAGTGGTGGCCACCGTCTGCCCAAATGAGAGGGATACAAAGGGCCCTGAGGGAAGCACTGGTGTATTTTTAAAACAGAAATTTCTCAAAAACAGGAAGCATGCGCCTGTCTGTGATGGACGCACCCACTCCTAGGTATTCACCCAAGGGGAAACCACCAGGCCCGGCACAGCCTTGGCCCCAAAGGTTGCCACAGCTTCGCCCCAAGGGCCCCGACTGGAAGCAATCGGAGGACACTCACGGCAGCTGCCCGGACCACGGAGTGAAACCCAGCGGTCACAAGGGAGGACAGCAGGTGACACCACAGTCTGGAAGTAATGACTCCATCTCAGAGTCTAGACAAGGCGAGGGCCCGGGGTGGGGGCAGAGGGCGGCTCGGGGCTGCGGGGCCAGGGCAGTGGGGCAGCCCGGGGGCTCGGGTGTCGGTCATCTGCCCTGTGGGCCGCCCCGGTGTGCAGAGCTGTGGACTCCCCTGTCCGTCACGTGTCCCTCAACAGAGCAGCTCTAAGCATCAGGACCTCACAGAGCACGGGGCGCACGCAGTCATGCCGAGGGCTGACCTTGGAGCCTGTTCTCACTGAAGGATGACACAGAGACACTTGTAGGCAGTGAGATTGCTGCCGGCTTCCTTCTTTCTTCTGCTGGGTGACAAGTCAAGGTGACGACGGAGGGAGAGTCGTGACTGGGTAACCTGAGGGACTTTTCTTTTTCTTGGCACCAGGGACTGATCCCAGGGGCACTTGACCAATGAGCCCCACCCTAGCCCTTCTCCTGTTTTATTTGGAGACAGGGTCTGAGGTGCTTATGGCTGAGGCTGCTTTGAACTCGCGATCCTCCTGCCTCAGCCTCCCTAGCCACTGGGATGACAGGTGCGTGATACACGCCCAGCTTCAGGGACTTTTAATGACATTTAAACCTAAGTTTGGGGTTTCCCTAAGGCAGGATTCATACAGGAAACGCAGGCCCCTCTTCCTCCTAGCACAGGGGGAGAAAAATAAACACCACCTGCCGGTCACTCTCAGAGCCCCGCCTGACACCTGGGGATGGAGACCCACCAGCGTCGTGCCCAAAGCCCAGCCACCCACCACTCACCGCGGCCGTGGGCTCCTCAGGATGCGCGGGGCTGGGCACAGCGGTCTTCTCACACCTGATGTCGCTACTGGAGGCTGAACTTGAAAACCTGGCACAGAGACCCGAGTCACTCGCATGGAGCCAGCAGCCGGGACTCCCGGGCCCCCAGTAGCCCACTCTGCTTCCAGCTCAGGAGGCGGTGAGATCACAGGCCTCCAGGGCCAAGCCACAGGACACCTCCTGAGGGTCGCCAAAGGAGGGGGCGGGGGCAGGGCCTACGCAGGCAGAGCATGGGGTGGAAGGCGCCCAGGCCGGGTGCAGACACCCAGTGCTGTCCCAGCTCAGGCCTGGGACCTCACCTGAGCCTGTTTCCTGTCTATAAAGTGGGGATAATGAGCACCTCTGTCTTCTTTTATAGGGCAGATAAGAGGCCACCCATGGCCCTTATAGCTATGCGGAGGCGTCTGGGGAGAGGGGACGCCCGGGAGGGGTGGCTGATGGTCCTGCTCGGCAGCCCCGACCCGGCCCCCACCTTAACCCTGCCACGAGGCTCGGGCAGTGGCCCTCACAGACGCGTGGGGCCCTCTGGGTGGCCAGAGTCTAACCGAGGTCCCTGCGTGCCTCAGGATTCCCCACTTAAGAAGGGAGAGAGGGAGGAGGGCGGGTCCTTCCCTCTCTGATGTGTCCTCTATGGATGCCACATGAAGATGTGGCACTTGCTCAGTTCAGGGCCGGTTGGGGGGTGCTGTGTGGAAAACGGCGGGGGAAGACCACCCACTTGGAACTTGACCCCAACTCAGCAGGGGAGGGGTCTGCTTCCCGGGAGGTGGGGCTGTGATGGGTCCTGCCTCAGTGTCCCCTTTGGTCAGATGACCACCCGGCCCCCTGGGGCAGTCCCAGGGCACGGTGAGCGGAAGCTGGGGAGGCCCTGGCACAGGTGCCCTCTTCTCTGTCCTCGTAACCCAGGGCCCTGAGGCCTGCCTGAGCCTGAGAACCCTGGGAAGCTTCTAAAAATGACCCAGCTGGGCGCAGTCACGCCTGGCATCCCAGGGGCTCAGGAGGCTGAGGCAGGAGGATCTCAGTTCAAAGCCAGCCTCGGCCACAGCGAGGCCCTAAGCAGCTCAGGGAGACCCTGTCTCTAAATAACATGCAAAATAGGGCTGGGGCTGGGGCTCAATGGTCGAGGGCCCCGAGTTCAATCCCAGGTACAGAAAGAAAAGAAAAAAGACCCAAACATGAGCCCCCCTTCCCAGGCCCAGTGACTAGAAGCACTGGGGTGCAGCCCAAGCAGGGGTCACCTTCGTGGGGTGATTCTAGTGTGTGCGGGGCCAGGCTGGCGGCTTGGTTCCCAGGTGAGAGGGCAGTCCACCTGGAGGCCAGCCCTGAGGCTCCTCCCTGGGCTAAGCGTGTCAGTAGCATGGGTGACACTGACGAGCAGGGTGGCAGCTCCCTGCTGTGGCCACTCCCCAGTGAAGCAGGGTGCCTGGGCGGTGGGCAGGGCTCAGAGCCCTCACTGACCAGGGGCCTAGCCAGCAGCTGAGCCAGGACACCCGGTGGCAGGAGGCCCCGCTCTGGGCTGCACGGGGTGGGGGTGGGGGTGGGGGACAGGGGGCTCTCCCCGCGGCGAGTGTCCAGGGAAGGACAATGAGGCTCACAAGTCACCCTGGCTCCTCTGGTTTGATCTGGGGGCCCGCTCACGGAGGCTGGGGCCTAATCTCAACGGTCGTTGACCTTGGGGAGGAAGGCCTGGCGGTGACAACACCGGGCAATGCCAAATTGGGAAGCGGGGAACAATCTGTCCCACTGTGGGGGAAGTGGAGGGTCCGAGGAGGGCAGCGACTCCCACCTGCTCTCAGGGCCGCAGATAAGCTGGCCAGGAGGAGCCCAGGCCCTTGAACCCTGTCCCCCAGGGGCGTGGATGAGGGGGGGGCGAGTGGCCACTTACAGTCTGGTCAGATCTGCCGACAGCGGCCGCGACGACGGGAGCGTCCTCCTCCTGAGCTCAGGCCTCCCCCTGGAGCCCTCCGCGGTCCAGCCTTTGATCCGCTCCTGGACACTCACGCCCCCCTTCTGGGGTGGTGGCACTGTGGGTGGGGACTGAGGGGTGGCCGGTGGGGACTCGCGTGCTGCTGCGGGGCCCGGGCCACTCTCCTCCCCGAACAGGCTCAGGCGCTTCTTGACGCAGCCCCTGGAGGGCCCCGCTGTCCCCGCTGCGGCCTCCCTGTCGCCCCCTCTGCTGTTGACCTCAGCGAGCTCCGGGCCCCTCGCTGACCTGGGCAGCGGGCACGGGGGCGTCTTCTCTGGCTCCTGGCCCTGGCTGGCTTTCTCCTGCTGGGGACGCGGGTCATGTCCGGTGCCCGCCCTGGCCGGGTCCCCTGGGCTCCTGGGGCTGCCCGTCTCTTCCTGCCTGAGAAGCCTCTTCTCCTTCCGTTCACGGATCTTCTTGGCCACCTCCAGGAAGTTTGTGTCTGGGTCCCCATGGGGACCCTCGGCTCTGGCAGGCCACCCCCCGTCCACCCGGGGCTCCGGGTTGGCCCTGTCTGTCCCCTGCGGCCCCTCACGGGTCCCCTTCCTCAGCAGGGCCTCCTTGCTCTCAAACGGAGCCGTGAGGTCCATGGACATTGGCCGGGGCTTCCTCACCCAGGTCTTCTCGGGCGGGGCCGGGGCCACCTTCCCCGAAGTGGCCCCTGCGCCTGGGCCCGGCTTCGGGGGCTGACCGGGCTCCATGAACATGGCCGAGACGGGCCTTCTCTTGGGGCGAGGCCTGGATTCTGCTGGGGGGCCCGTGGGGTCTTCCTCGCCGCCCTCTGGGACCGGCTGGTCATGGGTGGCCTCCTCTTGGGGGATGGCTGGTCGCGTGTCCTGTGGCAGTGACGCCGGCCGGGGAAAGGCCCCTGGGGGCTTCCGGGCAGGCTTGGCGGCCACCTCAGGCCGGGAGCTGGAAGGAGACTCGGGGGTCACGGCCACAGTGCCCTCGCTGAGCCCCTTCCCCAGGGTGGGACCAGTTCTGGTGGCTTCAAAGAGAAGCGCGGTGCCAGGGCTGGGCCGTGGGCAGGCAGCCTTGCCGAGTGGGGACGGGCCTGTCCCCGAGGCCACTCCACTGTCCACCCCCTGCCCCCCCAGGCTGGGCATCCTCCTGTCCAGGTCACAAGGCCCCGCGGGACCCGGCTGGGCGGGCCCAGGCCACAGGGCCGAGCTGGGGGCCTTCATGTCGGGGGCCTGGTCCTTGGAGAAGGGCCGCGGGGCGAGTCTGGGCACAGGGAAGAGGCGGCCCGGGCTCCGCAGGGGGCTCTTGCCCTCCAAGATCCGGGCCGAGGGCGTCCCAGAGGTGTCCCCCGTGGGGCAGAAGTAAGTCCTCTTCAGGGCCTCCTCCTTGCCCATGTCCCCGAGGCCTGGCACTGCTGTCAAGGACGGTATGGAGCCAACCTCGACCCGCGTCACCATGGTTACGGCTGTGGCTCCAGGAGGATCAAGAGCATCGGAAACGGAGAAGCGACTGCTTTAAAAAAAAAATAAAAATGTCAATTTAGCAAACAGTGTCTGGGTGCCAGCAGGGGGACCCCAGACCTGAGCCCCAGACCCTGACCTCCCCAGGCAGCCTGGGGGCCCTACCTCTGAGCTCTGGGAAGGGAGTGGCCTGCACAGCCCCTCACGGGCTGGACAAGGGGCCAGCATCCTCTGGGTCTTTCCCGACTCACCAGGTCTCCAGCCAGGTCTTAGAGGCCAGGACCTCTGCCCGACAGATAAGGAAGCCAGCCCAGAGAGGCTCAGAAACAGGCCAGAGGACGCTCAGGAAGCCAGAGGTCAAGTCGGGATTTGAACCCGTGCACACGTTCCAGCCCGAGGCCCAATGGGCGTGTGGTCCCCTCCCCCCCTGCTCCTGTGGCGCTGGCTGTTTCCCATCCCAGGGTCTGTCAGGCACCCTGGAGGATCTGCATCACAGCCCTGTGCTGAGCACCAAGCACAGAGAGGGTGACTGGCCCCAGCTCACACAGCTACAAGAACCAGGGGTTCCCAGAATCACAAAGCTGGGGAGTGGCCTGGAACCCATGCCATAGTCACCACCCCAGCCTCTTGCCTTCCCCTGGGCACTAAAAGTCAAAGCCACTGTTCCCACTCAGCCTGCTTTCACTCATCTGCTGTTGGGCCCTTTTTGTTGAACACCTATTTTATATCCCTTCCTCTTTTTGTTTTTTTCCTTTCTTTTATCCACTGAAAAATCCCAGCCTTCTTAATTTTTTTTTTAAATGGAGACAGGGTCTTGCTAAGTTGCTGAGGCTGGCCTTGAACTTGGGATCCTCCTGCCTCAGCCTCCCAAGCCACTGGGATGACAGGTGTGTGCCACGTGCCCCACCCCAATCCCCTTCATATTCTTTTTTTTTAATATTTATTTTTCGGTTGTAGTTGGACACAATACCTTTGTTTTATTTATTTATTTCTATGTGGTGCTGAGGATCGAACCCAGGGCTTCACATGCACAAGAAGAGTGCTCTCCTGCTGAGCCACGACCCCAGCCCCCTTCCTATTCTTAGTAAGAGTAAAACTGACCGTGACAGCCGACCATGAGTGACACAGACTGTGGAACCTAGAGCTCCATGTGTTCTATAACTCTCACCCTCACAACCCTGTAAAGTGCGTCCACAGATCGGGTTCACCTGCAGAGGGCAAGGCCCTGGTTCACCCAGATGGAGACCACGCCTCCTCCTGCCTTAAGCTTCAAACAACTCAGAAAGGCAAGAATTGTCATTGTCTTTCTTCTGCAGATGAAAGGAAAGGGCCCAGAGAGGTCACCCAGCTTGTTTGTTATCACACAGCTGTGGCTTGACCTGCGGCTGAACGGGTCACATCCAGCCCTGCCTTTAAAACAAGATTTTTCTGATTCCTTTCTGCTCTTAAAATGTGGGAGCCCTCACTGTTCCCAGTCCCCACCTGCTCTGGGCTCGTGTTGTCTTTCCCTGGAAAAACTGCCCACCCGCCCCCAGCTAGATGCGCAAAACCTGGGAGGTATTTTGGTTCCTCTGCAGCCTCCGGCCTCCCTCCCTCCCTCCCTCCTGGCTGCGCGGCTCCGGCTGACTCACTCGCAGCCTCGGGAGGGACACGGGAGGGACGCAGCCGGGTTTGGGGTTCTCTCCTCCTTACCCCTCAGGGGCCAGCAGAGCCCATCTCCCACCCAGAACATCACCCCGACGCGGTCACAGGCAGAACAGAGGGGCAGACCCGCAGGATCTGAGAACCGGGCGGCCCCCTGACAGGACCCCAGGGGGGCTCTGAGCTCCGTCCCTGCCTCTGCCCCCGCAGCCAGCCTCGGGCCGCTGGAACCCTGTGTGGGACACACGCAGCCCAGGCAGGAGACACAGGACAGCGACAGGATTCCAGGGACGGAGAGAAAGTCTCCCAGCACCCGCGTCTGCACCTCCCGGACCGCAGCCCCACGTGCGGGTGGCGCATGCACCCACTTACCGGAGCTGGTGGCCCTGGCTGGGGACGCGTGAGTCCAGGGAAGCCCCGGAGTCCCTGCTCAGGGGGCACCGGGCCAGCTGTGCGCGCCCATGGCAGGAGCCCGCGGGGGACGGAGGCTGGTCCCTGCAGCTGAGTTTCAGCAGGTCTGAGGCACAGGGGACAGCCTCGGTTCCGGAGCTCTGGCAATATGTGCACAGACGGCGCAAAAGCTTTTGGGTTCCAACTGCATCCGCTGGCATCTCCTCCAGCGTCTAGAACACACTCCTTCCCGGTTTTCAGTTTGTTAGCCTTATATATCCATGTGTGCGCAGGAGACAATAAGAATCCCCCGTGTTTACTGAGCACCTACTAAGTGTAAGAAGAACTACCCTGCAACCATGGAACTCACAGCCTTATGTAACACACACACACACACACATGCAATTGCAACACTAGGGTCATAATGTCCTCCTTTATAACAGCTCATGAGGAAACAAAGGAGGAAGAGAATGAGCTGCCTAGATCTGGAATGGTGGTCCCAGACAATACCCCCAACTTCAATTGGGAGCTCTTCCTTCTGTTCTGCATTTGCATTCTGCATTTGAAAGGAAAGGGCCCAGAGAGGTCACCCAGCTTGTTTATTATCACACAGCTGTGGCTTGACCTGCGGCTGAACGGGTCACCCCTCAGAGGTCCTCACATGCTTCCTCAGGGCCTTTGCACATGCTGTGCCTATTACCTGGGGACCCTTCTTCCCCACACATGGCTATAGGCTCCAGCCACAGCTCAGACTTCTCTGTCTACCTCCAACCTGGAGCCAGCCTGTGGTACAGGTTCAAGGTCACCACAGACCTTCAGAGGCTGAGCAGGACTCCTCTCAGCTCGGCAGGCACACTTCCTAGGGCAGGACCCGCGCTTCAGCTAAGCCCTGGGGGACGCCCTGGTCTGCAAAGGAAGCTACACGATCGAGGAACCAATGAATCAATCCGAGGAGAGCAGGACCGCAAACCACCGCAGACCACGGAATAACAGTCGGAAGTCCTGGCGACCCCTGAGACCCAGAGAGCTCAGGTTTTCCCTCAACCTGTCATAAAACGCGAGGCGCTCGTTTAAGGCTGTGTCTTCAGACCTTACTTTAAATGCATCGCATATGTTAGCCTGATTTCAAAGACGCTCGTCTCTTCCAAGACGTTCTGGAAGCCCACTCGCACCCAAGCCGGCTGCTATTTATTCCTGGGTGGCCTCGCTGGCTCCTTCCAAATGCCTTAGTGAAGCTGCAGACAAAGTCAGGTGACCAAGAGCTCCAAGGGGGAACCCGCCTGAGCCAGACCTGGTTGAGTGTGTGTGGTGTGCACGTTACACACTGATCATGCACACTCACTGTCACAGAGGTCAGTGTGGGGCAGACAGACAGCAAAGCATCCCCCCGGGGGTCAGCAGGCTGTGGGCGACCAGGACAGAGAGGACCTCAGCCTGACCCCCGCTGAGACCACAGCAGTGGGCATTTCTCTGCTGAGGGTCCACCTGAAGAATCCTCAGGTTTGATGTCCCTGGGTTCATTTGCAAAGCTTGAGACACCCCCCCTTCCCGTGACAAGCTGTCTGCGGAGGGAGTCACTGAGCAACAGGTGCAGGAACCACAGGGGACCATCCCAAACCCTCATCCCTGACACTCGGGGCACAGGCTGCCTCCCGAGGCGTTGGGCTCTATGTCCCAGTGCCAGGAGCAGCCACGGGTCTCAGTCCCCTGGGGACAGGTGAGAGGGACGCTCCCATTCAGAACCAAACAGCTCTTACCCGGGATTCGGATTCGGAGGCCCTGACTCATTCCCGCGGCTGTGGACGCTTCTCCGCAGTCACACGCGCCAGCCGCTCTGGGAGCTCAGCAGCTCTCTGGCTGCGGCTGCTTCCCGGGAAGGCCACCATCTGGTGCGGGGCGTGGGCCGGTCCTGACACCTTTCAGCGTCTCCCGGAACATGACCTTGGCCCCTGAATCTGCAGACCCGTCCCGTGACGCGCACCGTGCAACAGGCCAGGAGCAGACTGGCAGAGTGCAGCTGGCGTCCTCCAGGAGGAGCTGGGCGCGGAACACCCTAGATCTGTCCACCCACGGGCCCCAGATGCACAGGGCCCAGCCGAAATGTCAGATGTCACTGGAGCGCACGCGTCCCCTGCCCCTCTCCCCGTGGCTGCAGCCCTAGCTCATCTCTCCATCCATCCATCCAACCATTCATTCATCCATTCCAATGCCCTGTGAATGAGCACCTACTCTGTGCCAGGTGCTGGGGATGCAGCAGTGAACCCCACACGCAGAAAGCCCTGAACACAGAGACAGCAGTGAACAAAACACTTGATCACAGTGTGAAGAATGTTGGTGACTATGCGAAGGGGACGCCTTGGTGGCCGGGGAGGGCGTCACGGAGAAGGAACTTCTGGAGTCAGCCTCAGTATAGCCCTTGGTTCCCTTAGCTGGGCCTCCCCTAACATGCAAGGGTTGGGACGTCACCCCCAGCTCAAAGCCCACCCGTCTCCCACTGCCCCTGGGTGGAGACCTGAGTCCTCCCCAAGGCCCCGGATCTGACCCTCTATCTCCCACCAGCCTCACCTACAATGGAGGCTGCCCCCCTCTGTCTCTCACACACACTCTCCCACTTTGAAGTGATGCCCAGGCAGGCAGCAGGAAGCACCCTTTTCCTCTAGCTGCCTACTCATCTCTGTGTACCCATGATCCCCTCCTCCTCCATGCCCCCTCCAGGAAGCCTCTCCTGACCTGTCATCCCAGTGGCTTGGGAGGCTGACGCAGGAGGATCGCGAGTTCAAAGCCAGCCTCAGCAATGGCGAGGCCCTAAGCAGCTCAGTGAGACCCTGTCTCTAAATAAATACAGAATAGAGCTGGGATGGGGCTCAGGGGTCGAGGGCCCTGGGTTCAATTCTTGGTACTAAAAAAATCCAGGTGCCATTCCCACATGAGCACTGGCCCGGAGAGACCACCAGCCCCCATCACAGGAGTGGGGAGGCTCCCCGTGCACCTCATCCCTCTAAACCCTGTCTACTTTCAACTCTGTGACCCTGTCACTAGAAAGTCATCCTAGGAAGTCACCAGAAAGAAAAGGTACCTTACCTGCAGGGCACTGTGGTCCCCTGTCCCCCTGAGGACACCTACTGGAAGTAATTTTGACTCACAACCCTCCTGAAACGTCTCCAGGGCCGCAGGCAGACCAGTCCACCCCAGCCCCAGCCAGCCTGGGCACCATCAGGGCCCCGCGAAGCCCTCACCCTGCAAGTCCTTGGTTTGGGGTCAGCAAAGATGGGTGAGAACCACAGGAACAGCGCCCATTCTCCAGGAGAGGCAAATGTCACAGTCACACTGGGGGGGGGCAATCAAAATGCTGAGGTGCGGCCCAGCGCCATGGCCCACACCTGTGGTCCCAGCCATTCAGGAGGCTAAGGCAGGAGGATCGAAGATAGAGGATAGAGGCCAGCCCAGGCAGCACAGTGGGACGCCATCTCAAAACCCACAAACAAAACACATGAAACCAGAATGAAAACAACGTGCTTAGAGTCAAAACAGCTGTGATCTCGGGGCCCAGACGGTGCCAGCACTCTGCTGGGTGTCTCCCAGGAATTACTCCACCCTGGCCCTTCAACAGCCCCGGTGGCCGGTCCTGCTGTGACCCCCGTTTCACAGGTGAGGAGAAGAGACGGAGGAGGGCGTGCCTGCTTGCAGGCGGCTGGCACTCTGGTCCCCACCCTCCTTCCCGGTCAGGTTTCCAAAGTCCACTTGAGCGTCACTAGAATCACTGCTTTTTATGACATTCACAGGTAAAGGGCATGTCACACCCGTGGGGTGGCTATTGTGAAAAGAGAAAGGAGAAGAAATGCAGACCGGGATGTGGAGAAACTGGGACCTTATATATTGCTGTGGGGGTGTAAAATGGCAGAGTCGCCGTGGAAACAGTATGGGAATCCCCCCAAAACACTCATAGGATCTAGAAATGCCACCCCTAGGCACATATCCAAAAGAAGTGGACACAGGCATTTGAACAGGTGTTTGTAAACCGATGTTCAAGCATCATCACAACAGCCTGCAGGTGGACACAACCCAACTGTCCACCTCAAACAGACAGATGAGCCAAATGGGGAATACTCACACAGTGGAATATTATACAGCTCTAAAAAAGAAAGAAATTCTGACAGCTGCTCCAACATGGACAAACCACAAGGACATAATGTGAGACACATGGATCACAAAAGAACAAATACTAGCCGGGCTCAGTGGTGCACGCCTGTCTTCCCAGTGACACAGGAGGCTGAAGGAGGAGGAGAGTCTGCACAGGGTGGCATTGGCCAGGGTGCCCACACACCCCTGTTCATCTGGTCCTACCCATTCATTCTCAAGAACCTCCAGGTCTCACAATGCCGCGGTGGTCACTAAACTCACAGTGTGGATGTTCCTGGGCTTATGGTGACATGTCCCAGTGAATCCATCCTTAAGTTGAAAATACTGTTGTCCAAAATGCACTTAATACCACTAACCTACCGGACAACCTAGGCTGACCCACCTTAAACGCACTCAGGTCACTTAGGAGAGCACACAATGGGGCAAAGCCATCTAGCACAAAGATTTCTTTTTATTTGGATTTGATTGATTGACAGATTGTACTGGGAATCGACCCCAGGGGTGCTCCATCACTGAGCTTCATCCCCAGTCTTTTTTTTTTTTTAATTCGGAGATAAGAGGCTTGCTAAATCGCTGAGGCTGGCCTTCAATGGGCAATCCTCCTGCCTCAGCCTCTCAAGCCGCTGGGAGGAGAGGCGTGCGCCTCGGTTCTGGGCTGAATACACTGGGCACTCCGGAGTGCACGTGCTGTTCCCCCTTGTGATGCTTTGGCCCAGGAGCCACTTCGCGCTCAGAAGGAACATCACACAGCACACCTGAGGCCCAGGTGAGGAGCAAACACCCAGAATTCCGAACGCAGATTCTACCGATGCCCTGGCGCAGCTCCCGCGCCATCGCCATCGTAAAGGGGAGACATCGTTAAGTCGGAGAGCCCTGAGCACTGCCCCTCTGAGCTGCACAACTACCACGGCCCTCCAGCTTCCAATTGGGAAGGCATCTCCCACGTCAGTGGGAGGCCGAGCCCTCGCCCCCACCAGCCCTGGCAGCCACTGATCCGGCTTCTGTCGCTGCGGATGGATCCGCTCCTGAGGTCGCAGCGCCTCCCTCTTCCGAGGCCAGACCTGCAGACCCAGCGCTCGGGCCGCGCCGGGCACTTCCCTGCACGAGCAAAGCCAGCCCTGCCTCCCTCTGGGCCTCAGATATGAGAGGCTGCGCGGGCGAGAGGGGACACTGACCTGCCTGTCGCTGAGAGGAGCGTGCACTGGGACCTGGCGCCACCGAGGCTCCCGGCCGCGGGCCCCTCCCCGGGCACCAGGACTTCCTGGATTCCGAGCCCCCGAGCCTCCTGAAAAGCCGTCGCTGCTCAGCGCAGGGCTGGGGGGCTGCAGAGGACCGTCGCGCTGCTGGACAGGCGCAGTGAGCACCTCCCAGGGCGCGTCCCTGTCCTGTGACAGCCGCCTCGGCACGGCTGGGCCTTCGGGCGTCGCCTGCGCCACAGTCCAGTCCACCTGGCACCCAGCTGGAGGGCCCCTCCCAGGCCCCTGGACACTCCTGCAGGGGGAGGGGGACACACCCAAAGGGAGTTCTGCGGTCGGGACAGGGTTTGGGTTCTGCGATGGCAAGCCAGCTCTTCCAGAAACTTCTCGGAGCCTCGAAGGGGCCCATCTGCCTTTGGGAGCCTCAGAGCGGGATCCCAGCTGCCGCCCAGACCCCGCAGCCAGGGGCCACCGCTGACCTGCAGGGGAAGGTCAGGACAGCTTTCCCCTCCGCCTAACATCCGCCTTTTCAATTCTCCGGCCTGTTCCTTCCTACAATTTGTGCTATTTTGGGACAGGGGGACCACTGGCCAGAGCCATTAATCAAGCTGCTTCTTCCCCCTGTTTTTCCTCTAGATCCTTCGGGAAGCTACAGCCCCAGGAAGAACCCAACCCACCGGCTGTTTGGTCAATAAAGTTTTATTGGCAACAGCCACACCCATTGATGACTATGGTTGTGGCCCCTTCCAAGGGCCATTCAGTGCGGGGCTCTGTGTTAGTGACAGGGTTAAGTTGCTGTCACAGAGTCCATAGGGCCCAGGTGGTCTGCGCTATTTACTATACAAAGAAAGTCTGTGGCCCTGCTCTACACTGTGGAAAGCGGAGACCCTGAAAGCCTGGCTCTCCAAGGACCTGGGGGCCTCCTCGTTTTTCTTCTTCACTTCTTTTTTGAATTGTTTTTGTTTGCTTAATACACCTAAAAAGAATGTCTGCACACAAAAAAGTGGAGAGCTGAGAGCGCATCAGCTCAACACTAAAGAAGCCACAGGAATTGGGACTTGCAGAAGGTGGAAAAGTTAAGCAAACGTTTTAAGAGACCGGAAACGTAACCAAAGTAAGCTGAAAAAACTCTATTGAGCTGGGAGTGGTTGGCCCACGCCTGTCATCCCATGCTTGGGAGGCTGAGGTGGGAGGATCGCGAGTTCAAGGCCAGCCTCAGCAATTTATGGAGGCCCTAAACAACTCAGGGAGAACCCTGTCTGTAAATAAAATACAAAATAAGGCTGGGGATGTGGTTGAGAGCCCCTGAGTTCAATCCCTGGTACCAAAAAACCTATTGACACTTAGGAAGAGTCCCCACAAGTCTCCAAGATTTCATTACAGTAGAGAATCTCAGCAGGCTAGGGGGTCCTCATATGCAAAACAGAAATAAGGGGCTTCCCAAACAGGTGCTGTGTTGCCAAGCACGCTCCCCACCCAGCTTCTTGCTGAGGCAGGCCTGCACCCCAGACCTGGAGGGATGCCAATCAATCCTGGGCCTCGTCCAGCCCCTGTCTTCAGTTTGTCCTCTGGCAGCGCCCCACCCTCCTCCGTGCTCCACATGAGAACTGCAGAAAGATTCAAAACCACAGAAGAGCAAATGTTTCTAATGGTCCCAAACCCTGCTGTCAGCGCCAGCAGCCACGGTCAGCTCTGTGACAAGCAGCCAGTCATCATGGGGCTTTCATTCCCTACGTGGAGAATTTCACTTAAAACTGGAATGAAATCAAATCTTGCACACTATTTAGATATTTTTTTTGGGGGGGGGAGGTACCAGGGATTGAACTTAGGGGCCCTCGGCCACTGAGCCCCACCCCCAGCCCTATTTTGTGTTTAGAGACAGGGTCTCACTGAGTTGCTTAGGGCCTCACTGTTGCTGAGGCTGGCTTTGAACTCGAGATCCTCCTGCCTCAGCCTCCTGAGCTGCTGGGATGACAGGCGTGGGCCACTGCACCTGGCTAGACATTTTTTAAATTGTGGTTTCATTTCATGGCGTCTCTCATCTGGAGAGCTAGCTATGCACCCTCTACTTCGGATACCAGCACTTTTGTGGTATTGCTCTATTAAAGCGCCTCACCCTTAGGTCACTCATCCCTCGCCCCTGGATGTCAACTAATGGCCCACCCTCCAATCACTGACCATTGAAACCAACACTGCAAGCAAAGCCTCGTGCGATGATTTTCCCAAGATACATCCTGCCTAGCCGCAGGCTGGCTGGTCACAGGGTGCACGCCTTTTCCAGAGCTCCGGGGACATGCAGAATCCCACCCAAGGGAACTTCCCCTGCTGACTCGAGCCAAGTGCGCCGTCAGGGCTCTTCACTTCTGCCCTGGGACAGGCCCTGTAAAATGTGCAGAGTTCCTGGTGGCCTTGCCCCTCACCCGGAGTCTTCTGGCTCTGCTTGATGGCTAGATCACCACACACCTGACTAGGTTTCCAAGGACAGTTCCAACAGCTGCCCAGAGGCGGTGGCTGGCCTGGCTTTGGAAGATGGGGCCCAGCCCCAGAATCGGGGTTCAGAGCAGAGGAAACAGCCCCTGAGCTCCAGTGAACAAGGCACAGCCTAACGCCAGACTCAGAAAAAGACATGAGCGAGATGCACTGTCTTTAGGGAGCCTGAGAAGTCCATGTTGCCTTTCACAAAAAGTAACAAGTCCAAGAACATTTCTGAAGGAATTAGCGGATGCTGGTCCAAGAGCTGCCTGTGCACAATGCCCCGGTCCTAGCAGGGTGGAGCAGGGCATTCCCCAGCTCTGAAACCATCAGTGGCTCCCACTGTCCATTCCTTGGGCAAGGTGTTCAAGGTCCCCCCAGAAAACTAACCTGGTCTATACTGAAGGCCAGGTCTCACCCCAGATTCTCAAATGGGTCTAGGAAGAAGGACAAAAGGACATTCAAGAGAGTTTAATTTAAATGACACCTCTTCCCAGAAGCCTGTGCAGATTTCCCAAACCAAAGTGACTTCCAGCTCTCGGATGACCTGATCAGAAAGCCTCGTGTCCACGCTGAGCCCGGGCTGCACCTTTGCAAGGCTGACACGCCCACTGAAGCCCCCCCCCTGGGCACAGACGGCTTCCCAGAACATAGGACACACTGGAGGTCCGCTGCTGGGTGGGGAAAGGGGGGGCAGGCTGCACGAGTTCTGCAGAAGCTGGAGGGGACCACTTGGGGCACTAGATGGTCTCAGATGACAGTGCAAGAGTCTTAAATGACACCATTCAAAGGAAGCTGCTTCCTTTCTGATTCTCCCTGTTTCCTGGGAAGTCCCCCAGACAGCTCTGCCTGGTGCCGCTGGGGTTTGATGCACATCTCCATTATCTGCTCATCTCCAGTTTAGCACAGAGCGAGCCCCGGTTAGGCCACGGCTGCTGCAGCTGAGGATGAAAACTGTCATTTTCTTTTCTTTGTGTTTAATTTTTACTGTTATTTTCTATTTAAGGCAATGACATTGGTTTTCTGTTTATAATGGAGATTGTTTGGGAAGGTTCCTTTTAAAATACGTCTATTTAACTACTGAAACGCAAAACGCTGCTGGGCGCCGTGGCCCACACCTGTCACCCCTGCAGCTCAGGAGGCTGAGGCAGGAGGATCCTGAGTTCAAGGCCAGCCTCAGCCACAGCTCAGGGAGTCTCTAAATAAAATACAGAATAGGGCTGGGGGTGGGGCTCAGTGCTCTAGGGCCCCTGGGTTCAGACCCCAGGACCAAAAAAAGGAAAAAAAAAAGTGAAAAATTGAAAAGCAAGGTCTTACCCAAGGGTCACGTCGCCATGGTAAAAGTCTGTGCTGGTTTTTGTTTTTTTTTTTTCCCTGATTCTTTCTTTCTTTCATTTAATTTGAACAAGGAAGCCCTCAGGGAAGCGAGAAGAATGTGGATCTGGAGCCACGGTGTAGACAGAGGGGCTCAGGGACATCCCTTTCTAAGCCGGATGCTGGCTTTCTCTGCCACCTTTGCAGTTACAGTTGCCATGTGTCCCAGCTGGGACCAAAACACAGAGCCCCTGAGGGGCAGTGGAGCTGACGTCTAGAGAGGGTGCCGCTCTGCTGGTAGGACAGGCAGGTGCAGCCCTGGAGCAGAAGGCCACCCCAGGGAACAGCCCCCCACACCCCCCACCAGGCTCAGGACAGCAAGTAGCAAGGGCAGGAAGGGGTCTGACCTCCATCCCGACAGGGCAGACGTGGCGGGCTGTCCCGCCCGCCAGGCGCATTTCACTTGACCACTAATTACCCCTCGGCCAGCAGCTGGGCGTGACCTCTCAGGTCATCGGGGACGGTTCATTTTGACCTCTTGTTCCTCTGCCTTAAATGCAGGGAACACCATGACGGGGGTAAAGCAGAAGCCCTGGGCTTAAAGAAGGTTCTGCTTAATGACGGCTCCCAGGGACAAAGCCTCAGTGACAGGCGCAGACCATTTGTGGTCCAGACTGAGGGACGTGGAGCTCCCAAGCACCAACCCTGCCCTGATGTCATCTTTAATCACTGGCCTGCGGGGCACTAGAAATGTCGCTATCCCAGGGCCCGGCTAGGGTCACCGGTCACTGTCCTGACTGAGGCTGCCTCTCCACCCCTGAGGAGGCTGGCAGGGCTCTCTGAGGGACAGAGGGCTGCCGTGATGACAAAAGGACCTTTCACACTCGGAGGTCAAGGCAGTTGCAAAGGTTTTCAGGGAAAAGATTCAAATTCAATTAGAAGACAAGTTCCAGGTTGGTCTGCTCAGGGATGGGGAGGTCAGAAGGACAGGGGACACTGTCTCTCTGTCCCCGCTCTGGGAATGACCCACATTGGAGTTTGCAAGTGTGCTATGAGGCCAGATAAACAAGTAACAGTTCAGCTTTCAAACGTTTAGGTCCAGTGTGCACAGAGGCCCACTTCCTGTCCTACAGAGAGGCCTGTGGACGAGCTGACAGAGAGGAGGGCACCCGGTGCCCAGAGAAGGTGCCAGAAGATCCCGCATAGGAAAATGCTGGCAAAAGTTACCTCCGAGTGGCGGAAGGCATTTTAAGATCATTTTGCTTAGTTATAACATCTGAATTTCATGCAGCGAAAAAAAGCAGTTTCTGATTCTGCAGTTTCCGTGTGAAACACTTTGCAGACCCCAGGCTGATGACCCCAAGGCAGACCACCACCCTCACCCGCCTGCAGGACCCAGCTGCCTCTCCCTGGCTGTGTCCACTGTGGATCAAGAGTGAACTGCCCCCCGTGAGGGCAAAGGAGCCAGTGTCCAGAAGAAAACATGGGACAACTGGATCCTAAGTAAACTTCTGTTCATCAGAAGATGTCGGGTGAAAAGCAGGCCTCAGACGGGATTCAAAGGTGGTTTCAAGTTGGAATGGAACCCCCATTTGACCCAGCTATCCCACTCCTCAGTTTGTACTGAAAGGACTTAAAAACAGCCTACTACAGGGACACAGCCACATCAATGTTTATAGCAGCACAATTCACGATAGCAAACGGTGGAACCAACCTAGGTGCCCTTCAGCAGAGGAATGGATAAAGAAAATGTGGTACATGTGCACAATGGAATATTACTCAGCCATTAAAAAGAATGACTGTGGGTTTTGCTGGTAAATGGATGGAACTGGAGACTATCGTGCTAAGTGAAATAAGCCAATCCCAAAGAACCAAAGGTTGAACATTCTCTCTGATATGTGGATGCTAATTCACAACAAGGGGGGAGGGAAGAACAGAAGTCACTCAGACAAAGAGGAATGAAGGGAGGGAGGGGGATGGGAATGGGGAAGACAGTGGAATGACTTGGCATAACTTTCCTTGTTCCTCTGTGAACACACGACAGTGAGACTCCACATCATGCCCAACCACAAGAATGGGAGGTTAGACTCCCTGTGCATATGATATATGAAAAACACACTCTGCCTTCACGTACATCTAGAAAGAACGACTAATTTTTTAAAATATGTTTTCATAAACACGTGCACAGGTCTAGAGGTTCACGGGCACGTGTTTGTTCCACAGAGGATTCCACCCAGAACCTGCACAGAAATCTAAATCATGAGAAAAGGATGACTTCACTTTTGTTTTAAAGACAAAATACTTGAGGGGCACTTCGTCCACAGAGGAAAAAATTCTCCGCGTGATCAATAAACACAGGAAAAGAAACCAAAACGGATTAAAGCACAGCTAGGACAGGGCTCCACAGCCACCGGAGAGCCCCGGGGTGGGGCTGAGGGGGCCTCAGCTGGGCGCCTGCTCTGGCCAAGGGCCTGCGGGACCCGAGAGTTGGACCCACAGCGGGCTCTTGCTGCGGCTCTAAGTCCACGGCAGGGTCCGGCAGGGTCCGAGCGAAGCATCCCGCTCCCAGCCAACAACCGCAAAGCCCGGAGCATCCCAAAGTGCAGAGAGAGCCTCTGGGGACATGGCCTGCCTCACGGGCAGCTCCCAGTGGCCACAGACAGGCTAGGTCCCTGATAAGCCCACGCAAGCTCGCCCCTGGAGCGTCTGTCCAGCCTGCTACCGAAAACGCTGTCCCTGCTCCTAAATTCAGTTAGACACCTGACCTCAGATGAACACCACCTGCTCTATGTCCTCCCAGAGCCTCATTTTGCCCAGCATAATAGCCAGTTATTAAGAGCTCAGGGGATGCCAGGGTTGAGGGGATGACACACAGGACTGGTGGCCAGGAGCCCCTGGTCTCCTCCTATCTGTGTCCCTCTGTATGACTGTTCAGAGCTTGGACTTTCAGAGTTAACCATTTCCACCCCACTGCTGTGTGACCTTAGGCAACTCATTTGACTTCTCTGAGCCCTGCCTTCCTCATCTGTAAAATGAAACCATGCTTAGCATGTTTCAGTTGCAGATTAAGTGAGCTCACCAATTCAAAGTTCTCAGCATGATGCTGATGGTCACAGGGGGTGGGGTGGGGGGGTGGGGGGGGGTGGTGTCCATTAGCAATCTCACCAGCAGTTTTATAGTTAATAATTTAGAGATGGAGGAGCCAGGAACCTGCAGTTAGGTCCTCCAACTTCAGCCCAGGAGCAGGAAAAGGGACGGGAAATCCAGTGGGGCTGGGGGAGGTTCGTCCTCCACCCCCTACCCAGCCCCAAATGGAGTAAGGAGGCCTGGAGTGTATACAGCAGGCGCTCAGTAGCCAGAACCTCAGGCCATTATAAAATTCATCCTCAGAAGGAGACCCCAAGAAAATGCCCTCTGTGGACCCTGGATCTTCTTCTGTCCTTAGAAACACTTTCTTGCAAGAGGCCACTTCCCCGTCACGGCCTCTGGGCTCTGGGCCACGGCTGCCCCCTGCCTGCTGCCTGCAGCCTGCCAGGCCCTCGCCAGGGTGTGGCAGCCGTGCGAATCAGTCACCCTGGGAAGAGCTCGCCCTTGTCCTGGCAAAGGCTCCTGGCCCTGGCCACGACCTCTGTGCCCGAGGGTGACTGTCTCTGCTGCTGGTGATAAAGACCCAGCTCCCAGCGCCCCGTGGGGCGTTCACAGGCACGTCCCACACTCACCCCAGAGGTTCCCCACCTGGGCCAGCCCCAGGGGCTCCCAGAGGTGACCTGCTCCTCAGCGCACACTGGTGGTGCATTCACACCGATAAGCCACCCGCCCTGGTGTCCTGACTCGGCTGAGCTTTGGGGGAGCCCGCCTGTGACACCTCTTTCCTGGAAGCTCTGACTCACAGGGATGGACGGGCTCGGAACGCGGGTCTCCCCAGGCACCCCCCACCAAGCAGGGTCTGCAGGCCACGCACCAAAAGGACACCGAGCTGTCTCCACCTCTGCAGCTTAAAAAGCAGCTCTTCCACCAGTTTACCCAAAAGGCTGATGGACCTACTGTGTGCTTGACCTCATCTTTGATGATGAAGGTCCCTATTTAGGTGGCATTTATGGAGTGGGGGGGACTCAGGCAAAGGATATGCCAAGGCACCAAGATAAAAGTGGCCTCAGGTGACCAGGGAGGCAAGGGGACCAAGTCTGTGATGAGTCAAGCTGGGGCCCTTCACTTTAGGTGATCCTGGAAGGCTTCCTGGGGGAAGTGACCTTTCCGCCATATGACCTAGAAGACTGGAGGGAGCTGGCCAAGGGAAAATCATGAGGTCAGGAAGAAAAGGTTGCCAGGTGCAGTGGCCCACGCCTGTCATCCCAGCAGCTGGGGAGGCTGAGGCAGGAGGATCTCGAGTTCAAAGCCAGCCTCAGCAACAGCGAGGCCCTGGGCAGCTCAGAGAGGCCCTATCTCTAAATAAAACACAGAACAGGGCTGGGGACAGGGCTCAGGGGTAGAGTGCCCCTGAGTTCAATCCCCAATATTCCCTAAAAAGAGAGGCAGAAAAGAGCATGAACATGCAGGGAGCAGAAATATCTGTATGTCCCTGGAGTGGAAAGTGGCAGGGCTGCGACTGGAGAGTGGGCAGCTCAGGGGGTGCATGGGGCGCTCCCCCTCCCCGTGGCAGGAGAGGGTGGAGCTGCTGTCCACCTGCCAGGGGCCTCCCGCAGCCGCTCTCTTCCCGGGCGGGCGGGCATGTCCCCTGTGGACCTGCTCAGGCCTGGCCCCGCACCAGGTGAGAACTGCTGGCCGGGGCAGGTGGAGGAGGGGCGTTGTGCCGGAGCTCAGCTAGGGTCCACCGACGCCCACAAATCCAAGGCCTGCTCTTGAGCTGGGAGGTTTCCTGACTGTCTGAGCCTTGGTCTCCTCCCCTGTCGAGTGGGTTAGAATCCCACTGTTTTGCAAAGGAGTTGAGACAGGTGCTGACGAGGCACATGGAAAGAGCTTGCCATTGTTTATAGACAGACCCAATTTTTCTTGATGTCCTACGATATGCCAGGTCCTGTACTAGGAACCAGGGACGTGGCTGTGACCAAGCCAGGCCCAGCAGGGGAAGACGTCCGAAGCTTACAGACGACAGCGGTGACAGAGCTTTAAAAGCACGCAGTAGGTGTGTTCCCTCCATCCAAGACTGACCCCCTTCCCCAGGAAAAGCCCAGCGCCTACACACCCCACCAAGCTAAGGCTCCTTAGGGTTAGGGTCTCATGGGGACACAGGCAAAAGAAGCCAGCTCTCGAGGGGCCACCGGACACCAAGAGGGCAGGCGCCCCGGCCCCCCCTCCCCCACAGGCAACATCCCCACACCCCAGACAGTATCCCCAACGCTGCCCTGGGACACGGCCAGCTCTGCCCCGGGTGGGACAGGCAGGAATCATGTCCTGCAGCTCTGAGAGGGAGGGGCCACCAGGCCGGCCCTGACCAGGACGGGGCAGAAGGACATGGGGACCAGGGGAGCCTGGGAAACCTCCCTCCACCACTACCAGGCTGTAGAGTGGACTCTGCCAGCAGCTCGTCCCCTCCCTTCCTCACCGTCACTGTCACCGTCACTGGGGCTGCAGGGTGGCTGCTCCTCAACACTCTGGAGAAAGGAGGAGCTGGGGCCTGTCTGCGGCCACACATCCTGTCACATTCCAGAGCCCCAAGGGGCTTAAGCTCTTGGCAGGACAAGCAGGAAAGAAGCCAGTGACCCCCAGGAGGAGGGCGGGTCCTCCAAAGAGGCCTGAGGGCATCCAGTGACTGGGGTCCAGGGGAGCCTCTGGCCTGGCTGTGACCTTGGCCCAGGGACCCCATCCCCTGGCTACGGGGCGCCCCGGACCTTCCCACAGACGAGGAGGGGAGGTGGGCACCAGCCTGCGGCAGGAGTCCAGGGTCAGCTTGTGGAAGCTGCCACCTGCAGGCGGGTCCCCGGGGCGGGCACCTGCAGGGATGAGCAAGGCTGGGTGGCTTTCTCCTGCTGGACACTCCAGGTGGCCTGCTCACCCTGGGCGGGTCTGGAGCAGCCCAGCAGCTGGCCGTGTGAACACACAGGACACATGCATGTGCAAGGGGTGCTGGGGTGAGTGGGCGCCATGAATGTGTTTCCGGGTGTCCATGTGGGTGGGGACTGTGGTGTGTCTGGGTGCCGAGCTGTGTACAGGACATGCCTAGGGACAGTAGAGGGTGACAGCGTGGACACTCCCTGGACGGCAGGGCAGGCAAGGCTGGGCATGGCATGGGGGTTGGCCGGATCGTGCGCCCTGGTCACAGGGAGCATGAGAGGTTGTCTGTGCGCAGAGAGGCCTGCACTATGGCTGGGTGGGGAGAGGCGGGGGTTAAAGGCTCAGACAGGACCAGCCAGCCTGGGTTTCTATCCAGGCCAGTTCCTCACCTGGAACCTGCAGGTAACAGCACTTCAGGGGTTCTGCTCAGCAGTGCTTGCACAGAACCCAGCACATAGTACATGCTCAGTAAAGAGCATCTCCCTGTTACCATGGTGGCAACAGTATCGGCAGGTCTCCATGGCAACCACTGGCATTGTACAGATCCACGCGTATGTGGAATGTCCACGAAGGAACTGGAGGGGGTGTCTGGTGTTCCGAGACATCTTTGCCTCCTATCTGGGGGGAGGGGGGCTAAAATCTTATTCTGCGTGGGAATCATAAACTTATCCAGACTCCAGTCAACCAGTGAGAAGGCAGAGGAAGCTGAGCCTGGTTTTTATAACCCAAGAATGAACTTCACAAGGCATGAAACTAACACTCATTGTCCCCTCCAGAGGCCCTGAGCTGCACACCGAGGTTTGACAATGAACAGAGAGGGTAGGCAGGCAGCTAAAACCCCTGCCCCCATGTAGCTCACAGTCTTGGGTTGGGGAGATAGGCAGACCTCAAAAAGCAACCCGAGAAAGGTTTGAAAATAAACTGTGATAAGGGTAAAAGGATCATGTTAAGAAGAGTCAATGGTGGAACAGAGAAGGAACAGTGTATACAAAGGTCCTGAGGCCCTGGGCTTTGGGAGGAACAGAAAGGAGTGAGTAACCTCAGGGCAGTAAGCTGGGGACCCCAGGTACACAGGGCTGGAGACATGGACCAACATGTGAAATAATCTAAATGTCCTAAGAGTAGGGATCTCTTAAACAGACTATAAGGGTCTGCTTTGGGGCCATTTTCTGCAACTGTTTCCACACCCTGATGAACTCAAGTTTACCCAGCTGATGGCTGGGTGCTCGGTGAAAAGAAGCTGCCTTCGCCTGGGTTTTGCAAAAGCAAAACAACAAGAACTGGCACCATTCACCTTGAGGAAATACAAGGGCTTCCCCAAGACACAAAGCTCCCTGCCGACCTTCACAGTGTTCCTCCTTCCCGGGGTGGTGGGCTCCGGGGAGGCCCTTGTTCTTCTTGCTGTTTGGTGAACATAATGTTCCATCAGGAAAGAAACGTTTAAGAGAGAGACAGAAAACCCCCTGCATCTTCTGCCCTGACCCCAAAACACCAGTGAGGTCTGTGCAGCGGGGTTTTGAGGACAGCCTTTTTCTGTTCAAATCTCAAATAAACAAGAGCCCCTTTGGCAGAGGGCCCGCCCCCCAGCACCAACCCTGCAGCTATGACAATAGGCGTGTCCTCCAGGGGAGAGGCGGGAGGGGGCTCTGGAGCTCCTGCTACGCCTCGGAACTCGCCCAAATAGTTTCTTCCCCACCCAGGGACCCTCCCTTTCCTGTGGCTGGGGTCACCCTCCTCCCACACTGCTGCCTTGGGCTAAGGCTCCCCACCCCCACCCCAGTCCTGGCCAGCACTGAAGTCCAGAATCTTCCACCCAGAAGACCTCGCAGCCCAGCTCCCGGGTTACAACAGCCTGAGCTCCCAGAGCAGGAGGCGGAGCAAGGTCCACACGGAACCTCAGCCGGACGGGTCACTCCCAAACTATGGATTAATTAAGCACCTTCTGTATGCCCGGCACTTATAGGGCACAGGACGTCACCACAGTGCCCACTGGTCTGCCTAAGGAGGGTCAGATCTGGGCAGCAGAGCCACCACCGATGTGAGAGTGAAACCGTTCCAGAGGGGACTCTGGGACAGAGCAGGGTGGGGAGGCTCTCGGTGGAGGTCACATTGGAGCCTGTGAAGGTGCCAACTGCCAGGGAAAGGGATTTCCAGAAAGAAGGTCCAGGAGGCAGGGCCAAGGGGGCCGGGGCAGGTGGGGGGGATGGAATGAATGGGTGGAGGGGGGCAGCCCTGCAGGCGGGGTCTCTGCAGAAGGCGCGGGGACCCCCCCCCCCCGATGTGCGCCAGGATCACTATCTGGTCCTTACACGAGGACTGAGCCAACCCCTGCTCTGGCTGGAGCTCCCAGGGCGGGGCGCGGGGGGGTGCTCGTCCTCCATCCATGCCTGGTCCCTGGCTCCCCGGTAGAGCCAGGCCAGCGGCAGGTGCTCAAATAACAAGTGGGGGGAGGGTGACCACAAGGCCCCGCCCCCGCCGCGAGGCCACGCCCCCTGGCAGCGCGTCCGGCTGACCCGGTGCAGGTGGGTTCCCGGCGCGAGGAAGCCGCGCCAGTGGGAGCCACCGACGCCATCCCTCCCGAGGCCGAGTCCCTCCGGCGTCGCAGACCCCGGCCTGACATCCCCGGGCGGGCACCCGTCCAGCAGCCGGCCGGCCCTGACGTCCTGTGGGCTCACAAAGGGAGGACGTGATTCATCCCGCCGCGGAAGGAAGCCAGAGCCCGAGCCGGAGCCGACCACAGCTGCCTCCGGCCTCCTCCCGCCCCGAACACGGCGCAGCCAGGGCGGGCAGGGCCACAGCAGCCCCAGGAGCACCCCAGGAGCGCCTCTCCAGACACTGCTGGAGGAGTCCCCAAGGGAGGGCGGCTTCTGCTGTTAAGGAGCAACCGGCCTCCGCTCCCCTCCCTCCCTCTGTCAGTGGCTCAGAAGGCACAGGGACAAAGGAGCCACCAAAGGGGACTGCAGGAAGTGGGGCCTCTCCCTCCACTGGGACCTGCAGACCCGCAGACAGGCCCAGGCACGGCTCCCCGGCGGGCAGCCACTGCACCCCTGCCTGACAGGGACCTCAGTGACGTTTTAATCCCGGGTTGGGGACAACAGTTCACACTGAAAAGCCTTCTGTCCCAAGTACACATTCAAGACTGGAGCCGGACAGCAGCCCCAGGCTCTGGACGGTCCCCACCCCCTCATCCTGCCAACATCTCTGGCAACGCCGGGACCATGATTTTATCCAAACCCTCTAAAATGCTCAGGGCTGGGCAGGTCAGAGGTCAGAGCTCTGTGCCTGCTTTTCCTCCTTGGCAGCTCGTTCTGAACGGGGAACACCGCAGCTCATAGGTGCTAGTGGCTGGGACGCCCCCTTGCCGCACTCCTAAACCTTCTTTGAGCTGGGCAGATCATGGGTGTAGAACCCACGCTCTGTCCTGGGGCACTTCCACACTCCCAGCTGTCGGTGAGGGTGGACCTTCACCTCCGGGTGCCTTGAACATTCACACCACAGAAGGCACAGGCCGCAGCCTCGAGTCCCCTTCTACCTGGCTGTGTGATCCTGGGAAAACTGCTTACCTCTCTGGGCCTTCTTTCCTCCAGGGACAACAGTACTGCCCTGTCTACCTGGAAGGGGGTGGAGGGTCCAAACCCTGGAGGGATGTACTTGAGCTTGGGGACCTGAAAGCGAGAACTCCAGTAGTCACCACCATGCCCCACCCAGTCAGAATGACCTCTTTCCAAAAGGGAATCCGCTCAGCACCACACCCTGCTTAAGCCGCTCCCCATCCCAGGCTCTAAAATGAAACCCAACCCCTGGCCACCGCCCCTCAGCCCAGCCGCCTCGGCCCCTCCAGGCCCCTCTGCGCATGCTCCAGGCACCTGCCGCTCCCGGGCTCTGGAGGACGCGCCTCCACCCCGCACCCCCTTTCCGCCTGGCTCTTATGGTCCATCCTCCGGCTTCTGGGCCCGATTCCTGTCCCCCGGATTAGAAACAGGCTCACTGCAGGTGGGATTACTTGGACCTGAATGAGGACATCCTGGCCTCCGGCGCACCTTCATCCAATGACTAGAGAAGGAGCAGACAGACAGACAGCTACACGCCAAGAAACTCCAGGCCCTGCCAGAAGCCACGGGATCCTCTCCAGCCTCGGGGACAGTGTGGCCCTGCAGACACACTGTCCCCTGCGGACACCCTGGCTCTCTGACCCGAGGAGGAAGCATTTCTGCTTGGGGGGGGGGGGGGGGCTGGACAGACCTGCAGCTAGAGTCCATCTGGTGGACCTGCTTCAAAGGCCTGCTGGGCCGGCCGGGGCTCGGTGGTGGAGGCTGGCCTAGCGTGTGGGAGGCCCTGGGCTCCGTCCTCACAAAAAATCAACAAAATAAAGGTATTGTGACCATCTATAACATATATATATATATATATATATATATATATAGCTGCTGGGATGACAGACGTGGGCCACTGTGCCTGGCCTAACTAATAAAGATATTTTTTTAAAACATGCTGCTGTCCTTCCTCAGTGCAATGTCAGCTTCTGCCTCCTGCCCGTCAACCCCAAGCTAGACGAGGACTTAGCCTTGGGTTCCCTGCAGCAACCAGCATACAGCCCGGCCCACAGCAGGTGTCAAGGAGTATTTTCAGAGAGGTCAAGGGACTCACCCAAGGTCACACAGCACATAGAAGCAGGCAAGGGACCAATACTCAGATCACTGGCTTCTACACCAGTGCCCCAAAGAGTCAAGGTGCGGACAGCCACCCTGTGAGGACTTGGGCCTTGCAGTGAGACCTTCTGCTTCCTGCTCTCGACTCCCTGGCCTGTGCCCAGCCAAGAGTCCAACCTTGGCAGGGGCCCGTCCCAGCTCAATGACCCTGTAGACAAAAGGCTGATTCTCCGGAGGTTCTGGGGCTCTGGAGGGCAAGGGATGCCCTGGAGTCCGGTTACCCAACACCCACAAGGCAGATGCCAGCAAGTGGCCTGGACCTGAAGAAACCGTCCCTTCTCCCACGGGGCCCCTCTCTGCCCCTGTCTCCCCGGCTCAGTGCTCAGGCCTGGGGGCTCAGGTCCTCGGGCTGGACGTAAAGAACCACTGTAAAGAAGCTCCAGCCAGGGGGCCACCACCCTGCCTGCTGGCCTCTGTGACACTTCTGCCACTCTGCTGCAGCTTGGGAACAGAGGCAGGGCCAGGCCCCTTGGGCTCCAGCTCCCAGCCAAGGGCATTTTCTTGGTGGGAACCTGGGGCCACCGTTTGCTTCCCTGTTTGTATTTTTAAAGCCACCTCCTGGTGACAGCCAGCCTGGGGGGTGCTTTCCAGCTCTCAGGGTGAATCATTGCTCAGAAGGGACACAACAGGCTCTGCACCGCCCCTCCATCGGTCAGTCACTCTAGAGACAGTGTCCCTCCCCAGCAGATCCAGTCGGTAATGGGACTTCAGCAGGTGCCCAGAGACCCCCCAGGGATTTCTTCCCCAGGACAGATGCTCAGACCCCGTCCCAGGCCCAGGATCCTAGTCCCCGGATGGTGATCTCGGCACCTGCAGGTGGCAAAGCTCCCGGGGGACTCTTCCCAGCGTCCGGGGTTCTCTCCCTCTGGGTCCGCAGAGCATCCTGGGAGAATCTTAGATCCGGGTCTTAGGGTTTCTCCCAGAAGACAGCAGCCAGGCGCACCTGGCCAGTGACAAGTGGATCCTCTGCACTCCCTCGGCCATGTCCACTGGCTGCAGGGAGCCTGGTCAGCCTCGGGAGCACGTGCCCCGGGGAAGAACATGGAGTATTTCTGGGACACACATCTCACTGTGACAGACGTCCTTGCAGGAACCACCCTGGCCTGGCATCTCACCTCGTGTAAAGGCTGGCCAACAAAGGTCGCCCTTAAGTCTGCCCCAAACACAGGGACAGCCACACCCACGAGGAAGGTCACTATTTATAAAAAGAGAAAGAAAATAGCCAGGCACCGTGGGGCGCACCTGTCATCCCAGCTACTTGGGAGGCTGGGACGGAAGGATCACAAGTTCGAGGCTGGCTTCAGCAACTTAAGGAGAACTTGTCTCAAAAATAAAATTTAAAAAGGCCGGGGGTGTAGCTCACTGGGAGAGCGCCCTTCAGTTCAATCCCTAGTGCCTCAAAACAGAAAACAAAACAAAAACAAAACCAGAACACCATGTGTGGGTGAAGAGGTAGGGAAATGGGGACCCCGGTGCAGCCCGAGTAGGAATATAAATGAATACAACCCCGGGGGACCGCAGTATGAAGGTTTCTCAAAAGTCTAAAGATACAGCCCAGTTGTTCCACTTCAAGATATACCATTTTTTTTAATAAGCTGAAAGCGGGACTTGGACAGGTATTTTGTATACCCATGTTGAGAGCAGAGTTATTCACAATAATGAAATCAAAAAAACGACACAGTTTCCAAATGTGAAGTGTGCACGCTGGAATATTATTCAGCCCTAAAAAGGAAGGAAATTCTGCCCATGTTCACAACATGGGTGAACCTTTACAACATCATACCAAGTGACATAAGCCTGACTCAAAAGGACAAATACTGCCGGGCACGGTGGTGCACACTTGTCATCCCAGTGGCTAGGGAGGCTGAGGCAGGAGGACCACAAGTTCAAAGCCACCCTCAGCCACAGCAAGGCAATAAGAAGCTCAGTGAGGCCCTGTCTCTAAATAAAACACAAAATAGGGCTGGGGGTGGGGCTCAGTGGTCGAGGGCCCCTGAGTTCAATACTGCCCCCACAAAAAAGGGCAGATTCCAAATACTGTATGCGGCCACTTCTTGGGTGCCTAGAGCTGTCAAGCTCACAGACACAGAAGGTAGAGGGGTGCTGGGGCTGGGGAGGAGGGGACTGTCATGGGAGCAGGGTTTTATTTTCCTAAGGTAAACACAGAGTCCTGGAGGTGGACGGTGGTGAAGGCTGCGTGAGGACGTGAGTGTCCTCGACGTCACTGGCGGAGGCTAAGGAGTGGATCATCATGTGCGTATCTCACCACAAGTTAGCCACAGAAGGCGGGGCCCGGGCACAGGTCAACCCCAGCGCCACCTCGTACCAGCCAGGTAGCCTCCAGGTGGCCTTGCTTCTCTGAACCCTGTGACAGGGCCTGGGTGCCGGGTGAGCTCTGGTGCGCAGAGGCAGGCAGGGGCCAGGGGCGGTGGGTGTTCAGCATGTTACCTGCTGTGACCTGATGGTGGCCGCAATGGCTCCCCTCTGGGGCTCTGCTGTCTGGGGGGTCCCACAGGAAGAGGCTGAGGGCACGGGGTCTCTGGCCTGTGGGTCTGGGTGGTGCACTGGGGAGGCTGGGCGACTGGGCCCAGCGAGGACAGAGGAGATGCCCCGCCCTCAACTGGCCGAGGGGGTGCAGGCCGAGGCCCTGCCCTGAGTGGGACCCACCTGGATCCCACGGGAACCTGGAGGGGTGGCCCTTCCTCAAGGGACCAGAGATGGAGGGCCTCCAGCCGGCCTTCTTGGCCCTGCCTCCTGGGCTCCCCAGACCCAACCTAGGACCTGCCCTTCCCCCAGGGGGCAGTTGGGGACAGCAACCGGCCAAGCCCTGAGTCCTGCCAGGCCCAGCCCCCACCTCGAGCCTGGAAGGGCAGAAAATGGCCCAGTCCCTGGCCTTGGACAAACATTGTATCCAGCATCACGGGCCGGGAAGGGTCCCTGAGAGGTCACCATGTCCAGCCCTGCCTCCACTGTCCGCTGGGGTCCCTTTTACAAAGGCAGGGTCCCCTGATAAACACAGGTGCTGATCACGACAACGCCATCATTACCTTCACAGTGACCCCGACCCCTGAGCGCCCCCCGCGGCAGCTGGTCCGAGTCCCTCCCGCTGTGTAGACAGACGGGTCTCCAGTCCCACCAGAGTCGCGGGGGCAGAGCGGCGAAGCCAGGACCCGCGAGCCTTCTCGACGCAGGCGCCTCCTCGCTCTGCTGCGTATTGAGCACCTACTACACCCCGGCACCAAGGGGCCCGGCGCAGGCATCTCCTTTCCGTGATGCGGCCTGGAAGCGAGATCGACCTCTGAGCAGCTGTGGCCAGCCCACACCAGAGGGCCTGTGGGCAGGCTCCTGAGGACGGCGACGCCTCCAGCCTTCACACGTGTGGCCGTGACAGCCACCCGGGAGCGCTTCTCCTGTAAGCTCTGGGTGCCAGCTTGCGGGGTCAGGCCACCAGCCACTCTGTCCCCCGCCAGGGTGCTGGGCCCGGACATGGCCTTCGTCCCACCACGGGCCACTGGGCTCTCCCTGTCCCCCACGGGCAGGGCACCCAGGCCCGGCAGGCGGCTGGGGTGTTGAAGCTCCACTCGGGCGGCTCACGCCTGCTGGGAGGGTCACACAGCCTCCGACTACAGGGTCCCAGGCAGCGGGGAGCAGCCAGGGGCGGGAGCTGGAAATGAACCCAGAGGCTGGGTGTGGACACCTGCCCTGCCCAGCGCCCTGGCTGTGACCTTGAGCACAGCTGACATCTGCTCCAGAACTTGTTCCCTCCCAGAAGAGGAGACTTTCCAAACCAAAGGCCAAGCCTCCAGGTGGCTTGCTGGGACCCGTGGCCTGCCCCCGAGGCATCTGCTGGCCACAGGCAGGGACAGCCCAAGGGGAGCATCCTCCCCAGGGTCCCGCAGCAGCAGGGACCAGAGTCCTGGCTCAGGGCGGGGTGGGGGAGGACCGGCTGTCCGAGGCCCAGAGAGGGAGATGCACACACCGCTCAGGCCCAGCACTTCCCACGGGGCCCACAGAAGCCCAGGCTGAGTGGGGGGAGGGGGAGGGGGAGGGGGAGGGAGGCCCAGGCCCACCCTGGGCCAAGAAGCCACAGCTCAGTCCCCTGCTGGTGGGTCAGCAGCAGCACTGCCAAGGGCTAAGGGAGGCCAGGAAGCGAAACGAAATGCAAGGAGCAAAGCGCTCGTGTCTGACCGCCTCATCTTTGCTGTGTTCCCTGGGCAGAGTCACCACCCTCTCTGAGGCTCAGTTTTCTTGCCTGGAAAACAGGATCCGATATTGCGACCTGGTGGCTGAGCCCTCCGAAATGACAATGCTCCCCTATCACTGAGCTGCAAAACTGCAAACTCAGAGATCTCAGTCCAACCTGGGGATGGACGCAGGTCTGGGGAGAGCCCTGGGCAATGTCAATGCCAAAGCCTGTGGCAAAGTCATGGCTTTGAAAAAGTAGCGAGCGGATCCCAGGAGGCACTCACACCTGTCCTCGGGAGGCACAAAAATCTGCCCTGCTCACTTGTCGGGCAGAGATGTAAACCACATCCCCCAAAGTCACCACCACACCCAGAACAGCCCGTCTGTGGGTGGCCCACGAGTCTGCAGGATAAGGGACGGGGGCGCCCAGTGTGGGGTGGGAACCATGGCAAAGCCCGCACAAGTACGCTTTATGGGATGAATTCACGTGCACATCAGGCAGAGAACAAGCAGCACACTGAACGTACTTTCCAGTGTTTTCATATACGTTTTTAAAAATGAATCAAGGGGCCGCGGCGCAGCTCCGTGGTAGGGTGCTTGCCCACTACGTGCGAGACCCTGGGTTTGATCCCCAGCCCTGGGGATAAGTCAATAAATAAACAGAATAAAAATGAATCAAAATGTGGTATATCTACACAGGGGAGTAGAACGCAGGTATAAAAAAGGAAAGAAACACCAACTTCTACAACACACATGAGCCCTGAGGACATTCTGCTAAGTGGACGATGATGTCGGTCATCAAAGGCCTTTAGGTGACCTGACAAACAGACACGTCTACACAGATGGAAACCAGATTTGTGGTTGCCTAAGGCTGGGGAAGTGGGAGAAAAGTGAGCAGTGACAGCTGACAAGCATGGATTTCCCTCTGTGGTCACAGAGTGTTCTATCATCCCAGCGGCTTGGGAGGCTGAGGCAGGAGGACCGCAAGTTCAAAGCCAGCCTCAACATCTTAGTGAGGCCCTAAGCAGCTCAGTGAGACCCTGTCTCTAAATAAAATGCAAAACAGGGCTGAGGCTGGGGCTCAGTGTTGAGTGCCCCTGAGTTCAATCCCAAAAATAAAAATAAAAAAATAATAAATGTTTTAAAATTGATCGTGGCAGGGGCTGGGGCTGAGTGTTGGAGCGCTCGCCTAGCACACACGAGGCCCTGGGTTCGATCCTCAGCACCACAGAAACATAAAGATGCTGTGTCCATCTAAAACTAAAAAATAAATATTACAGAAAACTGATTGTGGCAATAGTCGCACCTGCCTATGGATGGGATAAAAGCCACTAAACTGTATATTTTAAAGGGCTTCATTGGGGGCATGGAGTCTCTCTCTCAATAAAGCTGTTACTTAAGAAGAGACGATTTCAAGACAAACATTCACTGAAAAGCAGTCCAAGTACAAAAATATGAAAAAGAAAAATTTCAAAATGACACAAGAATGACTGGGGTCTGGGATCGCTGAAGTCATGCCTTAGCTCTTGGTGGGTTCAGACCCCAGCCCCCCACCTCCGGGCTGAATGACTGTCTTCTAGTGGCATCCCCTCTCTGAACCTCAGTCTCTTCATCTAGAAAGTGGAACATGAACAGCGGCTACCTTGTGGAGTCACCGTGAGAACTGAGATAGCACAGTGCCTGACACGTGCAAGGGGGTCCATAAAGGGACACTGCTGCTGACACCGTCACCGCTTGGCAAGCAGGCTTGTGGAGGGGATGGGACTGGCCCTGGGTCCCGAGGCTGAGCAATGAAGGCTGGAAAACCTGAACTTGGGTCTTCAGTGCACACCAGTGCTGCTTCCCCTCCCCGCCCGCCCCCACTCCAACCCTGGCCACCAGGAGTCCAGCTGATACAGCCACACAAGGGACAATCAGCCTGGTACTGGGGGCCCAGCCGGTGACAGGGCCTCCTAGGGCCAGCCAAGCCCCCTCACACCAACCAGGGAAGGGCAGAGGGCGGTGGATGCCTCCGGTCATGACCAGGCCATCACTATTGGTCACCATCGTCACGGTCACCCAGGTTTTCTCTGGAACTCACTGGTCATCCATTCAGGAAACACTGAGCACACCTACTGTGTGCCAGGCACTGTAAGGGGACAGGCTGTGAGCAGAAGTCCCTGCCCTCTGGGACTTAGCGTGGCACGGGGGGACAGGCATGAAGGAAACACAGACTCCGCCATGACTGCAGGCTGGGGTCTGGGCTGGGGACAGCAGGGGCAGGGGGCGGGCTGTCCTCAACGCTGTGTCCGCCTCCTGCAGGACCGCTGTCCCCTCAGCCTCGTCTTCTACCTCGCAAGCCCTTTCTGCGCTCAGCAGCCCGTCTTTCTGAAATCTCCCCTGGGGCCGCTGTGAAGGGCGACTGTTCGGACCAGGCCCCGGCAGGCCTCCCACCCTCCCATCTGGCTCCCCGTGCACCTGGGTTCCTCCTGCCTCAGGGCCTTTGCACTTGCCCAGAACGCTTTCCCTTGGGCCCTTTAGCCAGCTCCTTCAAGTCCTCCAGGTCTCAGCACAAAGGTCACTTCTCCAAGAGCCCTTCCATAACCGCCCGATCTAAAACACACCAACCTTTCCGGCACCTTCTTTGATCTTGGCCATTGCCTTAATCACTACCTGCAGCTCCTCGTTATCAGCTTCTCCGCACTCGAGGGCCAGGTCCATAAAGCACTGAGCCACGGGGCTGCGTCCTCAGTGCCTGGCCCAGAGTAGGTGCTCAGCTAACAGCGTCATGGGCTGGATGGGTGGCAGGCGACTGGGTGGACAGGAAGGTAAGTGGGCGTGTGCTCGGGCAGAGGGATGGGGATGGACAGATGGAAGGAAGGGTAAGCTGACGCGCAGGGGAGAGCAGAAGGATGGACGGGGTGGGAAGAAAGGACAGGTGGGTGGATGGACAGATGGACCGATGGACGGGTGGGTGATGGAAGACCTGCACCAGGCGGGTGAAGGATGCACAGCAGCAGCAGGGACAGGTGGACGGAGGCAGATGTCCGTGAACAAGTGACAGATCTTTCCTGGGGTCCTGACTGTGGCTCGTGGGCCGAGGCTCCGAGTGCCGTCTCTCAAGGGGGCTGTTTGTTGAGTGGCCCAAGTGAGACCAGGCGTGGGGGTCCTGAGCCAGTGCTCGGCAAACCCCCCCTGTTGACGTCCCCTCATGAGCCTGTCCCCACTGCCTGGTGACACGGGGATGGTTTTCATTTTCACTTGGCCAGACAGAGGTCAAGGTGGTGAGCGCTGGGCCTGGCCAGTCCTCCCTGTCGCCAGCCCTGCCCCCTCCCCAGGCTCACCCAGGACTGGACACCCCTGGGCAGCCCTGAAGAAGCTCTGGGTGCCACTGCCCACGGCGGCTGTGCCCCTGTCCCAGCCAAGCTGCTTCCTCCAGGACCCCGCAGAGTTATGGGGACGCATTCAGAAGCATCTCCCTATCACCCCAAGTCAGAGACCCCGAGACCTGTGTGGGCACAACCCTGACCTGGAGGGCCCTGGGGCGCCACCCCAAGACTGGTGCCATCCTTGGAGCCACTCAAACAGAGGAACAGGGCCCCGGGGACCTCGGAGGGAGGGACCGCTGGGTGTGGCCTTGGAGCATCACAGATGAGGAAACCAAGCCAGCCGCCCAGGGCCACCTCCAGATCACACCCCGCACAACCGTGGCCTGCTGTGACCATTGCCCACCCGCCGAGCGTCACATTTAGATGTGCCAGCATGGCTAGACAGAGTCCCAAGCACCGTGGACAGCAGACGGTGGCATTAATAATGGCACTCAGATCCACGAGGAGGACCCGGGGGCGGAGCTCACAGGCACCCAGCACAGGGCCTCTCCGCCGGGCAAGGGCTGCTGCCCCAGGGCGCCCAAGGCTGACGGAGAGGCCCAGCCAGATGACTGCTCCCAGCAGGGCCCAGAACACCATGTGGCCCAGAGACCCGACTGGCCAGTGGAGGCCAGCGGAGGAGACTGGGCGTGAATCCCCTGCAGCCACTTGCCCAGGCCCACAGGTCCCATTGCCAGGCCTTCCCGGAGGCGCACTGACCCTCCCCTCCATGTCTCCGAGCCCATCCAGCCTGGGGAGGAGGCAGAGGGCCCTGGAACAGCCCAGGAGCCCAAACCTGGACGACAGCCAGGCCCGGGCAGGGACAGGAAGCACCCCTGAGCGACAGGGATCAGGACAGACTGTTCTGAAGGCACCCAGTGTGCCTGGTCCCCGGTCTCCGCGGCCCTGCCCCGGGGAACGAAGGAAGCACCACTGTGTACACCCAGGAGGTGGCCTGGGGCTGCTCCCCCAGCCTAACGTCTGGGTCCCAAATAGCTACAGACCTCAGCACTCTAGAGCCCAAATACGTAGGGAATGGCGGTGGGCGGGAATTGAGCATTTGCCATGAGCTCTCCAAACCCTCCACAGGCAACGACTCCATGAGTCCTCAGAGCAACCTCAGAACCCCAAGTGGTGTCCTCAGAATACCAACATGCACAGACACACCCCGTAAATGGGAGAAACTCAGGCTCAGAGAGGGCAAGGGTCCTGCCTAAGGTCACACAGTGTGGAGGTCACAGGCCAGGACTGGAATCCCAACCATCTGAGAAGCAAACCCACATTCCGTGCGCCAAGACACAGAGCTGACACCTCCCGATCGATGGACAGGTATGCATGCACGACGTGCGGGGTGAGTGTGAAAATCCCAGCCCCACACGCTGGCACGGTGATCTTTAGAATGTGGGTGCTCTCCTTTGTGTGTGGGGCGTCTGTGTTTGTGCAGGTTCAGCGATGAAGGGGCGCCGCTGTGCAGTCAGGATAAAGGGACACAAAAGGACCTGAGAGTCATCCGCCCGATCACTTGACGGGGATCTCAGGACACACCTGCCAGGTGGAGATGAGGGCAGGGAGAACCACCAAGGGTCAAGGTCAAGTGGAGGACAGAGGTGGGGACCCCACGGCACCCCAGAGACTCCACTGCACGGTGGGGCTTTTCCTGATGGACAGCTCGGGCCCCCCCATGCCCAGCGCTCCCCCACAGGCTAGAGGGCAGACCCCAGCACCCCATCCCTGGTGTGGGCCCCAGGCCAGGCCCCCCAAGCTGGGGAGAGGACGGGCCACACGGCCCTGACTCGCGCTGTCTCTTGGGACAGTCCTCCTCCGAGGAGGCCCAGCAGGAGCTGGCGGTGCGCTGACCCAGGGCAGTGGGGCAGACAGGGGCCGGCCGCTGGGCCCCGAAGACTCCTGCAGCTTCTCACCGCCTCCCTCCACCCCCACCCACCCCCTCCAGTGGAAGGACAGAGGGAAGAAGGAAGGACCCAGGGACTGTGTCAAGACCCCCCAGGGAAGCGGCCTGGAGCTCAGGGGGCAGCGACTGGCCTCTGGAGAAAAGGGCTGCCCCTGTCCACTGTCCTCTCCCCTGAGCGCATCAGGAAGGACACTGCTCTCTGCCTCCTTGTCTCCCTCCTCTGTGCCCAGGCCCAGTACACAGTAGGTGCTCAATAAACACAAAGACGACCATAATAAGTATCCCAAGGGGAGAGGAAACTGTGACCTGGAACTCCCATAGCAGATGGGGGATGGGGACAGGACTTCGTGGGAGGCAGGTCCAGAGGGGCCTCTGAACCCAGCTGAGGACAGCCAGGGCAGCTGTGCCTCTCTGGGCTGTTGGGATCTGAGGAGAAGGCACACAGCAGGACTGGCAAGGGCGAGGGTGCCCCGCCAGAGGGGCTTTCTAGGCCCTGCCCTGCAGAGGGCTGGTCTGGACTCGGCCAGAAGGTGCAGCAGGAGCAGGAGGCGCTGCGATCTGCTCACCTGGTTTCCTCTATACCAGTAAAAACAAAAGGCCCAGAGAGGGGAACGGGCTTACTCAAAGACACACAGCAGAGAAGCCAGGTCTAGAACGCAGGAGGCCTGACTTGGGGCCCAGAGCTTCCCGCCCTCTCCACCCGCCCCCCCCCCCACCAGGACCCCTCCCGTGCCCTGCACAGCCCTGGCACAAGGGGGGACAGGACAGGAGGGCTGGGCCTGCTGTGAGGCACAGTCGTGGGCAGCTGCCCAGGCCCAAGGGCCCTCGGGGCTCCCCGCCCGCGTCACTCCCAGCCCTGCCCAGTGCCCAGGGCAGCGCCTGCCAGGCCCGGCTTCATGTCAGGGCAGGACGAGGCCCAAGTCCACAGGAACCCGGGTGTGCCTGCCGCGCCTCCCTTGTGCCCGAGGCCCCTCACTACAGCGCAGTCCCCAGAAGCACCGCAGTCACGGAGGAAGCAGAACAGGAAAGCGCGCAGGCATGCCCCGCCCCCGGGCCCACAGCCCCGCCCACAGAATGCCCCGCCCCCGGACATGCCCCGCCCCCCGGGACCGCAGCCCCGCCCCCTGGGCCTCAGAACGCAGCTGCCCCTCCAGCAGGCCACGGGCACCAGAGAGGGCTGCAGTCCTGGGCCACTGCGAGCCGGTGGGTACTGCTGGTCAGGGCGGCGGGCCGCTCTGGGCCTCGGTTTCCCCCTCTGTCAGCCGGGAACGATGCCGGCCCCCATCCTGACAGGCAGGCAGGAGGACTGGTCACCGGGCCAGCTGCACATCAGGGGAGCGGGAGCGGAAGCAGCCGATCGGCGTTGATTATTGACTTTCATTGTTGCCACCGTTAATATTTCTGCTTCGACTACGAACAAAGATTCATGGCGTGGCCCGGACCTTAGGATTGACATTGTTTTTAAAACCCTGAACGGATCTTCTATGGGGGAGGCGCCTGTTTCTGAAGTGCCTACTATGTGCAAAAGTCTTTTTATATAGTTATCTCATCTAACCCTGCAATGACTCTGCAGGGAAAATCTTAGCTTTTTCTTTCTGTGGATGAACTGAGGCTCAGAGAGGGGAAGTCACTTGCCCAAAGCTACACAGCACTGACGTGTGGAGACAGGATCTAACACTAGGATCTTCCCATTCTGCCTGGGAAGGAGCCATGGAGAGACTTGGGACATGGGGGCTGGAGTCAGGCTGCCCAGACCCACGTCCCGCTTCCCGGTGGCCCTGGATAAGCGACTCCCTCTGTAAAATGGGGTTATAAGGATCAAATGAAGCAATGCAAGGGACATGGTGGCAGACAGCTTGGGCGGGGTGACTTCTCGCTCACACAAGTTCTCCTTCACTACACATGACGTTGTCCTTCTCAAAAGCCGGGTCTCGGGCTGGGCTGGGGGCTCAGTGGTGGAGACTTGCCTGGCACGTGTGAGGCGCTGGGTTTGAGTCTCAGTACCACATACAAATAAATAAGTAAAATAAAGGTGCTGTGTCCAATCACAACTAAAACTTAAAAAAAACAAAAAATAAAAAGCTGGGTCTCTGCATAGAGGGGAGAGGCAGCCTCGGTCACCCCCCGAGACTTGTGAAAGCAGGTGCCAGCCCAGAAGCCACCTGCATCTGCATGTCAAAGTTTGCCCTCTCTGACCTGGGGGGCGCCGTGGCCCCCAGAGACTCACTTCACAGACAGGACACATTCAGAGAGGTGATGTGGCTGCCCAGGGTCACACAGGAGGCCCAGGCCTGACGGCCCCAGACTCTGCCCCCCCCCCCCCCCCACCCAGCATCTGCTCAGAAAGGCATCCCAGGCCCCGGGCACATTCCCGTGGCCCTCAGCCAGCACAGGACTTGGCCTGTGACGGAGATGATGAGTGTTGACAACAGGAACATGAAGGCATAGGTGACCTCTGACCCCGCCCTCACTCAGGCAGCCTTTGGCAAGGCCCTGGGGCCCCCGAGGCCTGCAGGTCCTGGGTGGGGCTACCTTGGATCAGCAGGCCCCTCTGGGGGCACAGTCTTGAGGACTCGGAGCAGGCAGCCCTGACCCTGCTCCCAGGAGAGCAGCGGGGGACACGGGCCCCACTCTTCCTCCCGGCCCTGGGGCTCCCAGGACAGGAGGTGACCCCCAGCCCCTCCCTGCACTAGTAATACTGATAACAGTGACATAACAGCCACAGACACGGGGGACTGGGCTCCTGAGGGGCACTGTCAACGCAGAACACAGGCCGATTCGCTCTCCCATTTAGCCCAGAGTGGTTCACTGCCCTACCCAAAGCCACACTGCCAGCAAGTGAGGGAGCTGGGATCTGGCTCCCCCCACGCCATCCTCACAGCCACCACGCACTTATCATCTCCTTAGTGCCCAGCCTGCCCCCGTCCCTCCTGACCGCCAAGCACCCTGTGTCCATTTCACAAAGTGCAACCCAGGCTGGGCTGTGATGGGGCTGGTCAAGGTCATGTGCCCCCAAAAGAGGTGGCGCTGGGACCCGAACACAGAGCCCCGGCTCCAGGTGACACCCAGGTCCCAAACAAAAGTCAGCATGAAGACAGTCACCCCCAGCGTGTCCCCACTAGGTGGGTGAAGCCCCCGCCCACCCAGTACTGGGTCCAGGCTTCCCAGCCGCTCAGCAGAGGGACGCATGGCCCCACTTCCCAGATGAGGAAACCGAGACTCGGTGGGGAATGACCTGTTCTGGGCCATCAGCTGGAACCAGGTCCTCTCCTCCACACAGACCACGAGCCACACTCTTAGCCTCTCCTGGCAGCCGCTCTCATCCCCAAAGACCCCTCCCACTCCAGTAGCATCACGACCACGCAAGCTGCAGCACTGCTCCAGGTGAGGAGGAGGCTGGGCTCCCTGCTGTGGGGCTTGGCCGTGGCAGTGGACTGCAGATCAAGGGCAGGAGCAACACCTACTCAGCTCTCTCTGAGGCATTCACAGCACTGCGGGCTCCTGCTGATAATCATGCCCCGGCTGGCTGTCACCCATCCCCCTTGAGTGCATCAAAGAAGACCATCTAAATCCTGGAGTCCAGCATGCAGACCACGGCCAGACCAGATCAGTCAAAAGACCTGCTGACTCAGGCTCATGAAACAAATGGCTGCTCTACAAAAGGCCACTGAGATCTGGGAGGTGCTTGTTACGCAGCAAGATCCTGAACACCTGACCAATACAATGACCACACGTTTCCAGAAGGTCTCGTGGGTACACGGCAAATGTCTTCCAAGACACAGTCTTCAGCAGGTCGGATAAAATCCCAAAGCCCACAAAACATTGTGCAAACTGTGGGAATGATCAACTTCCCTGCCACCAGGCCACAGCCGGTGCCACTGATAAGACAAAGCCAACTAGCTACCCCTCTCTGGGGGTAACCCAACAGTCTCCGTCTCCCTCAGCCCAGCGTGAATGTAAGAGGTAGGGGCTGCACAGGGAACCTTCTGGAATGTGTCTCCCAGTCTTCTGCAACAGACGGACAAGGATGACCGAGCGGGGGTGTTATGACAGTACCATGCACCACGGCAAAAGGCACCCCTGTCCACTGAAGGCAGACCAGGTGACTGTTAGAGTCTGTAAACAAGTCAAAATAACACCTGGCATTTAGCCAGGGGAATGTTAGAGTTCATAAACAAGTCTGGATGGTGCCTGGCAAAATGCCAGAGGGAGTGGTTTGAGAAGTAACAAAAGCGAGCTATTAAGTGTGGAGATTCCTTATTGGTTGACTGATGTATCTAGTTTATGCTAATAAGATAAGCTGTGTGGAATGTATAAATACTGCTCCTGTCCTGCAATAAACGGCTCCTACTCCTGCTGTATCAACGTACACAAGTTGTTCGTCACCCCCCGGTTAGTTTGCTGCAGCCAGACAGACTGCGGCAGGTGACTAAGGACACTATGCACACGGGAGTGTCCTTGGGCCCTTAGGAGGAGCAGGGTCGACCAACATGTCCCAGCACGGGGAGAGCCGAGCCTGCTCCGCATCACCATCATCGCGGGTGTGGCCCTACAAGAGGCAGAGGCACTGATTCATCACCCGGCTGTTTACTGAGCACCTACTGCGTTGGGCGGTTCCAGGATCACAGCAGTGAGGACAGATGGGCTCCTGCCCTCTAGAGCAGAAAGTCAAGAGGGGAAACTGGCCATGATACCGACCCTCTGCCACCACTAATAATAATAAGGATGATCCATAACAACCGCAATCTGTGCGCGTGAGCGCACGCCGTCTCCAAGCTCTTGTCAAGTGCTCCTCACTGCAACCCTCAGAGGCAGGTCCAATTATTATGCCATTTATTGGGAAGGAAAGGGGCTCAGAGAGGTCAATTCAGCTTCTCAAGGTCCCACAGCAGCAGATAAGCAGCAGAAACAAAATTCAAACTCATCCCTTTGATTCCAGTCGGGAGGTTGAAATGTCATTGATAACTAGCAGAGTGTGACAGGGACTGGGAAGGGAATAAACAAGTGTACGTGAACCTTCAGGAAGGTCAAGAGAAATGGCTGATTTTTCAAGAAGTAGAATCAGGAGTTTGAGATGCACTTTTCACCCAGTGGAGTATCACTGTGCCGTCTCTGACACGTTGGGTGTGTGGTGTGCAACGTGTTATTTCCAGAATACTATCTGCATTTTGATGTGTGTTCGTCCTTCCTAACTCAGCGATAGGAGCAGCCAAAGATCATGCTTCGCAAACATGCTTCATATTCTTAATGGAGACAGGTTATAAAACATTTCAAAGGTCAGTAAATCGAGCAATTAACCAATGTCGCAGCAATAACCCCTTCCCAAAGTCAAGGCCATAATTCTTCGCATACTTATTCACTGTGCCCTAAACCATCCCTGACCAGAGGATTCCGGAAGATGGGCATCTTGTGCAGTCTTGGCTCGCCTAGTGCCTTGCCTGCAGAAGATCCTCAATAAAATATCGTATTGGTGGTGGAAAATATTACCTATGTACAAATCTGAGTCCCTGCACCTCAATCCAAACAGAGGTCGGCTCACTTTTAAATGGCAGGCGTTTGATGGGGGGAGCGGCCAGGAGCACCCACCCCTCTGCAGAGGGACAGAGTGACAGAGTGCATGGCTTTGGGGCAGAGGGCTTGAGTTCAAATCCTGACTCTTCCACTTCCCAGTTGTGCAAGCTTTTAAAGTTTTGGAATCTTAAACCACAGACTGGAAGATCCCAAAGCAGGCACTGCCTGGGTTTGTTGCAAAGAATTAAAAAGAAGAATGAAAGAACTCAGTCCAGGTCCCGTCTCAAAGCAGCTGTGCTACGGGCTTTGCCTGCGTTCTCTCTGATCCTCCCATTTCACAGAGGAAGAAACTGAGGCTCTGGGGGGAGGGACTCATCTGGAATTATCCTCCTGTAATCTGATGGGTGAGCTGCGGCAGGACTGTTCCCTTCTAGATGCGCATCTCCTATCCTTCCTGGGTATTCAAGGAAAGGCAGGGGGTTGCTAATGGTCTTTTGGTCAGTCAACACACCCTGTGTTCTGGGCGTGCCGACTATCCCCACTTCTCCAAGGGGCAGCCCAGACTCCTTCTGCCATCCCTCCCTGCCCCCGCCTCCCACTCCTGTCCCAGACAGCTGCTCCTTCCCCCACACTCCAGATTGGGTGAGGCTGCCCGGCCTGGAACACTTCCTGCTGCCGTCGATGACATCATACCCCACATCCTGGGCACAGCCAGGCCAGACTCTGTGCCTGGCACTTCCCAGGCGCCACTTGGCCAAACCCAGGGAATCCCTGTTTGATGGGGGGACCCTTTCAGCAGCCCATTTTACAGACAGGAAGCTGAGTATCCAAACAAGTACCACAACAAAGTCACAATCCACACTCCAGAGCCGAAGCCTGGCCCCCGGGTGTCCCTGGCTGGCTCCCACCTTCCCTCCTGCCTCCTCCTGGAAGCCTCCCTGGGTTTACCCTGCAGCACATCCTCTGAAGCTTCTGCCCAATGGACCTCACCGACTCCAACCTTCGCAAAACGCAAGGTGGCGGCCAGGTCACATCCCTGCTCTGCCCCCTGCGGCTGGTCGACCTCAGGACACCCCAGCCCTGCATCAGACACAGGAGTGGGGAACCCCACCAGCTCCCCACAGGGAGGCCCTGCAGACTAAGAGGTTTGACAAGATCCCTGGCAAGACCACGGCTGAGCCAAGTGCACACACTCACATGACCTAAGTGTGTCCCCCACAGCGTCCTTCTCCAGGTGGACTTACACCCTGAGGAGGTGTCGTCTCGAGTGGCTCTCTGGATATAACCCTGCCCCGCGTCCTGGCTGCCATCCACCTTCAACACCAGTGTCCTGCTCCACGCAAGTTCGGCCCACCTGGGTTTTCCCAGCAGCCTCCTTACCGTCCCCTCGGGCTCCAGGACCGTCCCCTCCCTTCAGTCTCCACATCGGCCAGGGCAAGAGGGCCGGGAACCTGCTGGGGCGCCTCACTGCCCAGGAATAAAGTCCAGATCACAGGCACTGTGGCCCGGTCCTGGCCCACCCCCGTGCTCCCTCCTCCCTCTGCTGTTGGGCTTTAGGACCCAGGACACCAGCCTCTTCCTGCTGGCAAGAGTCCAGGCGACCAGGCTGAGCTCCGTCCTGCTCAGGTCCCAAGGCCCCTCCGCTCTTCTAGATAAGGGACTTTTTCTCCAAAGGCTTCCCCACCTGACGTGTCTGCAAGCCGCATCTGGGACACAGTGTCTTGATGAGTTGAGTGAATGAGCCAAGGGGAATGAATGAGCCCACAGAGGAGATACCCCGAGGCTCCTTCCCTGAGTTGGTCAGAGACACAGTCTGGTGATGCTGAGGGGACCCTGCTCAGGGGCAGACAGCTGGCCCCTCCACTCCGCCAAGATCTGCACTGCATAAGGACCAGCTCTCGGCCCTCGAGGGGAGGGTTCCAGCTCAGGATTGGGGGTGAGGGCGGCATGCCCAACACCGGGAACCGGGCAGGTTCCTGCTCCCCAGCTAGAATGTCAGATCCGGGCGGCCCTGGCCACACTCCACGTCTGCAGTGTCGGCATTTAGTAGGTGCTGGATCCCCAGGGCAGGCAGACTGGGCCAGCTCACCTGCCCCGCCAAACCCTGTGCCCAGACACTGAGCACTAAAAGGCCGAACTTCTCTCCAGTAACTGCCCCTCTGTGGAGCATGCAAATCCTTTCAAAAGGATCCCCCCAAACCACCAAGACCCCGGCCTGCATCCGCACAACGACCTAGGGACAGTCCCTGGCAGCCAATGAAAGAAGCAAAACACAGGGGTCAGGAGTGAACACAGGTCTGTCCAGGATCCTTGATGCATTAGCAACGGGAGAAGCCTGGGCCAAATGCCTGGTTACTCATTAGCCAACCCCAGAGCTTCTTTCTGCAAGGAAGGACGAGGGGAGCCATTAACCCATCTGAAAGAAAGGCCAAGCTAAACATCTAAGTCTGCAGTGCAGAAAGACAAGGTGGGTTTCTGGAGCCTTCCCTCAGACAATCAGGGGGAAGTCCAGGGGATGGAAAAGGACAGGAGGGGCGTGCGACTATTTATAGGAACTTTTTCACCTATTGTGTCCATTCACCCCGACATGCCCGCCAAAAGGGGAAAGGGTGACATCCCCACCTCCCATTTTGTCTCAGTGAAAACCGGAGCTCAAACAGGTTAAGTGCGTTGCCCAAGGTCACCAAGAGTCTCCAAAGAAAAAGCTTATTTTGTGTGCAACAGGTATAGCCCTTCCCTTTCCAAAAGGTAATGGCTGCTCCTGGCTAGAGAAAGTTCAGTCCTGGCCTGCAGGAAGCCCTAAGCGCTGAGGTGCCCTGCGGAGGTCACAAGCCCGCTCCCGGACACTCAGACACGAAGAACAGGGTTGAGGGCGCCGCGCCTCGATTCCGAGGCCAGTGCGTGCAGCGCTGGGAGGGTGTGGAAAGGTCAGGCTAGAGTGCGGGTCAATGGGCAGCTTCCCTTCCCAGGGGCCCCGCCCGTGTCCCCGGGCGCCACCCGCCACCGGGGCGGGGACCACATGGGCCTGTCTGGAGCAGGGGGACTGAGCCTCCATCTCATTAGGTCCTCCTCTGCCCTGGGAAGACGAGCGGACGGAGCGCAGGCCCCGCAGGGAGGACGCGTGCAGAGCCCCCGGGGCCAGCGCGCTGCCCTCCGCCCACCCGCGCTGTCCCCAAGGCCTGCGCGCCCCGGCCCCCGCCCCGCCCGGCGCCCGGGCTGCCCACGGTCCACCTCCCGGGCCTCCAACCCGCACGAATGTCCAGCTCTTAGCAGCTGCATGCTGGGTACCCCGGATTTCCAGCGATCCCCCAGCTGCTGGCCACCAGATCTCTCGGAATTCACTCCCCAGGCTCGGACCCGCGTGGAGGGGGAGGGATCCACTCTCAATTGCCAATCACCCTCCGCGTCACTGCCTGGCTGGGGACCCAGGGGGACCCCAGGCCGCCGGCGCCCGATCCCTCCTGGGATCGACTCCCAAGTGGCCAACCGGGTGGCGCGGGATCCATTGGTGGCCCGGTGCGGGATCTTCCAGCGGGATCCACTCCCAAGTCTCGGGAGACGGATTCCCCGGGTCCCAAGCCGGGCAGCCCCTCCCCGCGGCCCCGGAGCCCGGGGATCCACTGGGTCCCCGCCTCTTCCACGGCCCAACTTTGCCAACTTCCCCCCCCCCCCCCCCCCCCCCGGCCTCGGCCAGGCAGAAACTTGGCGGCCCTCGCCCGAAGCCGCCTCCGCAGCCCGCTAGCGGCTCGGGACTGGGGGCGGTTCGCCAGCGCCCACCCCCGCGGCCGCCGCGCAACCTACCCTGGCGCCGCCGCCAGCCCGCGCCGCGCCGCCACCTGCCCGCGGCCGCCGCACCTGCCCGCGCCGGCCCCGCGCAGCCTAGCCTGCTGGGGGCGGGGCCTCGCGCGGGAAGCGCCCCGTCGCCATGGGAACCGGAGCCCGCGGCGCCTGCGCGGAGAGCACGGGCGGAGAGCGGCCGCCGGACCCTATCCGCCCGGGGGAACCTGGGCCTGGGACTGTTCGCCGGGTCGGAGGTCATCCCTCCCGACCCTCAAACCGTGACCCCGCCGCGTCCCCAGAGCCATCCCAGGCACGAGTCGGAAAGCCCCGCGACGGGCACCGACCGGCAGCCGGGTGCGTGCCCCCCAGCGCCCCAGGCCGCCGGGCAATTCAGGGGGCTCTGGGCGAGGGCAGGTCACACAGCGCCTGGACTGCGGGCGCCGGCCAGGAGTCGCGAGATCTGCACGGGGTGCTGGCACCCCCTGGCGGCGGGCTTGGGGACTGCACCTATGTCTTCGGCGAGGCGCGCATCCTACTGTGAGCCAAGCCACTGCCTTGTTGTTGCGGAAGGAAATGATGAATGTAGGCTTGTGTATCAGTTGAGAAAATCGTAGGAAGTCGCCCCTGGGATGGGAGGTGCCTGTCCTGCGTCCTGTTAACGGAGATCCACTGTGTTGCGCAGGCTGGCCTGGAATTCCTGGGCTCAATCAATCCTCCTGCCTCAGCCTCCGCAGTAGCTGGGACTGCAGGCGCGCGCCACTGTGCCCAGCCAGCGTATCCTTATGAAGCACCCCCCCTCTTTGCTGCGTGCTGGGGATATGGCACTGAAGCAACTGGCAGCATCCTGGCTCTTGGAGCTTACAGATTTTTTTTTTTGCGGGGTGGGGGAGGGGTGAACAAGTATATTGAATTGCATTTGTGACTCTGCTGCTAAGGAGAATTTCTGAGCATGGGTAACTGGAGGACCTGACATCATTTGTGCCTTTAAGTCAGCTAGACCTCGATATAGTTGAGAGAGAGAAGAACATCACACTGTGTGACTTCTGGAGAACTGCAGGAACACTCTCTTGCTTCATCTTTACCTCAGGTTGTTGGTGTGTACAAAGGGCAGTTCACGCGATTGCCTTGTTGGGACCACCACCCATCTATCCCCTTATACTGAGGAACTACCTAGGGCTCCCCAAGAGACTTGTCGCAATGACAGAACCCAGAAATGATGAGAAAGAGGACCTGTGACGTCTTATATCTTAGGATATTCTCCTTGATCATGATGTCATGAACACAGTCACCAACAGGACCCATCTCAGTGGTTTTTATGTAGGACCACCAGTACCTCTTTAAGACAGGAAACAGAGGATGATTGGAATGAAATCTCAAAATCTGTCTTCTTTATTGTGAAACAAAATCTCTCTAAGTTGCTTTGGACCTTGCTATATTCTGAGGCTGGTCTCAAACTTTCCATCCTTCTGCCTCAGCCTCCAGAATTGCTGGGAGCCTCCTGGAAGGGACGTATGTTTACTCCTGATTCTTTTTTTTTTTTTTTTTAAGAGAGAGTGAGAGAATTTTAATATTTATTTTTTAGTTTTCGGCAGACACAACATCTTTGTTTGTATGTGGTGCTGAGGATCAAACCCTGGCCGCACACATGCCAGGCGAGTGCGCTACCCCTTGAGCTACATCCCCAGCCCCTACTCCTGATTCTTATTGCTTTGTACAGATTAGGCACATAACAGGTAGCACTCTGAATGGACGTAAAACCACAAGTGAGCAACACTTGCTAAGGTAGCATCTGCGGCCTCTCCTGTCTAACCTTATAGGAACTTTCCATTTCTCCTTGATAGGACCAGAATGCATGGGCTGGAGGTTATGCCAAATGGATGTTCTGTTTCTCAGTCCTTCCACTTGCCATCTCCTCTCCATCCCAGAATGTAAGCAGAAAAGGGGACAAGACAGTATTCCTCCTGAGACCTCTAACCCAGATGTCTCCCCACTGGTGACCTCCCTGTCCCCCATTCTGACATGTCAGCTCTTCTCCCACCATCAAGGTTTAAGGGATTTCCAGAAGCACCTAACTACAACTCCCAGAATCCTTCTGGATGCACAGGGGGTGGGACTTCCTGGTCCAGCCCCTCCTTACTTCCCCCTGCACTCCAGTACCCTCCCTCTCAGTTCTGACTCCCAAGAGGTGTCAGGTTCAGGTTGTTTCCAGAATCAAACTCTGACCCCTCAGGGTAGCCCTGACTTTCCTCTTCCTGAGGACAAAGGACAGTGCCAACCAGGGTCTGTCCTGGGACCCCTTCTCGGCCATCTTCTGCCTCCTCCTTCAGGAAGTGTGTCCTGATTCGGCTGCCAGTGCTCAGGCTCTCTGGTGGCTGTGTCCCCTAGAGCTTCCTCCAGTGATGGAGCGTCCTGTGTCTGCGCTGAACACCATTAGCCCCTGGTAACCACTGGTGACCACTGAAAAGGTGGCCTGAGAGATGGAGGGGCTGAATTTTAAATTTTATTTTGTGTTTAATTCATTTGAATGTGAACCGCCCCCCCTGCCCGCCCCCCACCACGTCCACTGCTTGGAACCGTCTGGCCCGGGAGACCACCCACCGCTTGGCCAAGGTCCCGGCCACGCATCCCTGTGGGTGGCACATTGATTCATTTTGTTTTTCTTGTCATTCACACTTCTTGAGGGTGAGAGCCAGTGTATTCTTCAGGATTTTCTCTCAACCCAGACCTTTGCCCATGCCGTGTCCCCTGCCAGGAAGACTTCGCCCTCTGCCTGCCTGTCATCTGGTTAATGACTCCATGTCCCTCCGATCTTGGCTGTGACTTCAATTCCTCCCAGAGCCATCCCCGACTACCGAGGCGGGTTAGATGCCAAAGCCTCTGAATCTTGTATGACTCCCCCACCTCCATGAACGCCCGGATCGCACTGGGGTATAATTACCAGTTTTTTCTCTGCCTCGCCTTCTAGAGCATGAGGACGCGGAGGGCAGGGACCAGCAGGATAACTGAAACGGAGCTGACCCTTGATAAATATTCATGGAACTCAGTGTCGAATACATGTTTTCATATGATGGGATCCCGTGGCTGGTGGACAGTAATGATATTAATATACACTGTCATTGATTAAGTCAAATGCTTTGCCTGTGCTGTCTCATTAGATGTCACAACGATTCAGTGAGAGATGATCTATTACAATCTCCTTTTCACAGATGAGGGATCTGAAGCTCAGAGAGGTTAGGTACATTGCCCAGAGTCACACAGCTAGTATCTCAGTCTGGCTTCCCTGGAAAACAGAGCCTGAGGCAAATCTTATGTGCTAATGCTTTATTGGGGATGTGAACCCAGTCCAGTAAGGGACTTCCCTTCTGAAAGGGGACCTGGAGGCAGGGAAGGAGGGAGAGCAAATCTAAGACATGCCAAATGGGGCTGGCCTCAGAATCTCAAGGAACCATCCAGGAGCTCCATCACCCTGGGAATCTCCGCAGGGACAGACCTCCGCAGGGACTATGGGCGATATGTGACCTGCTGGCACCTGCCGTTTCCCGTCTACCTTAGTGGCAGTTAGGGCCAGTCACTCCTCACTTCTGGGTCGGGTCCTGCACCCCTGCTGCCCCAGGGAAGCCACTTCCTTGCTCACCTGAGAAGGGAAGAGAGGACCCCGAGTTCCGTCCCTCACAGGGTGTGGTCCGGGCAGTTTGGACTGCAGCTGGGGTGTTGGGAGCCTGGGCTGGGATTCAGGCCACACCCCTGCAGGCTCAGCTGGCCAAGTGACTGGGCAGCTGACCCAGGCCACCTGCAGGGGGAGGTGAGCCGAGGCTGGAGGGAGTCCAGAGGGACAGAGCCCAGGTCACCTGCAAAGGTGTGTCCATCAAACTGACACCCTAGTAAACACCAGAGCTGGGATCCTGATCCCTCCAAAGGCCATCAGCGAACATTGATTGACAGAAAAACGAATCAATGAGTGAGTGATTGAATGAGGAGGGGGCCAGAGCAACTACCTGGTCCAGGGGCGCCAGGTGGAGAGGCTGAGGCCCAGAGAGGCCGGGCGGCCCTAACTAAGGTCACACCTATAGGGCGCAGCAGGGACCCTAGCGTGTTCCAGACTTTTCTGGTCAGGTTTTCTGCACGGGGCTTGCTGGACCCTCCTGTGTCTGAGAGTGCCCGCCCGTCCATGCTCGTGTTCGCCAGCATTTTTGGAACACCGAGGTGACACCTCTTACTCTCACCTGCCCAGGGCCCACCCCTGTCCTGTCACACCCCCTCAGTCTTCCTCCTGGAGCCCATCCCATCCCCCATCCTCCATCCACGTGGGTGTTTTTTTTTTTTTGAGCGGGTGAGCCTCATGGTATCCCCGCCCTATCCCAGTTCCAAACCCCAACCCCCAATCCTGAGCCCCAGGAACTGGATGAGAACGTCTCATGTCCCTGGCCACGGGATTGATTCAGGGATGGGCACGTGACCCAAGCTTGTCCAATGAGAATTCATCACAACACTTGCAACAGCTGTGCAGAGAGAAGAGCTTCTTTACTCCAGGATTGTGGAGCCTGAGAATGTCAGCCCGAAGCCACCCGAGGCCAACACTGTCAGGAGAATCTGCCTGAGAATGAAGGCAGCTGAGCAGAAAACACAGCTGAGAAGGGCAGACAGACAAAAGGATCTTGAAGACGTGGCTTATCCACCTGGATCCAGCCATGCCTGAAGCTGCACCACAGGATTTCCAGTTATGTGCCGAGTCTTGTGCTGAATGCTGGGGGAGAGATATTTAAGACACAGCGCCTGGCTTTGGGGAGTTCACAGCTTGTAGAGAAGGTCCTGATGGGAATACAGAGAACTATGTCTGCCCTGGCCTGGGGCAGAGCTCTGACAGGTAGTGACCTGTGGCCAGACCCCAGATTGTAAGTCAGTGAATCCCCTTCTCCTGCCCAGGGACCAGCAACCCCCGCCCAACCCCATGGGGCTGACTTTTCCTACTGTACCCAGCCCACCCAGCCCCCAAGTGAAAGGCTGTTGATTTAAGGAACCCCGAGAGAAAACACAAGGTGTGGCCTCCTGCTGGCCAGTCACCTGGGTCCTTGTCTACCTGAAGATTCTCTTCAAAGGCAGCGGGGTCTCTTGCAAGATCAAGACTTAGATCCAAAGCCAGACACGGACCGGGGGGCGGCCACCTCGGAGCCTGGACCTAAGGCGTGGTGGCCGGAGAGAAGGGCCCTCCAGGTGAGGAGGGTGAGGGTGGGAGCCTGCTGGCCCAGCACGCCCAGGCTCCGGGGGTCCTGGAGCCCCAGAGGTCATAGACGGTATTGGGGGCACATGCGTCATTGAGCCTCCACAGGGAAAAACTAACTCCTGTGTTGGGGGACCCTTCACTCCACAAGGGGGAGCTCCGCTGGGCCAGGACACGGCTCAGAGCCACCGCGTCGTTTGTCTCAGGGGGCTCAGCCACCTCGCCAGGAACTGCACCAGAAATCAGCGGCCCCTGGCATCCGAGGAGCAGTGGGAGAATCAGATGGGGGACCCTAGTGGCAGCCCTTCCCAGTCCCGAGGGGTCTAGCTTCAGCTGGACGCCACCTGGACCCCCAGGCTGGGTGGGGTCCTGCTCTTTGCTCTCACCTGCCAGCCTGGCGGGGAGCATGCCCGTGTGGGTCTGTGGGTGGCGGGTTGGCACCAGTGCACAGCCTGGGCTCACGATGACGTCACGCTCAGCCACCTCCCTCCCCTGGCACACCTGCTCCTTGGGCAGGTTCCCAGTGTCACCTGACGCCAGCTCCCTCGTCCCAGGTGCCCAGGACAAAAGTCCAGGGTCTGCCTGGCCTCCCAGCTTCCTCTACCACACCCCAGCTCCCCCTGGGCAGCCCTGGCCACGGCCTTCCCCCTACCTGTTGCCAAGTCGCAGCCCTGGCTGAAGACCCTCAGCTCCCTGCGGTGACCCCTCTCCCTGTTCCTCACCCAGGGCCAGAGAGGTTCCCCGCCTGCTTGAGACCACCGGAGACTCCCCGGCTGCTCAGAAGTCAAAAGCCAAAGCCCTGTTGTTGTGACAAGCCCACCATGCTCCCTCCTCTCCTCCCCGCCACATGGGCCTCGCTGCCTCATTAGACCCTTGCACACCCCAGGACTCTTGCACCTGCTCCTCCAGAGGCCAAAGCCTTCACCACCCCTGACCAGGTGGCTCCTCCTTCACCCACTCCAGGTCCTTGCTCAAAGGTCACCTTCTCCTGAGGTTTCCCGTGACCATCCCGTCCCTTCCAGGCTTCGCTTTTCTTGTGGTTCTTATTCAGATCAAGCGTCTCCTTGGTATCTCGATCCCCCCGAGCTGTAAGGGCCCCCAGAGGGGCTGCCTGTCTTCCCCCTGCTGCTGAACCCCCCGCACCTGGAACCGTCCCTGGAACACGGCGGAGTCGAAATGTTGGTTGGGTGGATGGCCACATGGACATGTTCTGTTACCCTGTTTGTCTGTCTTTCCCACCAAACTCTAAACTCCTTGAGGCGAAGGACTCTGCCCTGTTTGCCATTGTAATCTAGGGGTGGGGGGCGGGGGCCACTTTGGGGGGCACGTGGACGTTGAAGGAATGATCCCAACCTTCGATTCACGGAGAGGGACATGGAGGCTGGGGGCAGAGAGACTCCAGGCCTCCCAATTCTGCTCCCGAGACTCCTGTGGCCGGCTGTCCCTCCTGGACCACCTGTGTGCTCCCAATGACAGCAGGTGGCAGAGACGTCCTGCCCTGACCCTGAGCAGTCCCGGGAAGCCGCCTGTAAGATGGAGTTGATGCAACCAGCAGCGACCTCATGGGGTGGCCGGGAGGCTTACAGGAAGGGATGCACTGGAAGTGTTGGGTCCGGGCCAGGACAGAGGGACAAAGCGGCCAGTCTCTCCCAAGCCTCCCTTGGGTGCCCCCCAGCTCCGTGGAGCCTGCCTGGATGTGCTTTGGGGCCGTAGCGCCTCATTTAGCTTTCTGGCACCTGTTCTGTCGGAGTGACTTCCCCAGGTGACACTGGCATTGTTTGGGGAACGGAGCTCCTTTCAAGGTCAGAAACACCCTGCGAGCTCCTGGTGCAGCCAGGGAGAGGCAGCTCCCTGCCAGTCCCGCCGCTCTCTCGGCTCCCTGGCTGGAATCCAGCCCTGGGACCCTGCCGAGGCCGGAGAGGCTACTTTGGGAGGACGGGGGCTGGGAGGGGGCCTCCATCCTCAGGGGGCCGCATCTTGCAGGTTATGGAGCCAGGAGTCTAATCCTGGACTAAAAAGCCCTTGAACCTGACCCTGAGCTGCCCGCCTGGGCTTGTCTCTGCCCGTCCCCTACACAATGCAGTCTGTCCCCTGCAATATTACAGCCACCTGCACCCCCTTTGCGACAGGCTGGCAGAGTGCCCCCCACTCCTGGACTCCGCCTCGGTTGTGATTTGGGGGTGAAGGGACTCTGGACCAGCTTGCTGGTTTAATTGCTGTTGGAAAACCAGAGTCGTGCCCTCCATGATTCGACGGGTCCCCAAAGTCCCCGTATTGGAAGCTGAATTGTTCATGGTCTTTGGAGGTGGGACTTTGGGAAGATCATGGGGGTTAAACGAGGTATGACATTTAACCTGTAATGGCATCTGTGGCTCTCTAAGGCCAGGAGGAAGGACGAAGCCAGCGTGCTTGTCCCTCCGGGAGGGACTCTGCCATGCTGGGGCGCAGTGAGAAGGCCCCCACCAGGTGGCGCCCCACGCTCTTGGCCTCCCAGAGTCCAGACTCCAGGAAGCCCTCCAGGAGGCTGGGAGGAGGGAGCCAAGGGGCAGGAGGCGGCTGGGACCCCAGGCATCGTGTGGCCCTCTGGGTGGAGGCAGACCCTCTGACCGAGAGGGAAGGAGAGAAGGATGGGAGGACAGAGGACAGACACACGGGAGGGACTGTGCCCTGCAGAAGTGGCGCGGGCAGGGTCCCCTCTGCCTGGGCTCTGACCCCCCTCCTGGACTCCGCGATTCCTCTTCCAGATGCGTCAGGGCCGAGCCCCGGACCCCTGCAGCTCTTGGTGTCCCCCATCCCCCGCTGGATGGCCAGGCTGGAGGGGGCTGCTGAACCGGGCTCGGGGCACAGGCCAGGTGCCGGGCTGGAGGGCACCTTGTCCCTGCCGTCTCCACCATTAACCTTGCCCTGGCTCCCAGGTGACCAGTGCCGGATGGTGGGCAGCGTGTGGGCAGCCCTGGGGCTCTCCCTCAGCTGCATCTCAGCCCTTGGCCTCGTCTCCCGGCCTGGTTCCAGGCCCCCACCTTCCCCTACTGCTCCTGGCCTCAGGGTGACAGCTGGAACCAGAGCTGAATGACCTTCACATCCTTGGAGGACATTCCTGAGGTGGCCTCCCCAGTTCCTTGGGCCCTCGGGGACACAGCAACTCATCAGGACAGAGAACGGACTCCAGTGAGGTGGGGTGTGAGGGTCCTTTGTTATCACCCAGACGTCCCTGCAACTATGAAGACACCATTAGGTGTACCAGGTTCTTAAACCTGGTGGCCCTTCAGAGACACCTGCAGAACTTAACAAAACTGCCAAGTCCTGGGGTCCACCTGGACCTCTGGCTCTGCAGGTGTGGGGTGGGTCTGGCTATATTTTAGCAAACACCCAGGATGATTTCAAAGGCAGCAGCCAGCCAGGTGTGGTGGCGCAGGCCTGTCATCCCAGCAGCATAGGAGGCTGAGTTGGGAGGATTGCAAGTTCAAAGCCAGCCTCAGCAACTTAGTGAGGACTTAAGCAACTTAGCAAGAACCTGTCTTCAAATAAAAATTAAAAAGAGCTGGGGATGTGGCTCAGCGGGTAAGTGCCCCAGAGTTCAATTCCCGGAACCCAGAACAAAACCAAACCAAAGCCAGCTCCAGGACACTACAGTGCCATCTGCTGGAAGTTCACTGTCATGAATTTTGCAAATCCAAGATGATCCCAGATTCACCTAGAGTTGTGCAGTGTACAACCTGCACGCTCCTACTTGGTTACCCTCTAAGCTCTGCTAAGTTTGAAAATGAAAGCTGAGATGTGGACGTCCTTGTGTTGCTGCTCATTACCCAAACCAGCAACAGAGCAAATGGGTGCCCTGTCTGGCACCTCTAGACTGACCACAAAGGAGACGTTACAGGTGCCTCTCCCGGGGATGCCGATGTGCAGGGTAGTGAGCGCTTGATGATACAGGCCGGGAGGTGGTCGGTGGGTCTGGATCTCAGTTCTGGCTCCACCACTGAATTATCTGTGGCCTGAGCCAAATCTCTCCCGGGGCCTCCGGCTGTTTGTAGAAACAGGACATAGTGGACAGAACTCTTGGGGATGTTTTGAGGACACAGTGGCTGGTCAAGAAGCAAATGGAGGAGTGTCCGATGCCCGTCCTGACCCTTCCTCTGCCCTCTTCCTGGCAGGCTGCAGCTGTGATGCTCCTGGGAGGCTGGCTCCCGCTGGCCTCCAGTGCGGGCCTCCTCCTGTCCTGGGCACTGGCCTCCAAAGACTGTGTCCGAGGAGGGGCGGTGGACTGATGCCAGGGCTACAGGCCGTGGCAGGGAAGCCACTGGTCATCCCAAGCCCTCGAGACGCATTTGCCGAATGAGTGAATGAATGAGCTGTGAGCAGCGTCTGGTCTCCTAAGACAGATGGCAGAGTTAAGCCCTAGGATTGTGACCTATTCTTGGTCCTTAAGCAAGCTGGAAATTGCTGGGGGTCCGGGATGATGGCATCTTGATGCAGCCTACTCCTGCCCTGAGCCAACCCAGTTCTTTGATTCTCTCTTATCCATTTGTGTCCTCTGTACCTGGGTGACCCTACACAGTTGGGGAGGTTGTGCACTGCACAATCATACCCGGCTAAGAGCTGAGAGATGCTGACCTCCAGCTGCTGCCCCACTTGCTAAGCCGTAGACACACAAGACTGCACCTGCGGAGGGGGTTGCTTTTCTGATATTCACACGCAGCCCCTGGATGCACCAGCCCATCTTGACTGCAGCTCTCAGTCCAGTAACTCTCCACCGTGGGTGAAGGTGACCAGCACCCGGCAGGTCTCCCTGCTGCCCGACCCCACCCCCCGCCCCCAGTCGGTCTGCCGCACACTGGACAAACAGGTCCTGCTGAAAGTGAAATGGGATCCCGCCAGGCAGGCTGGCTCCTCCACTCTCTGGTGGCTTCCTGTCACAGAGTGAAATCCAAACTCCGGGTCCAGCCTCTGGGGCTCCCCAGACCCAGGCCTCCCCTCTCCACCGCCTCATCTTTCCCTCCTGTGCCGGGCTCCACTCCAACCCACTGTCCTTTGCTCCTGTCCCTCCTGCTTGTCCCTCTGCCTGCAACCCGGTTTCCCCAGATCTTGCCACACCCCGCTCCCCCTGTCTGCTCGGACGCCCTGCCTCCCTGACCTCTGGCAGCTTCTCTCTCCTGCGCTTCGTCCTCCCCGGCTTTAGACCTTCACCCACTTACTTGCTTATCTGAAATCCCTTCCCCGTCTCCCAGATCACTGTCCGTCTTTATCCACTTGCTCCTGAGAGGGCAAGGACGTAGCCATCTGCCTCCACGTCCCTGTCGCCCACAAGGTGCCTCACTTATGATAAATGTCCTACCTTCCAAATATTTGTTCAGTCACTGGATGAAGACGCAACTTTTGTCCTCAGCTTTCAGGGGGAGCAGCATCTGGCAGTTACAATGTATCTTAGTCTGTTTTGTGGTACTGTCAGGAAATACCCGAGGGTGGTAACATTATAAAGAAAAAGTGGTGGGTTTTTTGGTTTTTTTTTTAATCTTAATAGTTCTAGAAGCTCCAGGTCAAGGGGCTGCATAGGGTGGTGGCCTTCTTGCTGGCTGTGTCCTGAGTCAGTGCAGGGCATCGTATGGTGGGAGACGGGAGTGTCCATGTTTGTCCTCTGGTCTCTCCTCCTCCTCTTACTCACACCTGGAGGCCCAGCCTGATGAACTTTCTACTCTGGATCACCTCCCCAGAGCCCCCCGCTCCACACATCTCCAGGGTAGGTGGGCACCCCCCACTCACGGTGGGTGTTAGACGTGACACGGGAGCCGTGGGGAGGCACGGACTCCATACCCAACTGCGGTGCAGCCCCAAGACGTGTGATGCCGTGGGACCCGGGATGGCAGGAGCTCCGGCGGGGGGGGGGGGGCACCAGGGCATCTGGTGACTGCAGCCTCAGGGGTGAAGGCTGGAGACCCAAGCTGCGAAGGGACGGTGGCTGGGGGTGGCAGGGGTGGGGACATGCAGAGTCTCTTGGAGGCCCTCCTCCAGCTCACGTCATTTCTGTCACTAGTGTCACCACGGCACGTCCAGCGGCTTCTTAGGCTGTTAGCTGGTTGTCTTCATGGACCTCTATTCAGTTTGAAGGGAGATGGCAGGGGGGGCTTCAGTCATTCCTGGGAACCTGTGACTCCAGCGTCTCCACAGTGGACACTGCCATGAGGGCCGGGCTGGGCCGCGCTGGCCATGACCTGTTATTCTCGTCCCTGCTGTTTGTTAGCAGAGTGCAGCTTCAGCAGACTTAAAAACGACACAACATTTTTATAACAGTAGGTTATACTTAATATAAATTTAACCTTTTTATGATTATTTTTGGTCCTGGGGATTGAACCTGGGGCACTCAACCATGGACCACATCCACCGCCTGCTTTTTTTTTTTTTTTTTTAATTTTCATTGTTAGACAAGGTTCAAGGCTGGCCTTGAACTCCTGATCCTCCTGCCTCAGCCTCCCGAGCTGCTGGGATCACTGGCGTGGGCCACTGCACCTGACCCTGTTGACCCTTTTTAAGGGGACAGCTCAGGTGATGATCAATATATTCAAAATGTCTGCAGCGTCGCCACCACCCATCCTCAGGGTTCTTTTCATTTGTAAAATGACAACTCTGTACCCACTGAACAGTAACTCCCATTCCTCTCCCCGCCAGGCCCTGGCACCCCCTGTGCCTTCGATTGCGGTGAACTTGACCCCTCTTCCTCGTGCGAAGGGTCTTACTAGTTCTCCTTTCCCTTCGGCTTACCTCACATGGCCTGATATCCCTCATCCAGGTTCTCGTTTAGGTCAGAATTTCCTTCTATCGTAAGGCTCAGTAATGTCCACAGCTCTAAATACACACACGCTTCAAAACAACAAGTCGTACCTAACAAATATATTCTGAGCCGGATGTGGTGGTTCACAACTGTCATCCCAACCACTCGGGAGGCTGAGGCAGGAGGGCCTCAAGTTGGAGGCCAGCCTCTGGAAATTAGTGAGGGGCTAAGGAACTTAGTGAAACCCTTTCTCACAAGAAAAAACAAATGAAACAGGCTGTGGGTGGCCCAGTGGCTAAGCACCCCTGGGTTCCATGCCTAGTACCAAAAAAAATGTATAAAAATACATATATATTTGTAAATTTAAAATGAACGCATCTTGGGGCTGGGGATGTGGCTCAAGCGGTAGCGTGCTCGCCTGGCATGCGTGCAGCCTGGGTTAGATCCTCAGCACCACATACAAAGATGTTGTGCCCACCGATAACTAAAATAAAGTATTAAAATTCTCTCTCTCTCTTCTCTCTCTCTCTCTACCTCTTAAAAAAAAATGAACGCATCAACCGTTCCTTCGCACCGGCACACCCTTCCGCTTGTCTGTTCATCTGCGTTGGAGCCGGGGCTGTGCCACATCAGCTGCGGGAACACGGTGCCCGACTTGGGCGCTCAGCCAGAAGGGGGGGTGGCTGATCCCATGGCCACCCCTAGAGCCTTCTGGGGAGGAGCTATGGTCCTCGCAGCAGCTGCACCACCCGCTCCCACCCGCCGTGCGCAGGTCCCCATGTCCCCCTTGCCACACTCACTTTCTGGGTTTTTGATAGTCACCATCCAAATGTGTGTCGGGGACTCTCAGTGTGGCATTGATTTTCATTTCTCTTGTGACAAGTCAGGTCCCTCCAACAGGCTCTGATGGTGAGCGCACGGATGGGGGGGTGGGGGTGGATGAGCTGATGTATGGACGGATAGATGGGTGGGTGGATGCATGGATGGTTGGAGGATGGGGTGGAGGGATGGCTGGGACAGTTGGTGTGACATGCAGAGAGGTGGATGGCTGAGTGAATGCCTCCGTGTAGAGGGGTGGGGAGGACGAGCTGAGTAGAATGTGCTTGGATGGATGATAACAGGTGGACGGGGGGTTGAATGGTGGGTGGACGGCTCGTGGATGTCGAGGCCTGGGGAAGGCCAGCCCAGTGCCCTCCCACCTTCCGTCTCTAGCCCACCATCCAGCCTGGCCTCCCCGTTAGCCAAAGCAGTCTGCGAGGCCCCCTCCATGCACCGTGGTGGGCAGTGCCAGCTGGGTGGGGCTATGTCACTGCCATCCTCAATGCAATCCTGGCCAGCCTCCTGCCCATCATCGGGTGGCCCTGAATGACCAAGGTCCAGGGGAATGCCATCTTCTCCAGTGACACTGAGAAAATTATCCTTGTGCCAGAAGTAAGCAAATAAAAATCTTCCAGGAAGAACAGAAAGAGTCTACTCTACAGTTGGATGAAATCATGAATCCATGTTCAAGTTCAGATCCCACCTCTGCTTCTTCCTTGCTGTGTGACCCCAGGCAAGCCACTTTACCTCTCCGGACCTATTTATTCTTCTGTAAAATGAAGGGTTGTTATGACAGTTAACTCAAGATCTTCAATGTAAATAAAGTATTTTGGCACACAGAGTTCCTTTCCTCCCTTCCCAATCTCAGGGAAGTATCTGATTGGTCACCACCGCATCCCATACCCACAGTGCGGATGGGTGTGCCAGCAGCCTCACTTACAGAGCTAGAGTTAGAGCAGTTGCTGGTACTGGAATGGGGGAAGGCTGCTGGGCATCCCATGGCCAGCTTGCTCTTTAATGGAGGTTTTATTTATTAAGATCATTTCATAGATATGAAAATTGTCAGAGAGAGAAAGTCATTTGCCCAATGCCACACAGCTGATCAATGGCAGAGCTGGGATTTGAATCCAAATCCGACAGACTATTGGGGAGGTAAAAGACCACCCGGGTTTGCTCCCTCTGCCCCCACCCACTCAGCTGGCATTGATAGATCACAGGAAAAAGCAGCTCGTGTTTATCTTCCAGAAGGAACAGTAAAGATGACCCATAACTTCTGCTTTGAAAAAAATGGAATAAATAGAAAAACCTAGGCAGCCACAGAGTAGTGTTCCACGGGACTGGGAGGCCAGCAGGACATTTCCAATGTCATTATGATCACTTGATGCCAATTGCCCTGCCGTGCAAACCCAAGCACGTCACAGCACAAATAGCAGCAAGCAGCTGGGTGCGGTGGTGCCCACCTGTCATCCCAGGCAGGGGAGGCTGAGGCAGGAGGATGGATTTCAAAGCCAGCCTCAGCCACAGTGAGGCCCTAAGCAACTCAGTGAGACCCTGTCTCTCAATAAAATGCAAAATAGGGCTGGGATGGGGCTCAGTGGTCAAGGGTCCCTGAGTTCAATCCCTGGTACCCCCCCAATCCCCAAAAAAAGCCGTAAGGGGTGCCACCAAGTAGAAGCCCCTCAATCCTCAGGTCACCCACTCAAGCTTGGGGTGGGCCACCTGGTCTCTGTGCACCTCACAATGGCTCCCAAGGTCCTTAACTGTTTCTCTGTGAACTGTTTCAGCAATGCCAAAGGGAAGGAGTCCCCAGCCCTTAAGCAAAGCCATTTACAGAGACTCTGTTTTACTTGGCAACAGGCAGAGGGATCCTTCTTGATTGTTTTCTCTCCAGCAAAACAAGGTGTCCTTTTTTTTTTGGCAAGGAGGATAGCACTACAGAGCCGTGGTGCCCACAAGGGGAGAAAGGAGCGGGCGGGGGAGGGCCGGGACTGCGTGGTTCTGCTGTGGCTGGCCGGCTGGCACTTCCAGGTGAGTCAGCTGTGCCTCTGTCCCGGGCGGAGTTCTCCATGTTCCCAGAGGCTTGAAAGCCAAGAGGACGCCGTAGACCAGACCCACAGGCAGCTGCTGCTCAGGACCTGCGGCCTCAGCGCACTGTTGGCGCTTCTGCATGGCACAGCCCAAGGGGGCTGGGGCGTACCCGGAACCGCTCCCCTCCTGGAGCCGCAGCCTCTTATCTTGCCAAGACCCATCTGGGAACCCGGGGTGGACGGGAGGAGCAGGGGAAAGATGGCCTCCCAGCTGGAACCCACTGCCACCGCTGCCGAGCAGGCCTGGGATGCTGGATCTTCACTCTCCGAGAGGCGGACAGTTGATTCTCCTTGAAGTCTTTGAAGGAGGGAGGACGGCTGGGGGCTGGCGTGTTCTCCACACCTCTCAAGTCCTTAAATGACCTTTTCTTAACTGAATCTTAAATGTCTCCTGAAGGTCCATGTGCTCTGGGCTTGGTCCCCAGCTGGGATAGCTAAGGGAGGTGGTGGGACCTTGAAGAGGTGGGGCCTGGTGGGAGGGAGTTAAGTCACTGGGATGAATGTCCTTGCAGGGGATCCTTAGAACCCTAGGCTCTTCCTCTGTTTCACTTCCTAGCCTCGAGGTGAGCAGTTTTGTTCCACCACGTGCTTCTGCCATGATGCGCTGCCCCCAGCCCCAGATGTGGAAGGGCAATCATGGACCTGATGATCCAAACTGAGCCCAAGTAAAACTTTTCTCTTTTTAAGTTGGTTATCTTAGGTGTGTCTTACAGGGACAAGATGTTCACTAACAGGCTTTGCACCCAAAACCTCTGGTAGGGAGTAGTGAGTGCTTTGATAACATCATCAGACATCACAGCTATCCTCCTTTTGTGGAACTCATCCTGGTTTTGCATGTTTCAAGTTTAAAAAGTATGTTGATTTAAAGAAAGCCATTAGGATATGGGGACATGGGCGGTCCACAGACACAATCAAGATCATCTAGGTGGATGGCAGGGACCGAGCTTGGGAGATGCTGTCATGAAACATGGTTAGGCTGGACGTGGTGGCACACACTGTAATCCCAGCTACTTGGGAGGCTGAGACAGGAGGATGGCAAATTTGAGGCCAATCTGGACAATTTAGCAAAAGTCTGTCTGAAAAGACTTCTGTTTTCTTTCTTTAAAGGGTTGGGATCCTGTCTCAGTGATAGGGTGCTGGCGTAGTCCCAACACCACAGAAACCAGAACCAAAACCAAAACACAGGGAGAAGACTTGATTGGTCTAACGCTGGCCAAACCTCAGAGTGCGTGTGAGAGGGAAGGACGTTTCTGCCACCTCCTCCTATGGCCCTGAGCCCCTTGCCTCCCTTCCCCTGGGCAGAGAGAAGGGAGGAGGTCCCCAGAACCGCCCCAGTAAGGGAATCAACACCACTCTCACCCCATGGGGTCATGGCCATGTGCCTCACCATCCACATCTAGGCAAAGTTCAAATCCACGTGTGTAGGGAAGTCTCTACAAAGCAAACAATACCTTAGGGTTTTTTTTTTTTTTTTGTAACAAGGATTGAACCCAGGGGTGCTTAACCACTGAGCCCCATCCCCAGCCCTTTTTATTTCTATATGGAGACAGGGTCTCACTGAGTTGTTAAGGGCCTTTCTAAGTTGCTAAGGCTGGCTTTGAACTTGCAATCCTCCTGCCTCAGCCTGCCGAGCCCCTGGGATGATAGGCGTGGGCCACTGCACCTGGCTCTGAGGAATTATTTTTACCCAGAAAGTCCACCATCAGTTTCCCATGGCCAGGCGTCTGTGAACAGCGCCCAGCACCTCATGGGTCACCCCCGAGGAGAGCCACACAGGCTGAGCCAGGGCTGAAGTCAGAGGTGAGACTGGTGACCCCACAGGACAGTGGACCTTTAGGGCTACTGCCTTCTGAGGCCTCTCGTCCTCCCTACCTCAGGAGGGAGAATAGCTTCCAACCAGGACAGCCCCGGCTGAGCTGGCCAGTGCCACCTACTGCCAGGTGGCTTCATATCTGCTTCTCCTGGGAATCTCCAAGGACGTGGCGGGGGTGCACCCAGGACCGGGGCTTCTCCAGACTCCTCCGCTCTGCCGGCTTCTTCGTGAGTCTCTCGTTCTGCACTGACCCCCCGAGTGTTGCTGTGCTCCTTGGAGGAGTCAGGCTTTGTTTCTGCAAGTGACATCAAGCCCAGGTCTCGAGGCCCGTGGTGATGGAGACACACGAGGAGCCCACTGCCTGAGACCAGGGCCTGCAGGACAGCTGCGAGGAGAGGGCATCAGGGATGCCGGGCAAGGCAGGGTCAGGGTCTGTGGGGTCACTGGAGGTGGGCGAGGAATCACTCAGCAGCGGGGACACCAAGGTGGTGACTTGGGGAAAGGGCCTGTGTCTAATGGCTCACCATGTGGGCCTTGGTACCCATGGGCGACTGATTCCAGGACCCTGTGGGCACCCAAATCCCAGGCTGCTCAAGTCTCCATGTAAAGTGGGCAGCGTGGGCAGGTAGCTGTGCGTGTGACAGTACATGTCACCTAAGTCCTGAGGCCGGGTTTACAACACAGGGTGTGCCCTCCTAACGCTGTGGGAATGGGTGCTGCGCCGTGCTGCTCGGGGAATGGGGACCAGGAAGGTCCTGATGTGCTCAGAGCAGAGCAGGGTTGGTTTCCTTTTGCCAGTGTTTAACTTCCTGTCCGAGGTTGGCTGAATCTGCAGAAGTGGCCCCCCGAGAGCTGATGGCATGTTCCTGCCGGTGCCCACGCTCCTTTCCAATGTCGCTTTTCAAAGCCGCCCATGAGCAGCAGAGTCTGCGTCTCCACCTTCGCATCTGAACTCTGCCCAGAATGTGGCACAAATGACTTTGTGCCAGCGAAGCCCAGGGGTGGCCTTCCACTTGCCCTCTGGGAACCTGCCATCAGGGCCTGCGGAAGAGCCTAGCTGGCCTGCTAGAGGAGGACGTGTGGCCCAGCTCCCCCTGCCCGAGCCACCAGCCAGCCAACTGTCAGCAGTGTTTGATTCTCTGGCCATCAGCTGACCACAGACGCATGAAGAAGTCCAGCCAAGATCAGAAGGCCTCCCTGGCTGGACCCACAGACCCAGAGCTACATAAAAGGCTACCCGGAACCACCACGTTTCAGGTATTGTCACGCAGCACTGCTGGGGGGACTGCTAGCTGATATACGAGGCCAGAAGTGCTTCACCTGAATCGACCTTTCCAGAGAAAACCCAGCAGCTCCCCATGTGTGCAGGGTGCAAGGGCACAGTATGGAAACCATCGGATTAAAAAAATTTCTCCAAACAAAAGAAAACATAATGCAGACTTATGTTTCTCTGCTCATATATATTTTCTCTCCACATATAGACGCAATTCTCCAGTAAACATTTACAAGATATGTGGCCAACACTGGGGAAAGGAAAAGAGGGCAGCTCACAGACAGGGTCTCTCACGTTCAGCTCCAGGACACACAGACACAGACACAGACACACACAACCAACGAAGTCTGAATGAGAGCAGGTAAACTGTGTAAATATAAAGTCACTCCAAACTACAACCACAGACACTCGGCGCGCCACAGGGGAGGCTGAGGAGAGATCTTGTGCTGTACTTTGAGACTTTCTGATAAAAAAATAAATAGGACTCGGGAGGCCTGGGGCCTGGGCTGTGCTCAGTACCATCCCCCGTAGAGAACTGCTGAGTGGCAAAGTGCACTTCTGTCCCACAGGCCCCTCTGTCTTGGGAAGCTGGGGACCAGGCTGTCCCCTCCCCTTCCTGCTACGGTGGGGCAGAGCAGGAGCTGGGTGGGGCGAAGGTGACTCCCATGGGACTCTCCTCAGGCAGCAGCCAGGCCTCTCTCCATCCTGTCCCCTTGGGGGAGGGCGGAGGACAGATGCAGCAGGAGGAAGGGAGGCAGGAGAGACTCTCCCCACCTGGTTGCAGCCTCTCAGATCTTAAATCCACTTCCCCACTTCCTCCCATCCCAAGCTGCAGGTGGCCCTTGGTGACCCCAGAGGCAGCAGGTCTAGTGGGAGGAGCTTCCGCCCAGCCTCCTGCTCTCTGGCCTGTCCAGGTCTGTTCTTTGATGGGAGAGCTGGCCGGCTGCTCTGCCTGAGGGCAGGGGCAGGTGCTGAAGCTCGTGGTCTGTAGACTGTGTCCCTGATGGGCAGGTGCACAGGGGACTCTTCCTGGACCCAGCCATGGCCCTGGGCCCCGCTTATCAGCAGATGCTCCCCAAGGACAACAGAAGCCAGCCCTGCCCTGGCCAATCCCGTCTCATTTCCCTCCTTTGTCCTGAGTGAACAAAGCGCTTAGGGAAAGGTCGGCCCCCTGAATGAGGCTCTCCCCATAGGCCTCTGCGCACCAGGCCCAGTGAGGTCTCCCCCAGGAAGAGGCACTGGGAGGGGACCCCGTCCGGCCTTGAGGTGCACAGAGCCCTGCAGAGCCTGGACCTGGCGCCCACAGAAGTCCTCAGACTCCAGCTACTTGCAGGAAGATGCTTTTCTTGAAAAGAAGAAAAGAAGTGTCTCCTGGCATCACGTCGAGGAGGGAAAACAAGCTAATGCAGCAGAGCAGCCCCAGAGTCCAGGGGAGCCTGGGAAGGACCCCGTGCGCCCTTTCTCTTGGGGGAGGCCTCAGGACAGAGGATGGCTTGGCAAAACAGAGAGGCAGGGGAGACATCTCAAATGGGGACAATTCTGCCCTGCAGGGGACATCCAGGGATGTTCTGGACATTTGGGATTGTCACAACAGGCATGAGGTGGGGACAGAGCTCCTGGCATCTGGGTGGAAGCCAAGGAGGCCGCTCAGCATCCTAGATGTGTGGGGCAGCCCGCCACCAGGAACCCGCGGACCTCCAAGGCAGCGCTGCGGGAGGGGCCCCCGTAGGCCAGCCTTCCAGCATGTTCTTGGATGTCTCCAAAGGCCGCTTTGAGGGCACAGTGGGAGCCCCAGAGACCTCTCCAGACCTCTTCTGGACAGATGAGGAAGGGTTGGGGGACAGACAGGGCAGAGGGAAGAGGCCTCCTCTGTCCATCTGCAGCCAGACCCGTGGCGGAGGCCTCAGGCTTGGTCAATCTTTGGTCAAACAGGAAAACGTAAGGCTGGACTGACCTGGACCCACCTGCCCGCGGCCAAAGCAGGGCCCTTTCTCTGGGCACAGGAGCCACATTCATGAGCAGACTCCAGGGCGGGCGCCCAGGCCGGGCTCACCAGAGGAAAGGAGGGTGGGAGAAGGGCGGGTACGGGTGGCGCCCTCTACTTGTTCTCAATCAGGGTCTGCACCTTGTACACGAGGTCCCGGGCCAGCTGCAGCACCTGCCGGGTGTTGTGTCGCTCGGCCATTTCTGAAAGAGCAGAAGGCGTGCTCAGGAGCTGCTTCCTGCCCCCTCAGGGACAGCCCCTTCACACAGACCGTGCGGGCAGAGACCCTGGGCAGGGCCTGCACCGCCTGCCTCAGTTCCCTCATCTGGGGAGGTCACAGGGCCATCGCTCCAGGTTGCCATGGAGACAAAATGAGGCAGTGTTGGTCCACAGCGTGTGCTGGGAAAAGTGTTCGTCTGTCCACCCCGGTCCCACAGAGAGACGACAGGGAACCTTCAAGAAAAGAGCACTCACGGGCACAAGATTGGTGCTTCCGATGACATGGAGATGAAGGAAGCAACGGAGGGAGGGATGGAGGGACAGAGGGACGGAAGGACAGAGGGAGGAAGGGGGCATGGTGGGGAGGGAGGGAGAAAAAGAGAAGAAAAATGTTTTTTTCCTGAGGTCAGATCTTCAAACCTCTAAACAGAGTGGACATTTGCCATGGAGGAACCATTTATGGGGCAAAGAGAAAAGCACCAAGACTGCAGTTCCCAAACCGGGGGCCGAGGTACCCCAGGACTGCATAGTGAACTGCATTGTGGGACAGTCAGCCCCAGACACACTGCGGTCCACTGAGCACCACATCGCCCGTCCACTTGTGGGTTGTTAGCAGCTGCTGTGATAAAAAGCAAGTACTATGTGAGGAACAGGAAATAAGGGGGCGGAGTCGTAGCTGGAGCGGAGGCTGGTGAGGCGACGGTGGGTCCCATAGGCGCACATAGCCCTGGAACTGACTTACTTAAGAATGAAATAGAAAAGATTTTTCTTTCAATTTACATGCATCCCCCCCAATGGCTACTGTGTTATTAGGACATGGAAACTCATTAAGTGACTTGGCCCAAGCTGCTTACTAAATGGAACTTTTGGCCTGAGATGCTGTGATGACAATGTCATGGAAATGCTGGGCAGAGACCCTGGGTGGCCCTGAGCCGAGGGGCCTGGGAGCCTCGACACCAAGATACGAATTGATTTTCTTTCTCTATCACATCTTCAAATGGAAAATAAGACACCCAAGAACAAGGAATGGTCCAGTAAGTTAGAGGACAGTCACCGGGGTGTACTCTGTGGTGGTAACAAAGGGTTATATGTGAAAGCTTTTTGAACTGTTAATAGAAAAACGAAATGGAACTAGTAACAACATGAATACACTGTGGTTCCTATTGGGAAGGAGCACAGTAGGGACAAGCCAGATGAGACCCAAGGAAGTCTGCAGCTGTGTAAGCAATGTGAAGTTCTCGGTCTTGACAGATGGATCAGAATCAGGCAAAACTGGGCAAAACCTATCACCAACTCTACATACTTTCTCTGCAACATGTTTGTGAATCTGAAAGAGTTCTAAATGCCAAATGAATGAATAAAATCCAAAATTATTCCAAAATTAAAAGTTTACATTAAAAAAAAAACCGATTATGTTTCCAAGGTGAGATCATAGGTGGTTATTTTTCCCCCTTAATTTAAGAGGGGGTGGAGTCGTAGCTGGAGCTACTCCTTCCTTCCTTCCTTCCTTCCTTCCTTTCCTTCCTTTCCTTCCTTTCCTTCCTTTCCTTCCTTTCCTTCCTTTCCTTCCTTTCCTTCCTTTCCTTCCTTTCCTTCCTTTCCTTCCTTTCCTTCCTTTCCTTCCTTCCTTCCTTCCTTCCTTCCTTCCTCCTTCCTTCCTCCCTCCCTCCCTCCCTCCCTCCCTCCCTTCCTTCCCTTGAACTCTCAGGGCCTCATGCATGCTAAGCTGCATGGTGATAACAGTAGCAATGGCTTCATTTTTCAGGCCCCTCCATGGGCCAGGGACCATGTGATGAGACTTATCCATCGTCTCCTTTAATCCTCAAGGTCTCCCTGTGTCAGAGGAGATGTTAGCACCATTTTATCCCTGAAGAATCTGAGGCCCACAGACGTGAAATCACTTGGACAAGGTCACACAGCTCTCAAGGGGCAGAGCTGGAATCAAATCCCTGCACGTGTCTGGTTTCAAAGGCTGTATCTGGTTCATGCCATGCAGCTGCCCCCTTGTTCCTCATTTCCTGTACATGGCAGCCCCCCATTTCACAGATGAGGCAGTGGATGTTTAGACAGGGGGAAGGGCCTCGCCCAGGGTACAGCTGGTCACTGGCAGAGCCGGGCTTTACCCTTGAGCCTGATTTGAACACTCAGGAACCTCTGCCAGGTCCTTGAGAAAAATGCGACCTCAGCATTACAAGATGTCAACCCATCCTTTGGGACATCCCCTGTAAAAATGTGCACAACTCCCTTGGCCCCTCCCTCTGGACAACCCCACCCCCGACATGACCCCGCCACAGGGTACCATTGAAGAACTTGATGATGTCCGTGAAGTCCATGTTGTTCTCCAGGATGATGTCGCGGTAGACTTCCACCAGAGCCAGCGCGATGAACAGGACGTAGTGGGCGGACGAGACGTGTTTGGCTGCCCAGATGGTCTCCCAGACGGCGAAGACGTCATCATAGATGAGTTCTGCAGGGACATCAACATGCATACTCATGACAGGTCAGCCACGAGCTCACAGGGCTGCCCTTCCTGCCGAGGATCCGGGGCCAGCTGGGCTTGGGCCTGTGTCCTGGCTGTGAGGCAGGACGTGGAGCCCACAACCCTGTCATTTGACCCTGGGAAGCCTCAGTTTCCCCCATCAGTAGAACAGCTTCCTGCGTTTCTTCCAGCTCAAGTGGAGGAACCGAGCAGGTGCAGGTTTGATTGGCATGGACCTGTGCCCTCCCTGGCTCCTGCCAGGGCCCACCCTCCGCTACCCATCAGCCTGCACAGGGCAGGGCTTGCTGTTGCCTGAGGTTACTGAAGAGGTGGAAGATAGGGGTAGGTAAGACCAAGGCTTCCTTTAAACTGCATGGGTAGATGCACGTCATAATCCCAGTGGCTCGGGAGGCTGAGGCAGGAGGACAGCAAGTTTGAGGCCAGCCTCAGCAACTTAACGGAGGCCCTAAGCCACTTACCGAGACCTTGTCTCAAAAATAAAAAGGGCTGGGTATGTGGCTCAGTGGCTAAGACCCTGGGTTCAATCCACAGTAGCAAAAAACAAAACAAACCAAAACAACAAAAAATAAACAACAAAACAAACAAAAAATCCATAAAATTTTATTCCTAAGTATTTTATTCTTTCTGATGCTTTATTAATGTGTCTGTTCTGAGTTTAAATTTTTTTGTTGCTAGTGTATAAAAATACCACTGATTTTTGCACGTTGATGTGTATCCTACCACCTTGCTGAGCTTGTCTTTAGTTCCAATAGCTGTGTGGGTGGATTCCTTGGGGTTTTCTGAATCCTTTTTTTTGTACACAATTGTGTTTTCTGCAAACAGAAGATTTTTTACTTCTTCCTTTCCAGTGTGGAGGCTCTTTCTTCCTCTTGTCTAACTGCTCTTTTTTAAAAAAAAATTATTTAGTTGTAGGACACAACACTGTTATTTTATTTTTTATGTGGTGCTGGGGATCGAACCCAGGGCCCCGCTCATGCAAGGCAAGCACCCTACCACTGAGCCGCAGCCTGGCCCCAGCCTGCATAGCTGCTGTGGCCAGCACTTCCGGGAGTGCGGGGTGGACAGGACCAGAGCGGACACCCACGTCCTGCTCCTCATTGCAGGGGGCTGTGGCCCTTCACCATCATGTGATGGCAGCTGGGTCACTGTGGCTTCCCATTTTTCTGGTGGAAGCCCCTCTACTCCTGGTTGGTTGGTTTGTCCTGAAGGATTAGATTTTGTCAAAAGCTTTTTTGTTTCACTGCCAAATGCTTTTTCTATGTCATGTGTTGAGTGATCATGTTCTTTTTCCCCCTTACTCTATGGATACCATGTGTTACACTGAGTGCTTTTCATATGTAAATAATCTGCATTTCTGAGATAAGTTCCACTTATTAATGGTCTGGGGACAAAAAGGAGCAAGGCTTCCCATTAACTGGCTGTCAGTCCAGCTCTGGGGCCTCAGGGGGCTGCTTCTCTCCCTGCCTCTCGCCCCGTCTGTAGGGGGGGCTGATACTGGTGAGAGTAAAAGACAGAGATAAGACACCCAAGTGGGTGGCACTTAGTAAACCCCTCCAAATGTGAGTCATTCTTATTATCATATCACTCCAATGTGCATAACAGCCGTGCATCTAGAAGTGACGTCACTTCTGAGTCATGTATGACACATGCACAAAGCACCCTCTATTCCGTGGGTTTGAGAGTCTTTGCTAAGCAGCACTGAGTGGAAGAAGAGGTGGCCCTGGGGGTGGAGAGAATGGGCTCAGATGGCTGGCTCTGCTCTTCCTTGTTCTGGATTAAATCTTCCTCAGCCTCAGTTTTCCCATCTGTGAAGTGGGACTGTCCCAGTCCCCATGCAGTGTGTTTGCAAGGTCAGGCAAAAAGAAGTGGCAGAAGCTGTCAGTGCAAGTGACCAACATGCTGATCCCTTTGCTGCCTTGGCCCAGCACCCACTCAGCCTCGCCTCTGCCCTAGCGCCTCCTCCGAGGTCCTGCTCAGAAAGCCTGGGACAAGGCCCTGGTTTGAAGCGGGTACCTCGTTTGAAGTCCAGCAGGAACCAGCGGTAACAGAAGTAGAAATGGGTGTAGTCCCCGTTCTGATGCATCAGCTCAAAGAGTTCCGAGTCCAGGATCTGTTAGAGGAAGAAAAAGCGGTGGTATCAGTTCCAGAGAAAGGTTGGAACAAGAGGGGACCGCTGGGTCAAGGACGGCACAAGCTGTCACCAGACAGCCCTCAGCAACCAGGTGGGGTTTAAGTGGACAAAGACTGTGAGTAGACGTTTCTCCAGAGACTTCCAAGTGGCCATGAGCACACACAGCACGCTTGGCATCTTTAGCCAAATGAAAACCGCAGGAGACGCCACCTCACACCCCTGGGATGGCTCAATCAGTGACAGATAATAACAAGTGCTGGCGAGGATCAGGAGAAGCTGGAGCCCCCTCCACTGCTCTGGTAACTGGGGCAGCTGCTGTGGAGAACATTTTGGCAGCTTCTCAAAAAGTTAAACACAGAGCTGCCGCGCGATCCAGCAGGTCCTCCTCAACAGTCCGTGGAATAATCTGACCATGGACCGCACAGCAGCACTGTTCAAAACGGCCAATGGAAACCAGTCCGACATCCACCAAAAGATGAATGGACCAACAAACCGTGGCTGTTAGAAAACAGAGGGCAGAGACCTGCGGGAATCAGACACTGTGCTCAGAGGAACAGCAGCTCTGAAAGAGTCTGTGGGAAGAGAAGGGCAGCACGCGCTGCAGGAGTCTTAAGGGTGCAGAAGGCACCCAAATAAAGCGAGCAGCACTAGGACAGGGAATCCACAGAGAGTGACCCAAATGACTCCAAAGGGAGAAGGACGGATCTTCCTTGGAACTGTTCAGAAAAACACAGATGACATCTGTTAGAGTCTGTAAACAAGTCTGGATGGCGCCTGGCAAAATGCCAGAGGGAGTGGTTTGTGAAATAACACCAGCAAGCCATTAAGTGTGGAGATTCCTGATTGGTTGACTGATGTATCTAGTTTATGCTAATTAAGATAAGCTGTGTGGAATGTATAAATACTGCTCCTGTTCTGCAATAAACGGCTCCCTCTCCTGCTGTATCAACATACACAAGTTGTTCGTCACCCCCTGGTTATTTTGCTGCAGCTGCACTGCTGCAGACATCACCACACACTGCTGCAAGTGCACCCAGGAGACTGGCCAAAAGGAAGAAGTGTGACAGGTCAGGTAAGGGTGACGTGGGTCAAGGAATCTCACTATTGGGTGTGGCAGTGCACAAGGCAGGAGGCTCAGGATCCAGGGAGGCAGGAAGATCTAGGGCAAGTTCAAGGTCAGCCTCAGCAACTTAGTGAGACTCTGTCTCAAGATTTAAAAAACAAAAAATGCCTGGGAGTGTAGTACTTGTTTAGCATGAGCAAGGTCTTGGATTTGATCCCCAGGACTGAAACACACACACACACACACACACACACACAAAACAAAAAAACCTTCTTGGGACAACTGATGGCTTTGGAGAATGATCTAGCCGTGTCCAATGAAGCCCCAGCACAGCTTGTGCACGCAGGAGGAGATGTGCACAGAATTTCTTAACAGCACCATTTGTAAAGGCCAAAAGCAAACTTGCAAATCCCCAAAGCAAAAGCAAAACAAAACAAAACAAATGGAAATAAACTAAGTGTCCACCAACAGGAAAAGGGCTACGAATGACGTGGGCCTATGTGCGAGACTCCTAGAGTGGAAGCTGAGTTTCAGGGAAGAGGCAGTGACCTGCACCCTTGAGGAGTGCAGCAGACCTGCCCCCTGCACAGACACGCTGCCAGACCGACGCCAGTCAAGACTATTCCTGCACCTTACATGAGCCCTGGGGAAGCAGCCCCACGGCAGTGCATACACAGTAGGAGGATTTTTGTGAAAGTCTTTTAATTACAAGCTTCACATCCTAGAAAGGGGTCACCACTAGGAGGACAGGAATGAGGACATGCCATCCACAGGGACACATGAGGGCTGGAAATCTATGGTAAATGCTTTGGACACTCATCGTATCATCATTTCTCTTATGTCTAAAATATTTGGTGACATTTTTTAGCTTCACCAAAAAAGTACTCAGGATTAACTTGATCACTGCTGCAATGTCATTGAAGGTGCCCAGGTAGTGACATTTCCCTGTCATTTGCTAAGGCTGATACATTTCCATTACTTCCACTCAAAGTAGCGAATGTCTCAATTCTTCTGGGAGCAGATGGTGGGTGCTGAAGGGCTGGCATTTTTCATAGCACCTGCACACTTCAGCTTGCACGGAGTCACTGAGGGGTTCATATGACACAGACTGTCGGGCTCAGCTCCATGTCTCTGAGTCAGGGGGGCAGAGGGAGGTAAGACTGACCTGCATTTCTAACAAGTTACTAGGTGACACTCCTGCTGCTGGTCAGGGACCCTGCAGGCCCTGTGCTCAGTACTATAAATGCATTACTTTATTTCATTTCCATAACTGTAACAATTCATTGGGAATCATATAAATGGGAAAATAACCTATTTTCCAGATGAGGAAACTGAGGCCCAGAAAGATAAAAGCCTAGATTTTCTAGCCAGTGAGAAGCAGAAATAGGGTTCAAATGCACCTTGACCCCAAGTTGCTCAATCCTAAGTCATGGAGCGATACCTACTGGTCCCCAAAGAGCTGGAAGCAGGACTAGATGCCGGTCATACCTGGATCAGCGACCTCATGTTGGCAAAGTGCGTGTCCATGGCGCCTCCGTGGGGAAAGTTCTGGTTCATCCTCTTCATGAGCTCTGTGAAGCAGCTGAAGGCCAGGGCCTCTGGGGCACAGCGTGCGAGGGACAAATGTTAGTGGTACCACTGCCCGAGGCCCCCAGCTCCCCGGGGGAAGTGCTAAGCCCAGGGCTGGGTCAGAGCGTCCACAGCCGGGGGGGGGGGGGGGGGGGGGGGACATGGGGACCGGGGAAGGCCCGCTGGATTGGGTTCCAAGGGAAGCTCTCCAACCTGAGGGGAATCGTGTGCTTCTCACCCAGGAGCTCTTGGCACCCTTGTTTAGGAAATGATGGTGTAGCCAAGGCTCTTTGCAAAAGGCCTCTATTTGCTCCAGTAAAAAGTTGGCAGTGTTTTGTTTGTACCATTTATTTTTTCCTTTTTTGAAATTCTACTGGAGGGGCTGTGGCTGTGGCTCAGCGGTAGACTCTCGCCTAGCATGTGCGAGGCCCTGGGTTCAATCCTCAGCACCACATTAAAATAAAAGTATTGTGTTCAACTACAACTAGAAGTTCCACTGGAAATTCCAAGTCTGAGAACCACTGTCCTCAAGCACCAACTCTGAGTATCGGAAGGGCTTTTATAGACAACATGCAGAGTTTCAAATTACTTTGGAAAATGCTGCTCAGATTATCTGCTGCTTAGAATACCCATGCATTCATATATTTAAAAAGTAAAGGCTCTGAGAAGTCCTGTAGCAGAGAAAGAAACCTGATTCATACCACCCAGTGAGTCACAAACTTATTTGAAAAATGGTAGATTTTATTTTCTCTCGCTAAATAATTGATCATTTTGAGGAGAGCTATGCTAGACTGGAAAATTTCCCAAGGACAGTGGGATTTCATTCATTGTTTAAACACTCTGATTTATTTATTTATTGGAACCAGGGATTCAACACAGGGGTGCTTAACCACTGTGCCACATCCCCAGCCCATTTTTATTTTTTATTTTGAGATGATTCTGGATAAGTTGCTTAGGGTCTCACTAAGTTGCTGAGGCTGGCCTCAAACTTGCCTCAGATTCCTGAGCCACTGGGATTATAGGCAGGCACCCCTATGCCCTGCTTAAGACTTTATTTTTACAACAGTTTAGATTTATAGAAAAACTGAGAAGACAGCAGAGTTTTCTCACATGGACCACACCCAGTTTCCTCTGTTATTAATATCTTTGCGGGAGCACAGCTCATTTGTTATAGCTAATGAACTAAAACCCATACGTCATTAACTGGATTCTGTCCGTATTCTGGTTTCCTCAGCAGTCACCTATTGTGCTTTCTCTGTTGAAGGACCCCAGCTGTCTGGCCCATCACACACAGCTGGCGTGTCTCCTTAGGTTCCTCTGGGCTCCTGAGTTTCTCAGGCTTTCTTGTTTTTGATGTCCTCGACAGTCCTGAAGGGTCCTGGTCAGGTATTATTTTTATAGGATGTTCCATTACGAGCAGGAGAATTTGGTGTGAGATGAGGTTATGGATTTTGGGAGGAAGATCTCAAAGATAAAGGGCATTTTAATTGAATCCTGTCCAGGATACACATTGTGAACACGACTTATGACACATGACGTGGGCCCTGGTCACTCTGCAGAGGGAATGTCTAACCCTGTGTTGCGCCACTGTGACGTTCCTCTCATTTCCAGCCCCACCCCCTCTCACACTGGGTCTTTGGGAGGGAGTCACTACATGAGGTCCGTGCCTAAGAGTGGGGACTCCCTCCCTCCCTCCCTTTCTTCCGTGGTGCTGGGATGTTGCGGCCAATGCCACCTTTTAGCAGTTCTGTCTTCAAGCCCATGAACGTGGATGTCTTTTTATAATTTAGGTTTTCTTCCATTTCTTCCAAGAATGTTTTCTAGTTTTCAGGGCACCTTCCTTACCCTTCCGTTATATGTGTTCCTAAGTGTCCTGTGTCATAGATGCTATTGCAAATGGGACTATTTTCTTCATTTCATTTTGGAATTGCTTGTTCCAAATTCCACTCTGTTATCATCCCTGTTGTTGTGATTTAATCATCAGTTAAAATAAGACCAGCTCTGGAGGCTGAATGGAAACACTATAGACTTTGGTTTATTGATCTCATATCCTGCAAAATCGATGTATTTATTAGTTCTAATATATTTTTTTATTCAGTACAATTTTCTACAGGAAAGTCATGCCAACTGGGAACTCAGTTCTGCTTCCTCTCCAGTGGTTTCTCTTCCTTCCTGACCTGCCCGTGCTGGAACCACAGTGGAGAAAGCAGACATCTTTATCTTGTTCCAGACCCAAGGGGAACGTGCTCAGTCTTTCCCACTGAGTTTGATGTTGACGGTGGGTTTTCCATAGATATTGCTTGTCATGTCAAGTTCCCTTCTGTTCCTAGTTCATTGAGTGTTTTTATCATGAAAGGTGTTGGTTATATCATGTTTTTCTGTGTCTATTAAGATGAACTTTTTTTTGCCTGTAATTTTATTGATGTAGTGAAGAGTGCTTATTATTTTGTATGTTGAACCCCTTGGCATCCCTGGGGTAAATCCCACCCGGTCATGGACTGTAATCCTTTTTATTTCTTGTTGGGGGCCTAGTTTAGTGTTAGAGCACTTGCCCAGCATGTGTGAGGCCCTGGACTCAAAACCCTAGCATCATAAAAACAAAACAAAATGAAACACTTCACTTACTATATCTTGTTGGAATTAGCCTGTTGGTATTTTGTGGAGGATTTCTGCATTCATATCCATGAAAGATATTGGGATGCAGCCTTCCTGTGATGGCTGTGTCTGGTGTGGGCGTCGGGGTGGTGATGAGGAGCTCAGCACTTATCCGAGGGCTGCCTCCCAGATGAGTTGGGATGCCTTCCTCCCTTCCTCCCTTCCTCCCTTCCTCCCTTCCTGATACTAGGCATTGAACTTGGGCCTGGCTCATTTCCTTTCCTTTTTTTTCCTGGAAGAGTCTGTGAAGAAGTTGTGTTAAATCTTTCCTGAATATCTGGTAGCGCTCACAGTTAAGCCACCTGGGCCTGGTTCTTCTCTGCTGTCACTCACGTCTGTACAGTCGGTAGCTAGCAAAGGCCTGGCTGGGTCTCGGTGTTGGACACCTGGCGCAGGAGGACTCTGTTCACTAGGACCCTGATGTGGTGCCCAGACAGGTCTCCTGAGCCCCTGCCCTGCTCATTCCATGGACCCACTGAGTGAGGGTCGCTCCCTTCCCTGCAGTGGGAAGGATCTGACCCCCGAGTCTACAGCAGAGGGGACCCACTCACCATCATCCAGGATGACCAGCAGCGGAGCCAGAAGGTCACACATGCCCTGGACATAGCCGATCTCAATGTGCTGCCAGATGTAGCTACGAGGGAAGAGGGGCCAGCGATACCGCCATCAGCCACCTCCTGTCACCCCTCCCCTAGATGGCGCCCTCAGCCCGACACCTGCATGCCCATCCTGTCTCACACTCCCCAGACACCTGGGCACAGCCACCTGGATGGCCCTCCCAATGTCCTGCTCAAGGGGGTCACTGCATGCTCAGAAGCCTTCATAAGGGTGCTATTGGGTGGGGTGACATCCAGACTCCTTTACTGGGGTACAGGACTCAGCGCCTCCCAATTCATCTCAGAGCCCCACGCAGCACCTCCAGTGCCTCTTCCTCCCCAGCCACGCAGGGGGTCTCCCTCCCCACAGACAAACCACACGGTTACGTCCCTGCACCTTTGCCCTAGGGGGTCCCGCTTTCAGAAACTCTGATCAGCCTCTTATTAATAAGAGCTCGTATTTTCTGAGTATTTACTATATACTTAGCCTGATACACATTTACCGTATCTTTTAAGATAATCATATATCTTAAAAGATATATATTTATATATTTCAAGATAATCATACAAATTATGATAATCATGTAAGATACTCATATAAAATAAATATCATCATTACCACTCTTCACAGATGAGGAGACTGAGGCATGGACAGGTAAGTGCTTTCCCCAGAGTCACAGACCTAATGGTGGGGGGCGGAGGCAGTTTCTGGACCCAGGAAGCCTCATTTGAGGGTATGTGACCTTAAACTCCATGGTCAGTGGTTTCTTCAGTCATTTTAAAAAAATTTTCTCCAAGTCTCTCTGGAGAGTCCCCACCTCTGTGAGGCTCCCCATGACCTCTCCCTAAGCTCATAACCAGAAAAAGTCAGTCTATTCTTCCTCCTCCCCAGCACTTTTCTCATTTAAATATAACATCTGTCATTCAGTTGAAAACTTTAAAATACATCATATCATGTAATACACACTCATATTGCAGTGCACAGAATATGACATAAGATTATATGATCATTAAACACCATCTATGTGGCTATGGAAGATATTTGCCACGTGGCTAGCTGGTATTACTTCTGCGGGAGTGTCACTGACAGGCAGAGACGAGGAAGTTTCTCTTTGCATCTTAGGACCTTCTGACATCCTTAATTGCTGCAGATTTTTAATATGCCTGGGCCAGTTTTACTTCTTAAGAGATGCCAATAATAATTTTTAATGAACAGAAATAAGTAGCCTTAGATCTTGGCTTAAAAGAAAGAAAAGGACAGATTTTAGATAGAGATGTGGCTGTGAGTCCCCCTGAGTTGTGGTCCAGTGAGGACACTGAGCACCGGGTGGCCCCCTCTGAGTCTCCATATCCTGTCACAGGGCATAATAATTACTCCATTGAGCTGTTGAAGGAATAAATGAGCTGAGGATAGTAGGGGTCTTGGGACAGTGCCTGGTATACAGTAAGCACTCAATAATCACTCTCTTTTATCATTACTGTTGTTATTTAATTGTCAGTGTGGGTTAAAAACAGACCAGCTTCAGAGGCTGACCGAAGTTCCACCTGGGCTCACCATAGCCCCACGGGGTCCCCCTGCCACGCCCCTCCCCCAGGTCTCCCAGGACACCACCTGCACATGATGTTGCGCAGCTTCTCCAAGTTGGCGGGTGTGAAGTACCAGTAGTTGCGGTCACACCTCTGCACGTCCTTCTCAATGCGGTGCAGATTCACGGTGTACAGGTCCAGCAGCTCCGGCTGTGGGTGCCCAGGAGAAGAAAAGAGATTATCCCCAAACTCCCCACTGGGGGGCAGGACCCCTTTCCTCCTCCTGACCCTTTCCTGTGGACAGGGAAGAGAAGATCTCCTGCCAGGGCCAGCTGGGGTTTATTTGCACACTTTCTGGGAAAGCCTCTTTGAGTTTGTATGTTCTGTTCCTTTTAAAATAAAACAATTTCACGAAATGCACAAAATCATTATCCCCATTTTACTAAAAAAAAAATCAAGACTTGGGCTGGGGTTGTAGCCCAGTGCTAGAGCGCTTGTCTAGCAGGTGTGAGGCCCTGGTTGGTTCCTCAGCAACACATAAAAATAAATAAATGAAGGTATGGTGTCCATCTAAACTAAAATTTCAACCAAAACAAGACAAAACAAACAAGACTTGGAGTTTAGCTGGAAGTGCCCCCCCCCCCCCCACAGAAAACTGCAGAAGGGTGAAGGAACTGAACCCCGGTCCAAGTCTGGTACCGTATTAGACCAGATCCTGTGGTCATAGACTGATGTAATGGCTCAATAATCAGCAAGAAAGGAAGGAGAATTCAGGATCAAAAACGAACTAGAGCAGGGCCCAGTAGGACACGCCTGTCATCCCAGCAGCTCAGGAGGCTGAGGCAGGAGGATCATGAGTTCAAAGCCAGCCTCAGCAACAGCGAGGCCCTAAGCAACTCAGTGAGACCCTGTCTCTAAATAAAATGCAAAACAGGGCTGGGGATGTGGCTCAGTGGCCTAGTGCCCCTGAGTTCAATTCCTGGTACCAAAACAAACAAACAAACAAACAACCAAACAAACAAAAAACCCCCCAAAATAATATAAAACAAAACAAGAAAACAACTAGAAAAACAAGAAAATACTAAAACTGGCTTTGCCTTGAGGGTAGCTGCCAAACCAGAGAAATCAGGCTTGGATTCAATCATCTATAGCCCTTGCCAAGGTGAGTCCTAGTAAGAGACCTTCCGTTCCCAGCTTTCCCAGGAATCTCCATACTGCTTTCCAAATTGGCTGCACCAGTTTGCAGTCCCACCAGCAATGTACAAGAGTACCCTTTTCGCCACATCCTCGCCAGGAGTTGTTGTTGTTTGACTTCATAATGGCTGCCAATCTTACTGGAGTGAGATGGTATCTTAGGGTGGTTTTGATTTGCATTTCTCTGACTGCTAGAGATGGTGAGCATTTTTTCATGTACTTGTTGATTGATTGTATGTCCTCCTCTGAGAAGTGTCTGTTCAGGAACCACCATTTGACCCAGCTATTGCCCTTCTCGGACTATTCCCTGAAGACCTTAAAAGAGCGTACTACAGGGATACTGCCACATCGATATTCATAGCAGCACAATTCACAATTGCTAGACTGTAAAACCAACCCAGATGCCCTTCAATAGATGAATGGATAAAAAAAATATGGCATTTATACACCATGGAGTATTACGCAGCACTAAAAAATGACAAAATCATGGAATTTGCAGGGAAATGGATGGCATTAGAGCAGATTATGCTAAGTGAAGCTAGCCAATCCCTAAAAAACAAATACCAAATATCTTCTTTGATATAATGAGAACAACTAAGAACAGAGCAGGGAGGAAGAGCAGGAAGAAAAGATTAACATTAAACAGAGACATGAGGTGGGAGGGAAAGGGAGAGAAAAGGGAAATTGCATGGTAATGGAGGGAGACCCTCATTGTTATACAAAATTACATATAAGAGGTTGTGAGGGGAATGGGAAAATAAACAAGGAGAGATATGAATTACAGTGGATGGGGTAGAGAGAGAAGATGGGAGGGGAGGGAGGGGGGATGGTAGAGGATAGGAAAGGTAGCAGAATACAACAGTTACTAATAGGGCATTATGTAAAAATGTGGATGTGTAACCGATGTGATTCTGCAATCTCTATTTGGGGTAAAATTGGGAGTTCATAACCAACTTGAATCTAATGTATGAAATATGACATGTCAAGAGCTTTGTAATGTTTTGAACAACCAATAAAAAAAAAAAAAAAGACCTTCCACAGCAACACAGCACCCCAAAGAGCCACAGCCTCAGTAAGGGAAACCTATGAAATAGCTTGCTCACCTTCTGGGGCCTGAACGTAACTGCTTGATTGCCCTTTGAACACAGATGCCAAATTCAGTGTAAAAGCTATCTCCCTGGATAATTAAGCCCCAAATCAAGTTTATAACTCATGTAGGTTTCTAACCCAATTCCCACTGCCTGGGTGGTCTGAAAGACTGGAGAATTTAAAGTTATCTCAGATTTGTTAGGCCTCTGGGACTGGGATGAGGCAAAGGAAGGAATCAACCTTTCACCTAGGCCTCAACAGATAACACTCCATGAAACACAAGCGTATGTTCAAACACCACAAGATGCTCAGAGAAAGAGGACCCCCAAATAACAGCTGGCATGAACACAAGATGACAGAATTAGAACCAAAAGAGCCTCTGTTACTGGAAGCATCAGGGACAGAGGATAAAATAAGTTTTTAATATATTTAAAGAAATAAGAGGTCAAAGAAATAGCAACTCTATAAAATAATCAAACAGTCACAGCATATATGAAAAAATTCAAGTGAAACTTTAAAAAAACATTAAACACTCATTAGAGACATGTAACAAAAAATTAGACTGTGTGTCTGTGTGTGTGTGTTCGTTCCTGGGGCTCAAACCCAGGGCCTTGTGCATGCTAGGCAAGGGCTCTACCACTAAGCTGCATCTTTTTTTTTTTTTTTTTGTACCAGGGATTGAACCCAGAGGCCCTTAACCACTGAGCCACATCCCTAGACCTTATTTTTTATTTTGAGACAGGGTTGCTGAGTTGCTTTGTGCCTTGCTAGGTTGCTGAGGCCGGCTTTGAAGTCATGATCCTCCTGCCTCAGCCTTGCAAGCCGCTGGGATTGCAGGAGTACATAATCCTGAGCTATAGCTTTAACCGAAAATCTGACACTCTTTTATTTTGTTTTTAAATAAGTAGTAAATAATTATCATTTTTTATACATTTATTTTATTTATTTAGTTTTTTATGTAGTGCTGAGGATTGGACCCAGGGCCTCACATGTGCTAGGTGAGTGCTCTACCGCTGAGCCCCAGCCCCAGCCCAACACTCTGGAAGAGAATCAGTAAATTCAAAAGAGATCGGAAGAAAGTCCAGGATTCAGCAGAGAGACAGAGAAGGGTCAAATGAAAGAGCAGTAACAGACACAGAGGAGAGTGTGAGGAGGTCCAAAGGCTACAGACGAGACAGAAAACGGGGAACAACAGCCGAATGAATACTAGAGGAGAATTTTCCAGAACTAACTAAAGACATCAATTCACAGATGCATACACAGACTCTGGCTGGGAAATAGAAAAAGACAGCTACACTTAGTCACATAATGGCACACAGTGACAACACATTGAAAGAGAATCTTAGAGAAGGACGGAGGTTGTCTTTGCAGAGATGACAGTCAGCTCCCTGACTTGCTAACAGTAGCGAAGGCAACTGGAAGAAAGTGCAACAGTGTCTTCAAAGCCCAGAGGTGTCCTGACTTAGGATGGGGCTGAGGCCTGACCCCTGTGTCATAAGGAGCGCTGCAGGGCTTCACTGCACAGTGCGCTCTGCAGTATGGGGGTGTTTTGTCCTTATGATGGTGCTGCTGACTGCCAGCTGTGGTCACTGCCGCTGTCCAGCAATCAAGAGAAAAGATCATACTACATACTACTAGCCCAGGACAAAAATCCACTGTGAGCTTCAAAAGTCATAAATCAAACCATTCTAAATTGAGGACCATCTGTACTGAGGAAAAATCACTGTGATCTGGAGTCGCATATTCAGTACAAATATCTTCAAGATCGAGGGCCACATGAGCCTCACTCCAGATGAACGGAGGCCCATCTGCTCAGGAAGGCACTTCACACGGAGACGGGGACCCCAGGCCAGGGGCCCGCCACGTAAGAAGGCAAGAAAAGCCAAATGGGGGACAGCCACTGAGGCATGAGCCCCACCCAAACAAGGGTGTCAAGTTAGAAGAAGGGAAACTGGGGGCCAGAGGCTGGAGTGAGGTGGAAGGGACCTGGAGCAGGGGCAGGAGGAAGGTTGGGGACACACCTGCCTCAGGTACAGGCTGAACTCTCCAGACACACAGAACACACACAGAGCCTGCCGAGTCTGAATGTTGGAGGGATCCAGAAACCTGGCAAGGATTTGGGGCAGTGAATTGGTGATAAATATTCAAGAAACTAAGGAAAGGAAGCAAACAAATGAAGACACATCCAGGACATTTTTTTTCTTCTGCAAAAAAAGTCAACACAGCTGACTTCATGGCCCAGAGGAGACACCTAGGATCCTGTGAACCTGAGTGACCATTTAACCAAGATCATTATGTAGCTGTGCTGGAAAGATGGGTGTGGCTAGTGTCCCTTGTGAAGTGACAGGTCTGGGGTGGAGAAGGACGTGGGAGCCAAAAATCTGCTTCCATAATGGGGGTCACTGGTAATGTCTAAAACTGGGGGAAAAAAAGATCAAACAGCAATAATACAAGTGTGTTTGAGCTATGGGGTGGAATCAGACATCAGGGCACAATAAGTAAGATGGTCGCCCTGGGGAGGACTGATGGGGAGGAGGGGCGAGCTCATGGTTCTGTTCTTTTTCTTCCTTTCTTTTTTCCTTTTCTTTCCTTTTTTAAGAGGCAGGGTCTCCCTACGTTGCACAGGCTGGTCTCCAACTCATAGGCTGGAGTGATCCTCCTGCCTCAGCCTCCCGAGCAACTGGGACTACAGGTGCACCACTGAGCCCAGCCCAACATCTGGTTTTCATAGCTAGCTTCGTCCAGATGTTTGACCCTTTAAATTATGGGCTTGCACATCTTTAATAGGAAAAAGAAATCTTTTAAAGAAATGTGTACACCAGGGGTGGCTTGGAACATCTTCCTTTCAGATGATGTCTTCTGGCCTGGATTTATTGGCACATTTAAAGGATGTCAGACCTTAGTCAAAAGCATGAAGGTGACTGTGGAGCTGCTGCGGATGTGCTCACTGTGTGCCACACACCCAGCACTTCAGAGTATGAACTGAAAATAACTCAAGAAGGTGCCAGGCAGATAGGGAGACCGAGGCGCAGGAGCGCTCAAGGGATTTGCTAAAGCTGGGGTCTGAGCCTGGGAGTGCCCACTGTGAAGCCTGTGTCCCCCAGTCCCCCATGATGGGGCATCCCCTGGTTGAAATCTCTGGACCAGGGGTGTTTGGGGATGCTTAGGCTTTGGGGACACATCTATATCTATGTCTATATCTGTACCTGATGAGATATGGTGGGACAGGACCTGTGTCTACACATGAATCCACTTATGCTTCATGTGCACCTCTCCCCCTGCCCCGAAGGTAATTTTCTACAGTATTTTGAATAACTTTGTGCCTTCTGACTGCAGCCCATCCCACGAGGTCAGATGTGGAGTTTTCTGTTTGTTGGATTAAGTTGGTAACTGGTTTTGGGGTATGGAGTCCTCTGCTGAATAGATTCTGTTTTGTTTTTGAAGACAGGGTCTTGCTCTGCTCCCCAGGATGGCCTCCAGCTCATGGGCTCAGGGATCCTCCTGCCTCAGCCTCCCAAGCAGCTGGAATAACAGGTTCTGGCCACTGAGCTTGGGCACTTTGGAGTCTGGGTTTTTAGATTAGGGATCCTCCTCTCTCCCAACCCGGGTGTGTGCAGTGAATCCCGGTGACGGTGACGGGGAAAGGAAACCAAGCAGCCGCAGCTCTAGGGCTGGGTCTCTCTGCCCCACCCCTGCAGCGGGATGGAGGAGAGTCCTGGTGACTTACGGAGTAGGTGACGCCGCTGGACGACACGGGGGACGCCTCATTGTTGGCAGAAGTGGTCACGACCAGGGAAGCCAGGGCGGGGAAGAGGCTCTCCATCTCGGGCTCCTCCGAGAGGTTGTCCTCGCTGTCCGCCTGGCTGCGCTTCTCGGCCTTGCAGCCCCGCCAGCCCTCCCCTGCCGCACCGTCCTTCTCGGGCAGGGCCACGTCCATGCTGCCGGCGATGGACATGAACTCGTCCAGGCTCCCATTGGCCAGGCTGTCGCTCTCCAATCGGTCCTGCACTGCCAGCTCCTCGCGAGGGGCCTCGTCCCTTGAGGTGGTGGCCTCGCTGCTCTGCCCGTCGTCCACGCTGCTGTCCCCAGGTGGAAGGGCCGGGGGCACGCTCCGCTGGGCGTCCAGGATGCTGTCTTCGGTGCTGAGGCTGGGCTCCGAGTGCTCCGAGAGGCCAGAGGAGAAGTTGTGGGAAGATGGATGGCCAGAGTCTGGGGAGCACGGGCCGTTTTCTAGGTTCCCGTTGTGGACCTTGGGTTGTTTCTCCTCCAGTCGGCCTTCTCCTTCCACCTGCTCTGCCTCATCCACGGACTCAAACACCTGAGCAGAAGGTGAACAGGGACAGAGGTGAACAGGACAGCTGGGTGTCCATGGCGACACTGTCCAGCAGCAATCTGATACTCAACAACTGGGGATTGGTTTCAGGATGGAATTTGCATGCACTGGAATACTATACAGCGGGAAAAGTGTATTTTGTGCTCCATTTGTAACAAGTAAGTGATACACGCTTATATATGCATGAATAATTCAGAAATAACAAGAAAGCATTACAGCCCTCTGAAGAGGGCTACCAGGGAACTGTAATGCATCATATAGACTTTCACCATGAATTCTTTTTTTCTTTTTTTTGTACTGGGAATTGAACTCAGGGGTGCTTAACTACTGAGCCACGTCCCCAGCTATTTTTTATATATTTTATTTAGAGACGGGGTCTCTCTGAGTTGCATAGGGCCTCTCTTAGTTGCCGAGGCAGGTTTTGAACTTGCAATCCTCCTGCCTCAGCTGCTGGAGATGGTGAGATATAAATAGGCGTGTGCCATTGTGCCTGGCTCACCATGAGCTTTTTAAAAAACTAAACTATTAGTGAATGTCAGGAACAGGCTAAAAAACATATCACATGAAATTATCTGTGGAATTCATTTTAAAGACATATTGGTGATTCTTTGTGTCTTTATGGCCTAAGGACAGACAGTAAAAGACCACAGACCGCATTCCAAAGTCATTTGCAGTATTTCTTCTCTCTAATGACTTGATTTATGGTTAATTCTGTATGTTGCTTAGTTTTTTTAAAATTTCTTTTTCATTCAGTGTATAAAAGTTTATCTAACCCCAGAGTCAAAATTAGAACTTTTTGATTCCAAAGTCGAAATGAGAAAACCAACCTCAGGGACTCACAGCTCCCCGCCCCCCCCCCCCATCCCCCACTCCTCTCTCCTGGGTAAGCACTTTGGGTAGTTCTGGTTTCTCTTTCCACTGTATTTGAAAATGAATGTGATTGCATACATGTATCCACATTTCCCCTTCTACACAAAAGTTGTCAGCCTCTGTACCTTTCTTTGCAACTTGCTTTTTCTTTAATATTGAGAGAGATAGAATCAAGTGTTTTCATCTAGTTTAACAGAAAGTCAACAAGGAATATATACAATCGCATTTAGGTAGAAAAATTTAAAAACTACCAAATGCTGCTACATGTTATCTGCATATTTCAGTTGTGAAGAGCACAGTGGGCTGTTGATGGTTATTTTCAAGGCAGGCAGGGGGATGATGGAAGACAGAAGCAAGTTTGGCTTTCTCTGCAGTGTTTTAATGTTCTGCCTGGAGAATGGATTCATATGGAGTCGGTCTCCCATTATCCCCAGATTCCACATCCACAGATTCAACCAGCTGCATATTGAGAATATTTGGGAAAAAAAAAAAGACCGCATATGTGCTGGATGTGTGTATAATTCTTTGTATGTGAATAATTCCTTGTCATTATCCCTAAAAAATTCAATATAGCTAGTATTTCAATAGCATTTACATTGTGTTGGGGACTCTAAGTCATCTCGAGTATACAGAAGGCTGTGCAAAGGTTGTGTGCAAATACTGCACCATTTTACATAGGATCTGCACATCCCTGGAGTTTGGTATTCATGGGGGCTCCTCAAACAAGTCCCCTGGATACCAAGGGACAACTGTATTAGTTGTGTCGCTAAAAGGTGCATTTTGAATGCTAGAATAAAAAGCTAAAACACAGCAGGGAAGAATAGAAGTCCGTTGGATTAGACCCAGGGGAATGAAGGGAGGGGAGGGGAGTGGGGAAGACGGTGGCATGAGTCGGACATTACTATCCTTATATGCACATATGATCACACGACCAGGGTTACTCTACCTCATGTATGACCAGAAGAGTGAGAATAATAATAATATTAAAGAAAATATCGAGAGAGATGGGATTCAGTGTTCTATACTCCATGTATGTATGATATGTCAGAGTACATTTACCGTCATGGAGGACTAATAAAACAAAAATGCACGCGCGCGCGCGCGCACACACACACACACACACACACACACACACATAAAAATGCTAAAACACAAACCAAAGAGGGACCCGTAGATGGTGGCCATCCAATGCCCGCTACCCTGGGGGACATGGCGGGGTGTGGGCGGGAGGGGGCAGGGCCTCTGGAAGGTCACCTGTGTGCTGCTGCTGGAGTCGCTCTGCAGGCGGATGTTCTGGCGGCCGGAACTGCAGCTCTGGGAAGACTGAGAGGAAAGGGGCGTCAGAAGAGCGGGTGAGGCTCGGGGGGGCTGCTGGGCCGGAGCCAGGAGGCTTGGTCCCTGGCTGTCCCTGGTTAGGAGATGTCACCCCTGGAGACATCAGCTTCCCAGCTGTAAGACGAGGGAGGTGGCATCCCTGCTCCCCAGAGTCGCCTCAGAGATGACTTGGGTCTCCGCATCCCCACCCCTCCTCCTCTGCCACGAGAGCACCCACCCCCAACTGCTCTGTGGAACTTGAGACTTTGGCTAACGTTTTGGTTCAACTCAGAATGACTGGCTGGATTGACGCTCCATTTTTTACCAGCTCCCTCTACACAAGGCTTTGCCCTGTAACCTCACAGTCCCCGCCTCGTGGATTGCTTCCCTCAAGGGACGCTAGCAACCTCGGCAGAGCAGAGACTCAGATCACACGTGCTTCTGTCCCTCAGCATCTGCGTTCCCAGGACAGCATGCCAGGCTAGCCTGCTGGAGGGCGAGGCACAGGAGCAGAGCCGAGTCCCTCACACAGGTGAGATGCCCAACCTACATCAACAGCTTCAGGTGACCAGCCACTGGCAGCTGGCCTCAGAGAGAGCCCCACCCAGGCATGCTCAGAGCCGAGCTGCTGGGCTGACCTGTGGACTAGTGAGCAAAGCTAACGAGGCCCATGCTGGTGGCTGAAGTCACTGGGTTTGGGTGGCTGGTTGTTAGGCCAGCTCTGTGGCCGCAGGAAGGGCACATCACTGGTGAGGACAGCACTTTTTTCCTGCTTTGACCTGTTCAGCTGGTGGTTATGTAAGGGTGACATGTCCGCCTTGGCTACTGGGACATTCTGGACATTCCAGGACATTCCTGAGAGTACCTGGCACACAGTAGGTACTTGATAAGCACTTGCTGAATACATGGAAGTCAGAAGTCAGGCACTGTGCCAGTCATTTGATATGCATGCCTTTGTTTTTTTTTTTTTTTAGATGTTGATGGACCTTTATTTTTTAATTTTTTAAAAATATTTATTGCTTAGTTGTAGTTGGACACAATACTTTTATTTATTTATTTATTTTTAGGTGGTGCTGAGGATGGAACCCAAGGCTGCACATGTGCGAGGCAGGCGCTCTACCACTGAGCCCCAACCCCAGCCCCTGGACCTTTATTTTATTCATTTATTTATATGCGCTGCTGAGAGTCAAACCCAGTGCCTCACACATGCCAGGCAAGCGCCCTGTCACTGAGCCCCGACCCAGCCCAATCCCGCACTGTCCTGCTGGAGCTGTACACAGACCTCTGTATGACTGATTATTCTGTTTAGATACAGAAATGAAGGCCAGGAGGAAAGGTCATGCAGGACACCCCAGGGCTGATGTTGGAATTTGAACTCAGGTATGGTTCCAAAGTCACCCCCTCAAAAAAATAAAGAGCAGTTAAGGGTGAGGTGGTCAACTGTCCCAAGGCCTAGGATATGCCACCCTTGCCCCTCTCTCATCCTGCCTCCCCTCCCCTCCCCTCTGGCACCCCCGGCCAGCTGTCCTTCACCTCATTGCTGATGGTGGAGTCCCTGTGCATCATCCGGTGCAGGTGGCTGTCCAGACTGGCCCCCGATGAGCATTTGGCCAGCGCGGCTGCGTGGGACTCCCGCTCCCTCTGCCGCACGATGGCCTCACATCCCAGCCACTCCGACATGGTCTGTGCGTAGCAGGCATGGATCTGCTCATCCACCTGCCGGGGTGGATCAAGGTGAGACAGGGTGCTGGGGCTGGGCCCAGGGCAGACTCAGCCCAAAGGTCCTACAGGGAGCCTCCATTAACTGAGCACCTACTAGGAGATGCCTGGCACTGGCCAGACCTGAGAATACACCAGTGTGCGAGGCTCCTTCCTCCCCTCCCTTCTTTCTGCCCCACTGTGTGCTGGACAGTCTCCAGCTCTGGAGGTAACAGAGGGAGAAGATTGTTTCTTTCCTTATTTTACTACCATGCTTCTCTGTTTCTGCATCCCTTTGTTTACTCATTCATTTAATTTGAAAGTACCTACTGTGCGCCAGGCACCTAGTTAGGCATGTGGAATACAAGATGAGCAGGATCCTAACCCCCACCCACCCATCTACCCACTCACTCTGCAGTTTGCTGAGAGCTTCCTGCCTGTCCAACATGGGCCCAGGAGCCAGGATACAAAGATGAGAAAAACCAACTCGCTTCCCTTCCCTATAGCCAGTGCCTGATGGAAGGGGCACAGATTTCAAGCCATTCCCTGTGGGACGTCAGCAGGTAGGGGGACTCCCACTGTCCTGGGTTACACAGCCCAGGTGACCAGGGTTCTGAGTCTACCAGACATCTGGGCATGATGTGGCAGACAGCCCGCCCGCACAGGGTGTGCAGGGGACAGGTGCAGGGGCTGTCCCCTGTGGCCACTCAGACAGGGGCTCCAGCCCTCCTAGCCCGAGGGCCTAGGCTTCTACCTCCCTCCCTAGGACTTCTCCAGACCCACCCACCTCCCAGTTCCAGCTCCACCCCAGGCCAGGCTCCTCCCCACTCATGACCCAGAACCCTCCTCTCAGGTCCCTTCCTGTCCAGCTGGTCCCTTCTCTCCGTGCACCACTCAGCAGCCTCCATCCTCATTTCCTCTCCACCCCAGCTTCCGCACTGGCCCCCACCCCTAGCCCTTCATGTTCTAGCAGCTCACACCACCACCCCCCCCCCCCCCCCCCCCCCCGGCACGTTGGCCCCTTCCAGGCCTTTGCTCTGTTGTCCCCTCTTCCTGAAAGCCCCTCCTCATCCTCTTGCCTAGAAAGCAATTCCTTTGAAGGACTTGGGTTCCACGGGCTCCCCCAGGGGTCTCCTTCCACCTTCCGCTCTCTCCTGCCTGGCTTAAGTGCCACCTCTGGGCTCTTTCAGCCCTAGAGTTGGCTTCTGTCATATCAGTGACCATGGCCACCCTGATAACACCTTAAGAGCTTACCTAGTGCCCCTCTGGTTCCTCAGCCCTGAGCACAGGCCCAGCACCCCAGAGTCCCAGTTCCTCTGAGAGGAGCTCACACTAGGTGACCGAGGTGACTAGGTGACTGAGGTGACTCTGGTCAGTCCACTGGGTGGGTCCTCATGATACGGACCACAGGAAGTCTCCTCTCTTAACGCTCCTCCGATTCCTCCATCAGGCCAGCCTGGTACCACTGGGTCGTCACTACTTCCTCAACACTGTGACTGCCCTTCTTAAGAAGTCACTATTACTGGACATGTAGCATTCGTGTACAGTGATGGGTATGGTGTGACAATTCAATGTCTATGTCTACACCTATGATCGGATCAGGGTCACCAGCATTTCCTTCTCCCTAAGCATATGTCATCTGTGCTGGGACCCCTAGAGCTCCTCCCCTCCACTCTCTTCTGCACAAGGAGAGGGAAGGCCCACGCAGGCGAGGCATCTGGGTACACTGAGGACACCATTCTGTCTTATTCTACTTATTTGTACAGTTTCCTTCCATTTTAGAGCAAGTCACATTGGTTTCCTATGGATGGCAGGGATCTTCTGAAATAAGTTACATGAATGTTAAGGGAGTTCATTTTCAAAAGACAAATGTCAGTCAATAATGGTACAGGTGGTGACAGACGGGGGGCGTAAAGCACCAACAGGTTTTGAAAACTTAGAGAACATAAAATACATGTTAAGATGGTAATATGTTGGTACATTGGACTTAATAATAAAATATATTTTTCACTTTGATGAAATATCACAGAAACACACATACACACACACACACACACACAAATATAAATACTGGTGAGATCCCAGCGAGGCCTGGGGTCTGGCTAGTTGTACTGAGCCAGTGTCTTTGAAAACATTCTATTATACAAAAAGGAAAGTGGTGAAAACTGTATGATGGGGACACAAGATTCCTGTTACAGTTTAGGTATGAGCGTCCCCCAACAGCTCATGCGTGAGGCAATGCAACAATTTGCAGAGCTGAAACAATTAGATGATGAAGGTTGTGGATATGGATCAACTGGGCCGTATCCTCAGGGTGTGGCGGCAGGAGGGGGTTCACTGGGCTGAGCCTTTGGAGTACACATTTTGTCCCTGGTAAGTGGCGGTCTCTCTCCACTCTGTTGCCATGTCCTGAGTTGTCTTCCCTCACCACGCCCTTCCGCCATGACCTTCTGCCTCGCCTCAGGCCCAGAGCTGCGGACTCAACCTCTGTAGACGAAGACCCCTGAGACTGTGAGTCAAAATAAGCCTTTTCTCCTCTGTGTTGTTCCTATCAGGTCTTTTGGTCACAATGAAAAAGCTGATTAAAAAAATCCCTGTGTTATTTCTGCAACCACCTGTGACCTTATAATCACTTTACAATACAAATTTAAACATCTTACTTGCCTTTATCTTTTTCCTTTTTAATATGTGACTACTAAGGTATTTCCAACAATCTGCCACCATCATCAAGTCACTGTAGTCCTGGAAGGACACACACAGATCAACAGGACAGAACAGAGGACCAGAAATAGACACTGTGGAGAGGCCAGCCGACTTGACAAGGTGCCGAGCCAGTCCGTGGAGGAAGCTGACCGTGGCAACACAAGGTGACAGAGCCACTGGACACTCAGAGCCAAAACCCACCCTCAACCCAAATGACATATTACATGTAAAGCCAGACTTGAAATGGATCAGACTTAAAAATAAAATGTCAAACCATAAATCTTTTAGAAAAAAGCATAGAAGGCTCTCTGCCCTCTTCCTCTTCTTTCTCTCCTCTCTCTGCTCACATGCTCTTCCTCTGACCTCCTCCTCCCCTCTCTCGGCCTCTCCTTTTCTTCCCCTTCGGGTAGCCCCCCAATAAAATCTCTTGGTTGAAAAAAGAAAAAAGAAAAAAGCATAGAAGAGCTTTGGGAACTAGGGTTGGTCAAAAAAAATTCTTCTGCTCTAACCCCAACGCACAATCTGTAAAAGGAAAAATGGGGAAACTGGACTTCCACCAAGAATACCGAGAGGGGCTCGGGTGCGGCTCCGTGGTGGAGCGCTTATCTAGCAGGGTGAGGCCCTGGGTCCATCCCCAGGACCAAAAATATAAACAAATAAAAAAATTCAAATGTGTTTGGCAAAAGACCGTTTAAGAAAATAAAAAGGAAGGTGCAGCCTGGGAGAGAGCATTTATAAACCACTTATCCTACGAAGGACCATCATGTAGCGTTCCTAAAGAACTCCTAATTCAGCAGCCAAAACCCAGACAATCCAGTTCAAAGGGGGCAAAAGACTCGAGCAGACACCTCCTGAGAGAGACCCAGGGTGGCCGACGGGCACACAGATGTTCAACCTCACGGCCCTTTGAGAAATGCAACTAAAACTAAATGCAATGTCATTTACACACCTGTCAGAGTAGTTAAAATAAAAAATGGGGACACCACCAAACTGGTGAAAATGTAGGTGGGGCAGCTCCGATGGCTGGTGGGGATTGTAAAGTGGCCTGGCCACAGCAAAGTCTAAACCTGCAGCTACCCTCGGACCTCTCAGGTCATCCTGAGCATCTATCCCAGGACAATGACAGCTCATGCTCACACAGAAACCTGTGCCCCAATGTCCACTGCAGCTTTGTTCACATCTCCAAGAAAATGGTAGCAACAGAGCTCCCTGCAGACAGGCGAAGAGCTCGTGGTCCCCCAGACCGGGGAATTCTGCTCAGCCAGGAAAAGGATTCAACCATTGACACAGAGACGAGGAGGAGTCTCCAGAGGCTTGGCTGAATGAGAACAGTCAAACCCCAGAGGTCACATACTTGTGATTCCACTGGTCTAACACCTGGAACCCAGAAAATTACAGCATCGAAGAACAGGTGAGCGGCCACCAGAGGCCAGGGACATGTTCTGTTATGTCCACTGTGATGGCGAGCACGAATCTCACTTGTGAGAAAACCAAGGAGAACTAAATAAACACACCCTCAGCACCAACACGAGGGCAGGGGAGACTGAGTAGCCCCAGCACGGCAGGTGTGTCCCCCAGTGCCGAGGCCCTGGGGACGCTGGAGCACCATGTCAGTGTTGCTAGCTGTTCCCATGGCAGGGACCTGGGTAGAGGATATACAAGGTCTCTGCTTTATTTCTTACAACTGCATATTAATGCATAAAGATCTCAAAATAAAAGGTTTATTTAAAAATTGACATATGCAGCTTGTGTTGCTTCCACTGGACAGGAAATATGGGGGAGCCATGAACCTGAGGTCTCCCCCGTATCTCCCTGCCTTGGTCCAACATGGAAGCAGAGCTCCCCAGGCCACAGCATCCAGCTCGTTTTGTGGCAGAAGACCCCGCTGTGCAGCCTACATGGGGTAACCCACCTCCTTCCTGTCCGTTTCTGTCATCCCGAACTGATAGTGGCCCAGGAGGAAGGGCCACACGGCCTTGCGGATCTCGGGCTGGATGCCTCCATAGTAGATGAGCCGCAGCAGCTCCTGCTCCTCGTAACTCTGGGATGGGAGGAAGCAGAGGGTCTGGTCAACAGCCCACCAGCGGGTGGGCTCCGAGGCTCGGCTGTCCTGCTTCTTGGAGCCAGCCCCAGAGGTCCTGTGTGCACGAGCAAAGCGACAAGTTCCTGAATATCAACTGTGGCACCCTAGGAAAGAGCCAAACGTAGGCAACTCCCTGCTGCCCACCAATGGGGACCATGCATCCCTACATGGGGACCACACAGAGATTGAAGAGGACCAGAGGTGCGTTTGTGAGGCTTGATACCATGGGGTCGATTTCTTGCTGGCTTAACAGCCCTGGGTGGGCACTTCTGGTGAAGGGCATCTCTCCTCCCCCAGGGGCTTGGTCTGAGCTCCCACCATTATCCAGGGCCTCCCGGTTGTCTGATTCAGCAGAAGGGGAAGTAGGCAGTGTGGAGGGAAGCCACGCGCAAGGTTCAATGTATATTAAGTGGGGATCAAAAGCACAATACAGAACACGTCTAGGACGACTGGAACATGACTAGGATCTTTGTGAAAAGAAAAATGAATATCAATGATGTATTGTATGTTCATTATATATTACTGTATGGTAATCAGCTTATGATGAATGCACATTATATTTACTTTTCAGCCAATGTTTGCTATTGTGTATATTTGGAAAGACGATCTTACAGTTATCAGTCTTGACTCGGCTCTAAGTAAACTTGGCAGTGAATTAATCTAGAAGAAACATTTCCAGTTGCCACTTCACACAGTACTGACTCCTGTGCACGCTAGAATGACCTTAGCAATTGTTTGCTGCATTGTGTGGAGTTGATTTTTTTCAGTTAAGAAATAATTACTTCTATACAAAGGCTTCACAGTGACCATTTGTTGAGCTGAGGGGCCGGCAGACCCCAAATGCACTTGTGCCTGTGGAAGGGAGCGGTCCCTGGCTGCAGGAGGTTGCACAGAAGGGCCCCAAGGCCACCTCCTCTCAGCTCTTTATTTCATATTCCAAAATCAAAAACATATTTCTCGTGGGAAGGCTAGTCTTGGGTGTACCCAACAACAATGAAAAAAACAGCCACTCTTTCAGTCCTTTTTGGGAATTTTAATTTATATAATGTAGCTGTCCTTGTCAAAGCTGTTTAAAAATCAGAAAATGATTTGCAACTGAGGCTCTGACCTCTTCATCAAACACCCACTGCCTCTTTGGATCAACCACCAGACTCCACTCCGTAGCTTCCCTTGCAGTTAGGAGCGAGGGGCCGCACGGGCAGGATCTGGCCAGTGAGACGGGAGAGAGAGGATGGGAGGGAAGCCCTTACTAGGCCAAGGCCAGAGGAAGCAGGTGGGTTCCCTCCATTCTGTTTCCCCGTCTGCTGGAGGCAGATGACCATGAGGCCCTGAGAGCGGTGGGAGCACAGACTGAAGGAGCCTGAACCCCTGGGGGAAGAGAGATGCCCTTCACCGGAAGTGCCCACCCAGGCTCTTAAGTCAGCAAGAAGTCAGAGCCTGGTGCCAGGCAACTGAAAGAGTGGGGCCTGCTCCATCCTGGGCATGAGTCCACCCTAATGCCCAACACAGCTAAAGGTGAGTCACGGCCAAGCAGGTCCAGAAAGGTGTGAGGTGAGACATGCCCGCTGCTGATCCATTTTGATCTCACTCAGCTTGTCCTTAGACTGGTGGCTCCCCAACTGTAGGGTCACCAGAGCACCAGAGCACCGGGGAACTCTCAACACAGAGTCCAGGGCTGGAGGGGCTAAATCAGTACAGCTGGAATGGAGCCCAGGAATCACAAATCTTTTACATTCCTCAGGAAACACGGACACTCAGAAACTGCTGGGGATGATGATTGCTATGGAATGCTTGGGGCAGTAGGCGGGCTTCCTGATTTCAATTTTAAACACATATCAATCAATTTACTTCTAGGAATCATTTGAAATAAAAGCACTAGTACAGAAAGCTATAAAGATGTTGATTGAAATACTGTTTAAAATAATTTTTGTTAAAAAAAACAGAACCCAGCTATCTGTCATCAGGGGAAGATTTGAATAAATTATGGCCCACCCACATAATAAGCTGCTAAGTTCTAACATTCAATATTTCACCCAGAGATTTGAAAGTCCCTTGACATGAAAGCAATTTGGTTATCTGAAATACAATTTAGGTATTATATCATTAAGAAAATAAGTCGGGCTGGGGATGTGGCTCAAGTGGTAGCATGCTCGTCTGGCATGCGCAGGGTCAGAACCACATAAAAATAAAATAAAAGTAAGATAGATGTCTTATAGATAGAGGTAAAGATTTCTATCTATATGTTGGATATATATGTATTCTTACCTATCTACATATAAATCTAAACAAAATGATAGATCAATATAAGATTTAAAGATATATAGCTTATATATAAATATGTAGGCAGATATAGAAATACACAAAAATCTCTATCTCTACATATCTATAGATACATAGATTTGTATCTACAGATATAGATATGAAAATACAGACAAGGTATACATGTGTCATATATACCAAAGACATGTAGATATAGAAATATAGACAAGCTATAAAGATATGTATGGCTTTATATCAATAGTTATAGAAATATGGATAAGATATAAAGATATTCTTATGGATAAATATAGAAAATATATGGAACATTTACACCAAATTGAGGCCATTCATTCCAGGGATTGGGACTAGAAGAATGAAGCAGAAAGAGGATATTTAAATTTCTTTTAAACTTTTATACTCCTGTGTTCATTGTTTGAATTCTTACAGTACATGGACGTTACTCCTATAATTTAAAAAACAAGTATCTTTGGCAAAAAGCAAAACCACCTTTCTGTTAGTCTGGGCTCGGGAACCAGCTGGTCTTTCCCACTTAGCCCAGCCCAGGGTGCACCAGCTAGGTCCTCCCCAGCACCTGGTGGGAAGGCACACAGCCAATAGGGCACTGGATCCACCCAGCATGGGGACAGGCGCCTCCTCCAAGATCCTGTTCTTGGCCCAAACTAGAGCTTCTCAGAGTGGGTTCCATCTCCCACTAGCCGTGGGAGGCAATTTTCCAACCAGGCTTCTGTGGCCAAATACATGTGAGGGAATGTTCCTCTTACTCTCCCTTGCGCCTCTGAGTTGACCAGGACATTAGCAGGTGCAAGGTTTGGAGAAGTCCCAAGACATACAGAAAACTGTTTAACTTCAGTGTTTCCCAAACTAGCTGACAAAGAAGCTTTTTTCACACATCAACATTTTCCTTCCACTTTTACTGCAATCAGGAAATCTTAGAAAGCATCCAAGCAACGAGCCTCTATAGGGGAACTGCCTAATCCTAGAACCTAGGCCACAGACGGGGATGGGAGAGTTCTGAGCCGTGGTGGGAGAGGTCTGGGGCCTGCCTCCCGAGGAGCTGCTCTCATTCTAGGAGCTTGAACAGCACCGTAAACTCCTGGCAGCTGGATCCAGTCAGCACTGTGTGCAGGACGGAGCACACACGATGCTGTATCATTTACAGTTTGCCACTCATTCCCTCTTCATCCCTCTGGGGAGGCTTAGGGTTAAGTACCCTTATCTGAAATGTTTCTGACCATAAGTGTTCAGATTTTGGGTTTTCTAAAATTTTGGAATACTTGCATCTACATTATGAGATATCTTGGGGATGTGGTCTGAGTCCAAACAAGAAATCGTTTGAAGGTAATGACATGCAGTATTTTAGTGCAGCTGCGTTGGGACTGGGACCTGTCATATGAGGTCAGGTGTGGGATTCTCCACTGGGGTGTCATGTCAATGCCCAGGTAATTTTGGATTTTCAGATCAGCGATGCTCAACCTGTATACGTCCTTCAATCTCCACCCTGCAAGGATAGAAGAGAGCTGGGCATCTTGAAATTCTCGAGAAGAGCTGACCTTCAGTGTGCATGTAGAGAACTCAGGCAGGTGAACTCTAGTCCCCACAGAACAGCCTTCCCCGCAGTCTGCCCCATGGTGGCCCACTCCCCTCCAAGGCTTACCGTGCTGTCCTGAAGGTACTGCTCCCAGATCCTGGCTGTCAGCCCCTGGCCAGCATCACAGGGCAAGTCCGGAGACACGATCATGTGATTGACCAGGGCTGACAGGTGGGTCCTCACGGTGGACAGGTGTCTGCAGTAGGCGAGCCCTATTGCAGAGGGAAGGGACGTGTCACCCTCTGCCATTCGGTGCCCCCGGCTGGCTCATGGAGTCTTCAAGGTGGTGTCTCTCTCCCCAGCTAATTGAACCTCCATGTCCTGCAAATTCTCATCACCCGCTTTCCCACAAAAGGAAAGTGAAGCCCAGAGGGGTGATGTCACTTGGTGGCTTGACTGCTCAGCCCTAGGGAAGTTCTGTCGCCTTTCTCAGCCTCAGTCAGGGTGATGCTAGCCTACTGGGTTGGAATCCAATGCATTTAACTGACAGGCTGCAGGCAGGGAAGGATTGGGAAGGAAGAGGGCCAGGGACCCCTCGCACTCACTGTGCCTCTGTCTCCAATCCTTACAGATAGAGAGAATGACAGACTCCTGCTCAGACTACAGCTGGACAAAGAAAGTCCCAGCAAGCCAGTGACCTGGAGATGCTGAGGGCACCCAGTTTGCTTTCCAGGATGGACCTGTCACCTTAAAGGTATGTTTGCCACCCCTTGTCTGCTGTAATCTGGGCCCCCGAGGGTGCCTGGAATCCAAGAAGTTCCTGGCAAATGCCAGCTCATGCCCTTCTTTTTTTTTTTTTTTTTTTGGTGCTGGGGATTGAACCCAGGGCCCTGTGCATGCAAGGCAAGCACTCTACTAACTGAGCACTAGCCCCAGCCCCTAGCTCATGCCCTTTGCTGACGGTGTCCCTTCCTCCTGGCTCTGTCCAGCAGCTCATCACCAATTCCCAGAGAGAAACTGACCTTCTAGAGCATGAGGATTCACCCCCACCAACAGCAGGAAGGTACAACGATGGTGGTGGCCACAGAATGTCCAACACTCACACAGCACATGATGCTACACAGCACGGACATCCAGGGGCTGTTCCCTGAGTTTCCAAAGCTATTTCTCACCACGACCCCAGGAAGCAGGTATTGGCACCTTCCTCATTTTATAGATGGGTAAACTGAGGCACACACTGGTTACACATTAACCCATCTCTCCAGGAAGTTCAGGGTTGGGATTTGTCCCAGGCCTCCTCGTTTGAATCTGGGCTCTCAACAGGCATCAAGGATGCGACATATTGTCATATGATCACCTCGTTTCAGACTCATCTCAACCCCTGCCCTTCCTCCAGGAAGATCCTGCACTTGGGTCTAATAAACACCTGCACAGCGCCCACTCCACGCCACGCTCTGCATCAGGCACTGGGGATGGTGGCCACAGGATAGGCAAGAACCTCAGCCGAGCGGACCTTCCACTCCCTGTCCCCTGGGCACTCAGAGATGATGAGCACCCAGGCAGCCATCCAGGTTTCTGTGGCCAAATACATTTGAAGGATGTTCCTCTTACTCTCCCATGGCCTCAGTTTCTTGAGTGTGACAGGGATAGTCCCGAAGAATACAGAAAATTGTTTAACTTCAACATTTCCCAAACTAGTTGACAAGGAAACTGTTTTCCAACATCAACATGCAGGCCCATGCAGGGTGTAATTAAAACTCCTCTAGAATCCCTAATAATGCATGCTTGATCTCCCCCAGCTAGGCTATGAGGTTTGGGAAATAAAATGTGCTGAGAAACAAGACAGAGAGAAAAACTAAGCTTGTTAACTGTGTGACCCTAGACAAATCACTTTGCCTCTCTGTGCCTTGTCTAATTAATGGGAATAACCAGAATATTTGTGTTATTAGTTTTAATTTTTAAGTTTGGGGGATGGGATCAGGTCACCTTTCTCTTCTGCTGTGGAGTGGAACTGACATCTACTGAGCACCTACAACATGCAAGACTAGAGGCCAAAGACTTTACACATGCTTCTCATTCCATCCTGACACACCCTCCGGGTGGGACCTTAGAATGCAATGGTGACCAGATCCAGCCTCCCCTCCCAGGGTCCCCAGTCCACTGCCTTCTCTTAGGACCCAGAGATAAAATTTATCCCTGATCTGTAGATGAGCAAACTGTGCCTGAAACCAGATATCTAGAGGATAGGGATGTTCAAACTCCAGAGCCAGGTTCTGTCCCCTGGTATTTCTGGCATACAGTAGGCACTCAATACATGCTCCTTGGAGACCACACCAGCAATGAAGAGCTATACGTACATCCATAAAAGGCTCTGGAGAGGATCTGGTACTTCATGTTGTCACAGAGCAGCTTCAGAGGAGCCCTGCGGGGGGGGGGGGGGGGGGGGGGGGGAGGGCGGGGGGAAGGAAGATGCTCACATGAGGTGCCCGTGGCCCAGGTTTGCTGAAGAGGACCACGACCCACTCTCTCAGGGGACCCAAGAGTGGCCTCCTGTGATTTCCATACAGCTGCATCGCCCTTCTTATCAGAACCCCAGATTTCCTCTGAGGTATCACCTCTCCCCTAAGCCTCTGTCCCTGTGGTCTGGATGGGACAAAGGACTCTACCTAGTACGGGACCCAGGCTGAAGTCACAGTGATTGGCTCAGAGATGGTCACGTGGGCCAATGAGAATCAGCCTTGGGACTGTTTGTTGTTGGAAATAGTCGCTGTATTTTTATCTCCCGTCTTAATTTCTAAGCCAGCAAAATACATGCTCATGGCTGCGGGGGTCACCTTTGCCATTGTGAAGGGAGGGTCTGCCTGAGACCAGAGTGTGGCACTAGCATAGAGGCCCGCAGAGGCGACGCCTGAGGACGCAGACGGGCTTCCTGCAGTGGGCACCTGCACTCGGCCAGGCCTGAGGCCGCTTGCCTTGAACCTCTTAGTTATGCCAACACTTTTATTTTCTTCTTCAATCGGTTTGAAGAGGGTTTCTGTCACTTTCTTCAAGTGACCCAAACTGAGCTACACTGGGATTCAGTGGGGATGACCGCAAAGCAGGTGATGCCACTCGGCTTCCCCTTGCGTGGTCACTTCTAGGCGCTGTTTTGGGTGAGTGGGGAGTAAACCCTCACTCCCAGCATTGCTGAAAACCACAGGAACCACCAAAGGAGTGCGGTACACTCCTGCAGAGCACAGAGCACAACTATGGCCGTGTATGTACTCAGGACATCCCAGGGAACACCCAGAAAAACCCAGGGAGGCTGGAGAGGAAATGCAGCTCAATCTCCAGCTATGCACCTGGGAAAATGTCCTCTTTGTGCCCTCAGGGTGGCGAGGCTGACTTGGTCAGGTTGCAGGAGAACAGCACCACACTGACCAGTGTCCCACAGCAGGTAGTGAGCTCCCCACCGCTATGGACACGCAAGCAGATGCTATCAGAGAGTGTGTTGGGGAAAGCGGCATTTCTCAATGCCCCATGGAGGTGACAGTCCAGCCCGAGACACTCGGGGTTTCTCTGACATGTGAATTCCTGGGCCCTGCAGAGTCCTCAATCAGGATCTCTAGGAAGAAGTCCTAGAATCCGTACGTTTTGCTACCGCCCCAGGTGACTGAGGCACATTAAAGTTTGAGACTCTCCAGTTGTATCCAGGGCTTCTAACCCTTACATGCCGACAAGTGGTCTTAGAGGTGTTAAATACAGGTTCTGATTCAATGGGTTTGGGATAACAAGCTGAGAATCTGCCCAGGTGCGGCTGCTGGTCACAGACTGGAAAGCCGGGGGTGAGGGGGCTTTGAAGATCTGACGCTGGCCCCCAGCCCTCGAGTCCCATTCCCTCACACTGTGACGGGCTGAAGACTGGACACCACAGGGAAGAAGGCCAGCAAGGACAGGGGGAAGGGAGTCTCCCTGGCCACACCAAGCGGGGCCAGTGGGAAACTAGACCAAGCTCATGAATGGCCGAATAGTTCCAAAGAGACAAGAGCTCTGTGGGTAAGGACAGAGGTGAACTTGAGCTTTAACTTGGAACAAGAAAACAGTGTCATTTACTGAACACTGCCACGTGTCAGGTTCTGTGTGCTGGCCACCTTAAAACATTATTCTATTTGTTCCTCATAATCATATAAGGGAAGAATTTTGTGGAGGGTCAAACTGAGGAGGTATTTGTCTTTAAGTGATATTTTTGGTTTCTTCCTTCCAGGCGCCTGGTAGGGCTGTACTTCCTGGTTTCCTGTGGGTGGGGCCAATGGTTGGAAGAGGAAATTATAAGTAATCATTTTTGGTGGGACACTTATTGTTGATTCAAGGCCCGCCAGAGCTACCATTGCCTGTCACCTGGGACTGGCAACATCCAGCAGTGCTGCCCTTTAATATGCAGAGAGCAGAGTTCCTGGCCCACCATGAGGGACACACAATGCAGGATAAAATGTTTGCTGTAAGTTACACTCAGGGTTCAGGGGTATTTGTTCCTATGGCTCGATCTTGCTTATCCTGACTGAACCACGTGAGTGACTTCCCACAGCTAGAACTACACCAGGGCCAGCATTTAATCCAGCTCTGGTTGATTCCACAGCTCGTGTTCCCTCCTCCAGATTCAGTGCATCCACCAAGCTCTGGGTAACCCTTCAGCCTCTCCCCACCATAGCGCGAGCCCCTCCTACCTCTCATGGTTGCAGCCATTGGTTGAGCTGCCACCAGCTGAACCACTCTGAGAACAGGACGAGCAGGAGGATTTCCGGGGGCTGGGTTGCCATAGGGATGGGAGGTTGTTCACGGAGACATCCATCAGATCCTGGGGGACTGTGGGGTGTAGAAGAAGGGGCAAAGGAAGAGCCCTGGTTAAGTCTGTGTAGGCCACAGAAACCCCCTCCCCACAGCGAGCAGCTCCCCGCACCCTCCAGGCTGGCACAGAGAAAGGGAAAGGCCCTGAAAGAGACCGGGAAAGAATGATCCAGATCACAGTCCAACTGAGGCCCCCCGAGCCCCCTGATCCAATAAAAGCCACCACCAAGACCTGGAGGCCCCAAGAGACGGCAGAGCTGCCCCAGATGATGGCCAGAGAGGAAGAGAATAGAGACCAGAACCACCTAAACAGGGGGCCACGCCTCGCCATGTTGTCATTCAGCTGTGCCCACAGGACGCTGAGGGGAAGCAGGAGAGCCTCCTGGGTGCTTCTGAGAAGGCCGAGGGCTCAAGTCCCCAGAGAGGGCCTCCTGGGGAGCTCCTGGTGGTCAGATAGGAGGGAGCCTGACTCCACTGAGGAGGCAGAGCACCTCAGGGCAAGAGAGCAGTGGATGGGGGAGGCCATGTGGGTGCTGTCCATGGTCCTGAGCCAGAAAGCTGCTCCGCTAAGCGAGTGCAGACGGGTTGGCGATCCCCAAGATCAAAATGCCACATGCCCATCCTGTACACTTGACCTTCTGAATTAACCCCCTGGAGATAGATCCCTCAAATATATATATATTTGTACCAGGGCGCTTAGCCACCGAGCATCACCCCCAGCCCTTTTTATTTTTTGAGACTAGATCTTGCCAAGTTGCTCAGGGCCTTGCTGTTGTTGCTGAGTCTGGCTTTGAACAGTCTGCGGGGTGGGAAGTATTTTAGGCTTGTGAGCCATCTGGTCTATGTCCTCAACACTCAACTCTGCTCTCACAGTGTAAAAGTCACCATGCATTTCGTAATGTCAACAGAGGGGCCCGGGTGTGCTCCAAGGCAACTTTGTTGATGGACACTGAAATGTGAGCTTTGCATCATTTTCACAAGTCATAAAATATCACTCTTTTTATTCTTTCAATCACTGAAACAAATAAAAACCATCCTCAGCTCAGAGATGTACAGAACGAGGCTGGATTTGGCCCTTGGGTTATGGTTTTCTTATTCTCATTTCAGGAACTCAGAGAGGTGCACATTTCCCCATATGCCATGGCTCCTGGCCAACTCGTCCTATCTCAGCTCTCCCCTAGAGCTTTATTGGGAGAGAGAGCTGGGGGCCTGACCCCACTGGTCATCAGAGCTCGGCAGCCAGCAGGGTCTGCCTCTGCCCACGGACAGAGAAGGAAGCTGCCCACAGAACATGGTTCTTGCAGCCACCCAAGGTGGCGCATCACAGTCTTCCGCCCCATGCAGACTCACCAATGAGACGGCCAAGAGAGGCCAGTGATTCCTGTAGTCTGTTCTAGAAAAACATCCCCAGTTCCTCGCCAGTCTCAGGGAAGCACTGATTGGCTCAGCCCACGTGGGGACAATCCTGGCTCCATCCCAGCCCCTCACCCTGGTAGACTTCACCAAGGGATCCCTTCACAGCTGGACCCACAGGGCTGCCAGCTGTCTGTTTCAGGTGGACAGCTGGGGCATCGGTTGCACCTTCCTTCCATCTCCCTTGGACCAAGACTCAAATGACAACATGGCAGAGGTGGCTGGGACCCAGCCCCGGGGGAAGTGGGGAGCCCAGACATTACAGGGGGGCTGCTCCTTCAGGCCTGGTGTGGGGAGGGCGGTATTCCATCTGGTTCGTGCCCACCGACTCCCCCTGGCCACTACCAGCGTGGACTGACCAGCAGCAATCATCATCCAGGCGGGGCCCACAGAGATGGGGCAAGCGCTGGCCAAGAGGTCGGGGGCAGCTTGAAACAAAACAGAAAGCACTAGTGAAGGAGAGGTGTGGGGTGGGGCAGGAGACTGCCACAAGAACTAGTGCCTTGGGGCTCGAACCGTCCCCGTCCTGCTCTCCACAGCCACCGCCCCCATGCATACTGAGTTTGATTAGAGGAAGAAAGAATGCTCGTGTTTATAAAGTGACTGCTCCGCATGGGTGATGGGCTGGGCCGTGCTCTGTCTTATGGTCACAGTGAACCTCTAAGGGGGGCATTTGTTTTCTCACTTGGCAGAAGTAACTGAGGAACAGAGATGTGCACATTTTCCCCATGGCTCCTGGGCGACTCCTCCTATCTCGGCTCTCCCCTGTTGAGGGTCTGAATGATGATAGGATTTTGTCACCCTAAGACCCATCAAGGAGTGACTGGCAAAGCTGGACGTTTTGACTGAAGTCCCCCTTCTCCTTCCTCTAATGACAGTGGTCTCTCACTGAGCGCAGGTACCCTCATCATCCTCTTTAACAGACTTGGAAACTGAGGCACATAGAGTGACATGCCCAAGGCTCTCCAGCTAGTGAATTGAATTCCAATCTAGGAGCCCGACTCTAAGCTTTAACCCCGACCCCCACTGCTGTTTCCCACTGGCTCCTGTCTCCCCACCCATCGGCTCTCAACGGGACGGTTCTGGAGACTCTTGAGACTTCAGCTGTCAACACTTGCAGAAAAGCTCAATGCTCTGAGCACCTAGTGGCTGGAGGCCAGGGGCACTGTGCAACACCCCCCAACACACAAGACAGCCTCACACTCAAAGAATTATTCGGCTCCCCAGGCCAACAGTGCTGAGGTTGAGAAGTCTGCCCCAGGCCAGCACTGTCCAAGGGAATATGGAAGAGCCATGCATAGAATTCAAATATGCCCAGTAGCCATGTTAAACAGGTGAAAACAGTCCCAATAATTTCAACCCAACATTTCCAAAATGTTATCCTTTCAACATATAATCAATATAAAATTATTCATGCAAAAATACACATTCTCTTTTTCTCATATAAAGTCTTCAAAATCTGGGGCATGTTTTGCACCCACAGTACGCCTCACGCTTCAACTTCACCAGCCACACCTTCCGAGTGCTTGGTTGGCACATGTGCCTTGTGGCCACCGCAGCACAGACAACCTCAGCAAGAGAGGAGCCTGGAAGGCCAGGATCTGACCGTGACCTGTCCGCACTGTAGTACTGGTTTTTGCCCCTCTGTGCACAAAGACAGGCCAGAGATCCAGTGGTGGGGACAGGAGCATATGACAGGGGGAGGCAGTGTAGAAGCAGCTAAGCCACGTCTTCCCTCCCGCATGGAGAAGTAATCGTCTTCCTCTTTAAGGCAAACATCTGCATGGTTTCTCCACAAAGAGCCAGATAATATGTATTTTTGGCCTGGGGCCATCTGAGCTCTGTCACAATTATTGAACCCTGCTGTTGTGGCATGACAGACCATATGTGAATGAACGAATATGGCCGTGTTCCAATAAAACGTTATTTGCAAAATGTGGCCCACAGGAAGAGGTGTGTTGATTTTTGATTTTTCTAAATTGGTAACGCTGTGTGGCTCAGGCCCCTGAGAATTCCAACCAAGGATGGGGGTGGGGTCACCATTTTGAGGGCTGCCTCTGACCTCAAGGTTGAAGAAGGTGAAAGTACTTTGCCCTCTCCCCCACCATCAGGACCATAGGCATGGAGTGGCGCTTAGAGGCACAGGTGCTGGAGGCACCTGTGTGCAAAGCCCAGCCGTGCCCCAAACCAGCTGAGTGACCTTGGATCAGTTGATTTACCTTTCTGTGCCTCAGTTTTCTCCTCTGCACAACAGGGAATGGTGATGACATCCTGCTCGGGAGAGCTACGCTGGGGGTGAGGTGAATTAAGACACAGCGAGTGCAGAAGTGGGCCTGGCACGTGTGGCACTCAGTACAGGAGACCTGCGATTGGGACCTGAGCATCCACTAAGGAATGGGCCTGCATCTGGTGAAAGGTGTTTCACAAATCATCGTTCTGACCCCTCAGAATTTGACCCAGGGTGGGGGGCTGTGTTGTCATCCTGTCCTCCAGGCAAGGAAGGGAGACCTGAACAGGAAGGACCCCGTGAGTGTCCTGCAGTGGCAGAGCAGTATCCAGTGATGGTTTCTTTTCTGGAAACCAGTGGTTCTCAAGCAGGGGCAATTTTGCAACCCATCTGCCCACCGAGATGACACATGGCAATGTCTGGAGACATTTCTTGTTGTCACAACTTGGAGGAACATGAGAGCTTTGCTACTTGGCATCCAGGGTCTGAGCCCAGGGATGTGGCCAGCATCCTCCATGCACAGGACAAGCCCATCCTGTGAAGGGTACTTCCAGCCTCACCTCAGCAGAGCCAAGGTGGAGGGGCCCTGTCCCACATACGCTGCGTCATCAGGATTCCTCAAAGGTAGGCAGGGACCCCAAGTCGATTATCTGGGAGATGCTCTTAAGAAGCATGGATAGCAGAGAGGTGAGCGAGATAGGCCAGGAAGGGCCAGGAGTGGAGGGTATGACCAGGCAGGTTTCCACGAGGGGCAACTGTGCCCGATGGCCTTGGGGACCTTGAGGGGCTGTGCAAAGCATGCACATTTCAGAGCTTGCTCACCCGAGGGCCGAGGGAGCTGGGATCTGCACACCAACCTGGTTAGCCATGGGCCAGAGGAGTCTCCAGGGAGATGCTGATTCCCTGACATTTCCAACGTGCCTCGCTCACGGAGAAGGGAGCCTGGTGGCAGAGAAGCCTTTCCACCAAGCAGACACCTCCATGGGAGATGGCAGTTAAACCACAGGCCCAGAATGGGAGGCGCCAAGGACTGTGGGTGAGCCGGGCTGGCCTCTGTTCCTGGCCACAGGATCCCCAACAGGATACAGCACAAACATCCCTCAAATAAGCATCCAGCACCAGCCTGGTTCCCGGCAGGAGTAGGCAAATTATTTGTTGGGTGAGAATCCGCAGGAAGCATTTCCTGGGAAGAGCCCCAGGGATCTGGCCTCTCTGATACAAGGCTCACCAGGGGGTGTCCTAATGTCAGTCTTCAGGATGGAGCCCAGGTTCTTGGGAAAGGGAACAGAAGCCAGCTCCCCATCCTGGGGGATTCTGCTCTCAGCACTGGGCCAGCACAGCCTTGGGGTACGGCCAGTGCTACCTGAGAGACCTGCTCCCACGGGGAGGCCTAATGCTGGGTAGCAGTGGCCATGGACACCTGAGTGAGGTGGGAACAAGGCTTTGCTGAGCTCTGAAAGAACATCATGGCGGCGGGGGGGGGGGGGGCAGGGGGCGGAGCACAGGCTAATGCAAGAGACACGATACCTGACCGCCAGGCCTGCCCCGGGCCCAGTGGTGCTTGGCCAAAGAGGAGAGCCAGGAAAGTAAGGGGCCTGGCTCCATGAGCCCCCTGCCAGGGAGGACATCTGTCTGCTTTCCGAAGAGCCTCTCACTGCTCAGCACAGGGTCGCTTATGCAAAGGGAGGCTCAGGGCCACTGTCCCTCAAATGGGATCAACATGCATGCAGAGGTCTAAACAAACGAGCCTAACAGAAAAGAAGCTGTAACTCAGAACTACTTTAACAGACACCAGAGAGGGCCGCCTAAGTGCCAGGCCCCTTATGAGTGCTGCACAGGTTCATTCACAGTGTTCGCACGCCCCCCGCCCCATCATGGTGAGCCACCCTGGGCAGAGCATCTTCTCACAGCAGTCACCATAAGGACCGCAGGGCATCTGCCGTGACCTGGTGACAGTGCCGCTGCTCGCCTCCCCACTGCCGTTCTCACCACCGCTCATCGCGGTTACCACGGCAAGACGCCCCCCCCCAACGCGCTGCTCTCATCACCCCCTCATGTCACCGAAATTTTGACTTGAAGTGAACATCGCAAGGCGGACAGGAGGGCAGCTAACATTCGAGTCGTCTTTAGGTGCCGAAGGCCCTGTCCGGGTCCCTTCTCCCAGCAACCCTATGAGACAGGTGCTGCAAACAGCCCCACTTACAGCTGAGGACACGGAGGAACATGGAGTGAAGTGACTTGCTAGGTGCAGCTTGGATTCCAAGGCCATGCCACTGTCACTACCCCGTGTTGCTTCCTGTCTAGTGGCATCTCTGTGAGCAGGTGGATGGAGCTGAGGCTACCAAGATACTGACTTCCAGGTCCCAGGTCCCCGGCCAGCCCCAGAATCCTGACACCTTGTCTTCTTGTTCCAAACGCCTGGGGCTGTTCCCAGGTTCAGGTGGCAAGTGGACCCCTGGGCCGGGCCAGGCGGCTTACCAAATTCAGACTGCGAGCCAGGGTAGATGATCCGGAACACATAATCTGTGGCCTCCTCATCCTCCTTGTCTGAAGATGTGGACTCCGAGGAACCCTGAGGGCTTCTCTTGCGCAGCTTGGGAAACACTTTGCCCTGGAAGGACACGTCCCAGTGAAAGGACACAGCTGTCCTCAAACCTGCACAGCCTAAGGGTCTCGGTGGGGTGTGCACCAGCCCGCGAAGCCACATAAGGGCCCACACCCCTAAGGCCACTCACCTTTCCCCGCTGGGACCAGAGAGGCGGGTCCAGCTGCCCGTGGGGAAGCAGCCCGTTCTCCAGGCACGAGAGGAACTGCAGGAGGTGCCCGCCCTTGGGGAAGCGGAAGGGCGGCCTCTGGATCCCATCCTGGCTGACCAACACCACTGTCCCGCCGCTGTCCACTGCCACCATGACCAGCAGAGAAGACCCAGTGGGAAGTCACTATGAGGCATGGTGACAAGCCCCCAACTCTGCAAATACATGTCCCCAGAGGTGCCCAGCCAGACCAAGCATCTGAGGCTCTGGGCCAGGCCTGGGCAAAAGGTCAGGGCAGGTTTCACCTCTCCCGTGTCCCACCCATCCCACCCACCATCCACCTGGATGGGGAGCTACAGGACAAGGTCAGGAACAGTGTGGTGGCCTCCCTAAAGTTACCTGCCAAAGGAAAGATGCCCTGAAACACCCACGCTCCTCCAGAACCTGCTGCAAATCCACCTGGCTCACTGGGGAATGGGGTGTCCAGATTTCACCCCTCTCAGGCCCCTAGGTGACTCTGGCTAGTGTGGGGGACATTTCCTGTGCACCAGCACAATACCTATGAGAACTGTCTTGTCCAACACTCACGATATCCCCATGAGGCCGATCTACTACTTTACAAATGAAACCCAGCCTCCAAGAGGGTAAGTTACTTCCTCAAGGTCACAGATCTGGACCCAGGTCCGTCTTAGGAGTTGAGCTGCAGTGTCTCACACCTCCGTGAGACACAGGCCACTCGCCTCCTAAAGCAGGACGGCCATCTGCCTCTTTTGACTGTAGCTTCTTCTGACTTTAAAGAACCACCGAGGAGCACTGACTTTGGAGTCACAAAGACCTGGTTTGAGTCCAGGCTCTGGAGCTTACAGGGTGTGTGGCTTTGTGTCAGGTGGCTTCTTCACCTCTAAAATGGGAGTACACCTCTCACTGGGTTGTCGTGACAATGAAATAATAGGCATTGCCATTTTATAGAGGGAAAACCCAGGCTCAGAGAGGTACAGCCACTTGCTTGAAGTTGCACAGGTAACAGGATGTCCACCCACATTATCTTATGAGGCTAATGAACAATCAGAGCTAAAGGCAGCAGGGCATCCAAGAGGAATACCACCAGTCCCGTGATCTCCTGTGGTCCCTACCTTGCTGGTGACAGTGCAGGTAGACAATCTCCTCCAAGCGGATGGTCATGGCGTAGTCCCAGTAGACACTGGAAGGGAGAGAGGCGAGGCTTGTAGGAAGGCCACCTACCTTATGGTGGGCAGGGGCTTTGGAAGCCAGAGGACCACTCCTGAGGTCCTCCCTTGTCCCCAACTTTGGTGTCCCAGCCTTTCTCCTCTTCTTTTGGTTCCAGAGCCTCAGTTTCTGAAGGAAGCGTCTTCCCTGGCCCATGTGGCCCAGGTAGGATGAACCCACGACTCTCTACCCCAGGACTCCAGCAATGATCACCTGACCCAGGCCTGGCCAATCAGCACGCTCCACTGTCCAGTGACAGTGACTGGTGCAGGATGGCCCATGACCCAAGCAGAACCCTTGAAACCCAGTGATCAAAATCATATCTGAGGGGCTGGGGTCGTGGCTCAGCGGTAGAGCACTTGCTTAGCATGTGCCAGGCCCTGGGTTCGATCTTCAGCACCACATAAAAGTAAATAAAATAAAGGTATTGTGTCCAACTACAACTAAAAAGTTAAAAAAAAAAAAAAAAAATATATATATATATATATATATATATATATATATATATATATCTATATCTGAATTACTGCTTCCAGCTGAGCTATTAGGAACAACGCTACAGTGGACATTTGTGTATAAGCTTTTGTGTAGGTAAGTTATCATGCTCCTGGGTAGATCCCTAGGCATGGAGGTGCTGGGGCCTCTGAACGGATGAACCTGCCAAAGGGTACAGCGGTTCTCCCACTTCACTGCTCCACACAGCAGAGCAGGGACAGGGGCAAGCCCAGTCTGACTCCAGAGCCTGAGTAGCCACCTCTTGGGGATATTTCTTCTCTAACACTAAGAAGCCCAGCTGGGGAGTTATGACCATGGTTGTGCAAGAGGAGGTGATGGCTGGAAAAAGAGAGAAGAGCTCCTGTGCTTTCCCAGAAGGACCACCCCCTTTGTCTTCAGTGTCTCTTAGTCCCAAAGGGGATGCTGAAGCCCCTGGTCGTCTCCCGTCCCCGCACTCCAACCTCATGTTTCTGATTCCTGCCTGTTTCTCTCTTCCAACTGAGGCTCTGGTTGAGAATAACAAGGTGGCAGGGAGTTCAGAGCTCAGAGATGTGGACATCCCCAACCCCAGGATGGTGACCTTGAAGGTCCAGATTTAGTTGAAACTCAATTTTGCAGCATCTACGTCGCGCCTGTTCACAGAGGAAGATGATGTGGAAACGCGGAGCCCCTGGTGGCAGGAGCTGGAGCAGTGGGGGATGAGCTGGCCAGGGCCTTTCTCCAAGCTGGCATCACAGGTTTCCCACCCACACACTCCTGGGCCTCCATCCAAGTGAAGAGCAGGGTCCTGGGGCTGTTTAAAGCTTTAGGAAGAACATGCCTCGGGGGTGTAGAAGCACTTATTAGACCCTCTGGGAATCCCTTGAATTCTGGGGAGACCATCTTGTTCAACTCCTTCACTGAAGAGGAAGGGGAAACTGAGGCTCAGAGAGGTGGAGTGACATACTCTGGGTCACCCAGCAAGGTGAGGGCTGGGCAAGGACCTTGTGTACTTGGTTATTTCTTTTCTTCCCCAGCATAATTTGAGCTCTGAGAAGGTAAGGATATTGCTTTCCTTTGATTGACTTGCTAGTGCCTTGTGTCTAGAACAGTCACAGGGAGGGTGCTCAGTAAATATGTAACAAGTAGGTTTTCTGAGCTCCTACTGCGTGCTACAATCTGCAGCGGGCATCAGGAATCAGCTGTGAGCACGGCAGGATCTTGGTCTTCAAGGAAACTGAAGTCAGGGTGAGGCAGGAGAGAGAGGAGTGTGCACAGCTGATCATGAGACTACCGTCTGGCAAATGCTACGAGGGAGATTCAGGGCTGGGGTGAGCCACTCTTGCTGGGAGGCCAGGGAAAGCTCAGTTCCAAGGTTCACGATGAAGAGGTGAGTTCCAGGCCAAGGGCCTCTCCTCAGCCCTCCACTGTTCTTCGGCGAGGGCCTCTTCATTGGAAACCCCACAGTCTGGCAGAGACAGAGTTCCCCAGCCCAGCCTGGGACCACTGGTACCTCTCACTGACCACCTCTGAGCAGGAAGTGAACAGCTAAGAAAATGCTATGAATCACCCCAAGATCTAATATGGACCCCACTGAGCTTCATATTAAGTAGAACACAATAATAGTGTTTTGGCCATGTTTCTTGAAATGAGTCCTTATTTTTTTTAACACTACATTTTAAAATGCATATGAAATCACAGGTCATCTGCAAGCTTCTAAACATGTCCAGGTAGGGGATGGTTAACGGCCAAGAGGGCTGGGGCATGGGAACCTGTGCCATGACTATTTTTATGTTAAAAATTCTTGACTGTAAAAATGCTTTTTAAGAAAATGCAAAAGAAAAAGTAGAATCTGAGGGCTGGGGTTGTAGCTCAGTGGCAGAGTGCTTGTCTAGTACAGGTGAGGCACTGGGTTTGATCCTCGGTGCCACATTAAAATAAAAATTAAAAAAAAATAAGCTTAAATTATTAAAGAAAGAGAGAATTTGATGTGGATTAGAACAGCCCAATCGCTACTTCCCCCATCAGCAGCTGGAATGACAGGTGGGCCACCTCAGCCCCATGGTTGTCCTCTGTTCTCCCTGAAGCTGTCCCTGGTTTGGCTAGAACACAGGTATTGCAGGAGGGAGCCCCAGTCTAGTGGTTCTTCCCAGTATGACTCCAAAGCCACTGCAGAGTTGCATACATCGTGGGTACCAAAGAAGAGACAGATCCAGGGACCAGAAACCCAGTAACAATGCCAGTCCCCTGTTAGGACGTGATGGGAAGGGTGGGCCGAGGCTGGCCACTATCCTGCGTTTGCAGGCTCCGTGGTCTTTGTAGACTTCCATCTCTGAGTGGTGTTCAAGCCAATGGCTACCCCCACCCCCAACACTCTTCCCTTGGTTTCTTCATCTTCCTGAGTCTCTGAGTTGCCCCTAAGGCCACAGTTGCAGGGAGGCTGGGCCAGGTCTCCATAACAACCAGGCAGAGGGGCAGACAGGGCAGGGTGCACATCTCCGCTCCCAGGTGGTGCCCAGGAGAGGGGATGGACTCGGGGTGCAGCGAGGACCCAGCAACCTACCTCTTCTCATAGTCCAGGTCCCCCATGGACCCGTTCATCAGTTGGTTGGGTGTCCACTTCAAGGTCATAATGTCAGCTGTCTGGTGCAGGGACAGGTACCCAGGTACAGCCTCCATGTCGTCCCTCTGCAGAGAGACAAGGGCTTAGGACTGGTCATGGTGTTGGAGTACATATGGCTGAAGGCCCTGACCCGTTAGACTCTGGGGTGCAGAGCAGGTTATCTGAGAAGCTGAAGTCCTCCTGAGCCTCTTTGGGTGGCCGTGCTCAGCAAAGCTGTCTGCAGCCAACCTGTGGGTGGGGCAGTACTACCAAGTACAGCTGTGAAAGCCGCCCACCATCACACTCTCCCTCTCAGGCCTAGGGGTCTTTAGAACTAGGAAGGGGGCTCTGTCCCTTTTCAAAATGGCATTTATCTGGGCCTATCTTCAGGGAGGCAGAGGTGGCAGCTGAGTTTTGTGGCCCATTCCCCAGCAACCTGCTCCTTCAGTGTCCCCAGCATGCTCTGGCCCAGCGGTCGGATCCTCCACCTTCCTAACTCCCCATAGGACTTCTCACCTGCTTTATTTTATGCCAAGTAGGAGGGATGTGTCAACATCCCTCAGACATGAAGGAGGCAGTCCCTGCACCCAATCCACCTCAACGACAGGCAGAGACCCAGCACCGTTTACTGAGCACCAAGTGCAGTTTACTGAGCCTAGGGAGCACGTCTCAGTCCTCACACACAGGCTCCGCTGAGCCCCGTGCCCCGTGGAGAAGCACCACCGCAGCCTTCCATCAATCCCAAGATGCACATTCTATTCCTTTCACATTTTAACCTCCCTAAATGGGGACATGTCTTACCCTTGATGAGAACTCACAACCATGATGCAGATGTGACTGCCTGAACTCACGCAAACTCAGTCAGAGCTGTTCAGCCTGTCCTCACTTCAATTGAGTTTTGTGCATGGCTATTATTTTGCATGAGCAGGACAGGTGCTATTTTAAACGCCTTCAGAGAGATTAGCCTGTGATTCAGCTTTGAATTGAAAAAAGTTACTATGACACAGAGAGGCTGGAACAGAGCCGCAGACTACTAACGTGATATTGGCAAAGCAGGCACGTTATTCATCCCTGCAGGGAAGCCTGTGAATCCAGATGCCCTTGTAAAACAGCAAGTGAGTGCTTCACAGGACGTCAGACCCATCTCAGAGATGAGGATGCATATTCCTGAAGAAATGCTGCACTTTCTGGGCTTGTGGGTCAGGAGGCACCACATTTTTTGTGTAAAGAAACATTTGGCTTTGTGAGCCATACAGGCTCGGCTACAACCTAACTCTGCCACCATAGCCTGAAAGCTGTGCTAGATAACACACAAACTAATGGTCATGGCTGGGTCTCAATAAAACTCTATTTATAAAAACAGGTGGAAGACCACATTTGGCCCACGGGTAATAGTGGAACAGAGAAGCATGTGGAAAAACTAGGGCATTAATGATTCTTAGCCAAAGTGATATAGAAGATTAAACTCTGGACTGCGGAGGCTTTAAGAACATCTTAGCTAATGTATTTCAATTACATTTTCTCTTGTGTGTATGAAAGAGCAATGTATGATTAAAAGACAAGCAAAAAAACCTATATCTGGTTACGTCTCAAAGACCTGATTCAAATGGGTAAGGTGAAATTGTGTAGTCAAAAAGTCCCATGTGTAATTTAAATAGCATTTTAGAAAAAAAGGCACATCTTAAAATCATGGCTTCTTAGACTTGAGCAAACAAGGTTTGTGCCCACAGAGAGCAGATACTGTGGCTAAGACGAGGAGTTGCCCAGGGTTACCCAGTGATTGACTGAAACTGCACCCACACATCTGGGTTGGCTGATGACTCACAGAGCTTCCTCCCAGCAGAGCCCAGACACTATGCTGACCCTGTGACCCAACGGCCCTGGAGAGGCGACAGCCAAAGGAGACACTGCATTAGGGCAGGGGCTGCATGTGCCCCACTGTCCCTGCACCCCTGGAGCCTGGCCAGCCTCTGGGGCATAGAAGGTGACTGATGAGTGGCACCCTTTGGCGTGAATTCAAATCATGATTCTGTCCCCTAATTCACCTGTACAGGCCTCAGTATTAGGACAGGTGAATGGGTGGGTGCAAAGGTGGTTAGATAGATGGGTGGGTGGGTAAAAATATAAACAGACGGATGGACAAATGGTGGGTGGAGCCTGGGCAGAAGGAGGCCCAGAGAGAATGGAAGAGAGCTGACTGGCTGGACAGCAGGCTAGAGATCCGGTGAGGATGGGTGGACAGATGGATGGATGGATGAATAAACAGATGAACAACCCAGAGCCAGAGGGAAAGCCTCCTCCATAACCAGGAGCAGACACTCAGAGCAAGATCTGGGTCCATGGTGGACACTCACCGGCTGAACCAGAACATTGTTCTTGCCGTAGAGCAGGGTGGCTCTGGAGTTCTGGTGCAGGGACTCCACATAGTCACGGGCAGACAGGGACGGCCGGTCGTCCATGCTTCCGCTCGAATGCCTCTTCTGGATCTGGTAGTGTGACAGGAGACAGACAGGTGGCCCTGGAGTGACTTCTACCCTGTCCCCTGGCCCTCCCACAGCCCCGCTGCCCACAGCACTCACACAGAGGGCTGGCCGCTTGCTGGGCGAGTCCTGCCGCAGGTGCGAGCTATGGATGCGGTGCCTCTGAACCAGCTCGTCGGCGGAGGGGTCGGTCCAGAAGTGGTCCGCGGTCTTCATCTTGGTGTACTCCAGGGCACAGGGCCCCACTGCAGAGCACAGGGGGCTGGGAACTGCAGCCCCAGAGAGCCCACCCTCCCAACTCCCGCAGGAGGGGCCACTCGTTCCACCACCCCTCCCCTCCAGCCAGCCGGGAAGCCCCAGAGTCCTGCAAAGAAGAGGCCAGAGGAGGCCCTGGGAGCAGGAGGCAGTGAGCAGTTTGGATGGAGGAGGCTGGAGAGGAGCCAGGGGCCCTCAGGAGGCACCCCTGAGGCCCAGGACCACACGGAAGTCAGAGCACCAGACCACTTACCCAACAAGGATGCAAGGATGGGGCCGTCCACGGGGTCCACCAGGAGAGCTTCCTTCTCATAGTATTTACTAGAAGAGGAAAGGACACGTGGGTTTGGATGGAGGCCAGCAGAGAACACATGGCTGACAAGCAGGTTCAATGCCCCACTACCCTCTTACTGCCAGAGCTTTGGCTGCCCATGTGTCAAATGGGGACAATCACGGTATATATCACAGCGATGCTGGAGGACTTTTGAGAGAAACGAGATGAACAGTATCAGCGTGGAGTTTGGTGTCCACCTGAACACACGGGGCCCTTGAGCAACAGGAGTAATGAGTGGCAGGCTGGATGATTCCACCAGGACTTCTGCTGAAGACAGGAGGTCCTGAGAGGCTCAGCTATGTCTGCCCTTCTCTCTCTGAGACAATAAAATGCCTCTTACCTGCACTGTGCTCCCAATGCTGTGCTAATAGGCCTTCCTGCCCTGACACCTCATGCTGGGAACGCCGGCCTGAGATGCTCAGAAAAGCCCCCTGAAACCCGGCTCTGCAAGGTACTATGAGGCGTCATCTAGACAAGGATCAGGCTGAATGCTTCTGCATTTGTTTGTTTGTGTGACTTACGATGGTGTCATGGTTCCTAAATCCTTGAAAACTCATGCAACCCCCAGACCAACAGAATTCAAAGTTTGGAAGGAGCCTCCCGGGGATGCTGGGTTCAGAGAGGGTAAATGACTTGCTGGAGGTGACACATGTCAGGTCACTGCATCTGCAGGGCTGTGCAGGCTTGGGCTACATCCAGTTGGCTTGGCCCTTGCTGTCACCCAGCAGTGGGTGGAGGACACGGGTGTGGGGTCAGACAGACTGCATGGGAGCCCCGCTCAGCCACTTGCCACCTTGCCGTGGCTCCCTAGGCAAGTGAATGCCCTCTCTAAGCTTCAGAGTCCTCTGCGGTAAGATGGGAATAGGAACAGAACACACCTGCACAGGTTATTCTCTCCTGTCGCCCCCCCCCCCCCCCCCCCCTTAAGGCCACAAGTGGAGTCTTCTACAGGAGAAGGAAGAAACCCAGGATCCCTTCACCCTGCCCTAAGTCAGAAGCCTATGATCTTAAACACCCAAATCATCATTTTTTTAAGCTAGCCTGGCTCAGGGTGGAACATCCAGGAGGCCTGTTTAAAATCACTTTCAGACCCACTCGCATTGTCAACGGGACAAAGAAAGACTCGAGGGTGCAATTCCCAGGACAGGCAGCAGGTGGAGGCAGAGCACACCCGGGCATCTGGCCTTCCCCCTCACCTGCTGTTTTCCACGAGGTAATGCACAATCTTGTCCAGGACCTTCTCAAACAAGGCGGTGCGGATCCACAGGTGCTTGATGGCGAGTGGGGACAGGTTGGGCAGCTTGGGCAACTTCCGAGCATTTTCCTGGAGGCCCTGGATCTGGTTTCGCCTTCAAGACCAACAAGAAAGAACAGAAACAAAAAATGAAATCCACAGGACCAATATGCAAACGGGAAAATGCTCATTCTTGCTAGAAAATGAAGGAAGGACAGTTAAACAGGAGCCCATGTTGCTCCAATCATCTGGGTCAAGTGTTGAAAAAGTAATAATCCCCAGTGAGTGTGCAGATGTGGTTCAACAGAGGGTTTCAGATGCTCTTGATACACCTCCCTCTCTCCCTGGCTCCTTCCTTCTCTCCTGGAATGTCATGCTGACCAAGAGCCTTGGACTACAGATCCTTCAGTGGCTCCCCAGTGCCCCTGCAAAGGAAGGTCTTCCCCATGACTGGCAGGGTGCTCCATGACCTGCCCCCACCTCTCCAGCAGCCCCTTACTCTACCTGCTCACTCCATGACACAGAGCACGAGAAGACTCCTGAGGCTGCCAGGCTCTCTAGAACTTTCCACATGCTGATGCCGCTTCCTGTTTTCCCTCTTGTCCCCATTCCTGGGCTGATCCCTTCTCACCCTTTGGGTCTCAGCAAGGCCATCTCCTACAGGAAGCCCTCTGGAACCAGACAAAGCTGATCTCTGCCCCCTAAGCTGTTCCATTTTCTGTGTTCCCCTCCGTTCTGTGATCTTAAGAATATGGACTAAGCATGTGGCAAGCACAGGCCCCCTTGTGTCTGTACCTCCAGGGCCCAGCATAGTGCCTGGTGTACAGGGGGATGCTCAGTAATCGTGTTCATGAATGAGTGACTGCACAAGCGAACGGATGGCTGTCCCTTACGGCCCGGCAAGGGCAGGTCCGATCCCTCCCTGGGAAGTCAGACCCACACGGTGGAAGGCCCTGTTATCTGTAATCAGCCAGGAATTCAGTAGGTGAGCTGGAAGGAACCTAAAGGTGGCTAAGAAGTCATTCCAAACGGAGCTGGCAAAGCCCAGTCCTGAGCTCTGCTCACCATTCAGTTATGGAGCAGCCCTGGACAGGCAGGGCCTGAAGGGCAAGAGCAAAAGGGGGGCCGTTTCTCCCTCAGTGGAGTGCAGTGACCAGCCTACACAGAGGTGGCAACCTTAGGGAACGATGGAGTTTGGATCTGAAACATCCCCCAGAGGTCCATGTGTCAAAGTCTTCCCCCTCAGCCTGGGGCTACTGGGAGGAGGTGGAACCTTTAGTGGGAGGGCCTGGCGGAAGGTTTTAGGTTATTAGGGAGTGCCCTCAAGCGGCCCTGTGAGATGTGGTTCTCTTCCTTCCTCCTTTAAAAAAAATTTTTTTTTTTTTTTTTTTTTTTTGCATCCTGGCCATAAAGTGAACAGCTACCGCACCATAGGCCCAGTAACAGAGTCCACTGATCAGCAAAAACACCCTCTCAAACTGTGAGCCAAAGTCAACCTTTCCTCTTTTTAAGTTAATTATGAGAGGTATTTTGTCACAGTAACAGAGAACTGACAAACACAGAGTACGTTTATCTCTCCCCTTCCCTTCCCTTGCATGTGACAGACACGGCCAATCAATCCACACACATTTTCCCAGGATGCCCAACCACGGCTTCAGAGTCCTTCATTGCAGTCTCTGGGAGCCCCAGACACAACTGGAGCGAAAACCTATTTGCCACCCCTAACCAGGCCCCAAGTTGGGGGTTTGGCTGTGCATTCAGGACTTGAGGGGGTGATTATGGCAACAGGAACCATGTGACACAGTCATTCCATAAACCTCCCCAGCTCATTAACCAGTCACCATGACAGGGGAGTGACACTCCTCCCCCTTCAATGGATGCCTCAAAGAGGGTTTTACCCAGTGGCTCCAGCAGCTGCCCCTTGCAGATGACAGCATGTTGATTCTATGAAACTTTGCATTGAGAACAGGGTGTGTGGCCCAGCACCAACTGTTTCCTGGGCATGTTCCAGGTGCTAGACACCGCCCCAGATGCTAGGGACACAATAGGGTGGCATACATGTAGCTGCCGTTTCTCATGCAGAGATGACGATCAAGTTCACAATTAAACAAGAAATAGCTAATTCCCAATGGCAGGAACAAATGGGAAGGAAGTAACCAGGTGATACGAAGTAGAAGATGGGGTGAGGGCTGGCAGTGACTGAGCTGGGGAATTCTGAATGATGACAAAAAACAGCCATGGAAGACCAAGTCGGGGAGCCTGCTGGAGGTACAGTATGTGCCAAGGCCCTGAGGTGGAAAGAGGCTGGCGGGTCTGAGGAGCAGAAAGAGTAGCAGGGGCTATGGATTCCTGAAGGGACTGGGGGTCACTCTCCAGGGGACTGACCAGCCTGGTCCCCACACTCACGTGCTCTCGATCAGCTGCTCCAGGTCCTGGACTTTGCGGCTCAGCTCCTCGGCCGGCGGAAAGCTCTTGCCCACCTTCATGAAGAGAGCCGCGATCTTGTTGCTGCGCAGGAAGCCAGCTGCCCGCCGCCGCAGCCCGTGCAGGATGCAGGCCTCCACCGCGGCTGTGGGGACATGGCGGTCAGCAGCACTGACTCTCCTGCCCATGTTCCCAGCAGGGCTCAGAGCTTCAGTCAGACATGGGCTCCTTGGACAGCCAGTCCCCAGCATCACCTGCCTCCGGCTGCCCTGCACCCCAGCCGGCTTCCCCTTCTAATGAAGCAAGAGAGTTTAGTGGGTGACCCACAGTCGTGGCTCAAGGCTGGACCACCTCTACTCAGGTCCTCTGCTGGTCACTAGCCAGCTGTGTGACTGGGCAATGACCCCCTCGGTGTCTCAGCTTCCTCACCTGGAAAGGGCAGAAGTGTGAGCATTGGCCTCAGAGCTGCTGTTACGGGAGGAGAGAATGCATGGGAGTACTTAGCAGAGCCAGGCACATAGTGGGTGCTTTATGAATGTTAGCTATAGTGCTGTCAGAGAGGGAGAGATGGGCCATGGACTGCTGAGTCTACCTGGCCACGGAATATCAATATCGATATCATCATCACTGACACTGTGTCTGTAGCACAGCTAACACGTATGGGTCTCCTTTATTCTCTGCCAGGCCAGGGAAGAAAGGAAAACTATCCTCACTCCTCAGATGTGGACACTGAGGATCAGAGAGGTGAACTGAATGGCTCAAGGCCACCCAGAAAATGAGTGATAGAGTCAGGATTCAAACCCAATCTGAGTTCAAGGTGTGCTGTACCTGAAACTCTTTTGGGGATTTCATAGCAATCTTCTCACTTCCGTTTTCCCTGGAAGTCCTTCCCAGCTCTCCTCAGAACAGGACACCTGGGTTATATATAGCCTGGTCTCTACCATTAACTCACTGTGTGACCTCATGCAAACCACTTTCCCTCTCTGGGCTGAAGGGAGTCATTCTGAGAAACTGGTCCTGTGCAGGCCATTCTGATGGCCTCTGGTACTTCTGGGAGCCCTCCATCTTCTCACCTTCTCCTCATGCCAGTATACAACAGGTACATCATTAATGCTTACTGAAAAAGCGAGTATATAACAGCAGCTACTCCTTATTGGGCACCTGCTGGGTGTCAGATGACTGTTAAGGTTTACCTCACTTAACTCTTGAGACAAAACCCACGAAGAGCCCTAGTGAGCCACGCAGGGTGGATGGCTCGGCCAAGGTCAAGAGCAAAGAGAGACAGGAAGAGGCTTTGGGTCAGTGGCTTGTCTCTGAGTTGGCAAGTACTTGTTTGAATGAATGTCCAAATCACACTGTCCACTCTGCTCATGCATTTAAAATATTTTGGGTGAAACCGTTTTTACGATCTTAATTTTAACTTGTAGGTATAAAACTTTCCACTTTGTTTATACTGAAATAAGTTGATCACCTTCAGGCTCTGTATACAGTGTTGGGTCCTTTCTGACAGAAGCTTCTAAGGAGAATGGATAAAAGAAACCTTGATGGGCCCTTCAAGCCTCCGTTGCTGCCATATGATTTCTCTCATACAGAAACTGTGGTCAGAGTTAGGGAACTATGACTATGCTTCTTATCACGTTCTCCTTCTCTAAGGCCTTAACTGATAGATATGTTAGCAAGTCTTGACATGGACATGTATGCTTTTTATTTGCAAATAAAAAAGTCCAGGAGAAAATAAAAAGCTACATAAATATAACAAAATATTAATGTTTCAAATAAACATAGATATATAATATTCTCATATATATGTACTTATTCATATGTACTCATATACACATATATGAAAATACATATAAATATATATACACCTATAAGTACCTGAGTGTGTATATATGTGTGTATATTTAAATAAACACATTCCACTTAAAAAATAAGACTTTGTGGGTGGCGGTGGCCCACACCTGCCATCCCAGGGACTCGGGAGGTTGAGGCAGGAGGATGGCAAGTTCAAAACCAGCCTCAGCAAATGTGAGGTGCTAAGCAACTCAGTGAGACTCTGTCTCTAAATAAAACACAGAACAGGTCTGGGATGTGGCTCAGTGGTCGAGGGCCCCGGAGTTCAATCCCTGATTCCTGCCCAAAGTCACCCAGCAAGAGGCAGACACAGGTCTGTCTAGGTGAAAAGCAGGTGAACTGAGCCTCTGGTCCCCCAGGTCACGCGCATGCTCAGCATATTGTGAGCCCCTGTGTGGTGTCCCAGCCATGCACATGGAGCTGGTGGGCTGGCGGGTGCCCTTGCTCAGGCTCTTCCTGGGGCCGAAGTCATAGGGAGGGGGACTGCAGCAAGCCTTCACAGGAGACACTGCCGTCATTGAAGACAAAGTTCCCAGGAAGGACGAGAATCACCCCCAGGGCGCACACTGACCTAGAGCTGAGTGCTTACTTCAGACTCACGCTAAGCCCCGTCTCTAGCCACCGTCAAAGCACAGCAGCACCTGGCAGTGCCATTATCCTGGAACCTGGCGAGCAGAGCTGGTTTAGCAGAGAAGTCTGAGTCACGCTCCGAGCACCAGACCTGTGCCTTTGCTGAGCCAGCTGGCCATGGTCCCTCGGGAGGTGTCAGCGGCTCTTCACTCCCTGTCTTTAGAAAGTCCCCAGCCACTCTGTTCTTGTACCTCGCCAGCTCACAGCAGAGCAGGGAACCAGCACGGAGGTCGCTGCTCAGGGGCCAGGACACCATGGCTAGGCGTGTGGGTGGTGCTCACGTGAAGAGCTTCAGCCACCTCTCCAGGGGGGTGTGGAAGTCACTGTCAACTGCCTCTCTCACTATTCTGCATTTCCAGGTTCTCCAACTGAGTCCCTTCAGGATCCAAAATTAACTTGGGAGTCACAATGCAAACCATGACGTGCGATTCTGGCTGGAAGACGCCTTTCCTAAGGCAGCTCCCAGGAAAGGCCGCGGGTGGCCACCGACTCACCGCAGAAGGAGATGATGTGGCTGCTGTCTTCGTGGACAAACTTGCGCGTGACGGCCTCTTCCATGATCTGCTTCACCTGCAAGGCAGACGGAAGAGACCTGTGCCACCAGGGCAGCTCCCCAGAGGGCTGTGCTGCTCCCCGGAGCCTTTCCAGGTCAGATGTCACACCAAATGTCCTCTCTTCCCTGACCACAGCAGCCCATATCCTGGCCCTTACCACGGGTCCTTCACAGTACTCACTGCCCTTCCTGTTCTTTCTCTCTATGGGCTTACTGTCTGCGCCCCCCCCCCCCCCACAGCAGACACCTCCTCTCCTGTTTTCACTGCAGTATAACCAGAACATAGTAGGTGCTCAGTAAAGATCTCAAAGAGAGGGTATTTGGATGAGTCAGGTGGGCAAATGAACCAGGAGGGGTGGCGTAGACGCTCAGCCCTGGCATCCAGTAGACCTGGGTTCGAATCTCTGCTTGGGTACCTCCCACATGGGTTTGTGAACTCACTGTGGGAAATGGAGGCTCTGCAGGGGAAGCGATTGCCCAGGGAGATGAAGCTGGCCACAGAGGGGACAGAAGTCCACATCGGGCCCCACGCCCCAGGCTGTGGGCTTTCTCACTACACCTGCTCGCTCAACAAATATTACCTGAGGTCCCCGATGTGCCAAGCACAGGGGGCAGTGGGAAAGGGCAGACAGGCCTCTGCTCATGTAGTTCCCCCTCTGGTGGCTTCACTGGATTCTAGATCCCAAGCTGCTCTAGTCACTATGGGATTTGAGCAAAGCCCTGTCCTCTCTGGGCCCACATACCCACCTTGAGATGGAGGGTGTCAAAAGAAGACCATAAAGGCCTGCTCAGCTCTGAATCACTGGGCTGTTGGGTCAGGGAGGAGGGGGAAAGTTCAGCACTGCCCAGGTCCCTTCCCCATGGCCTCTGCATGCAGTCTACAGCACATCCAGGCACCTGCTGAGGGCAGTGCAGGGCTCACTGCCCACTCTCCCGTACATCTGGATGTCTCCTGGGACGAGGGCAGAGCTCAGAGCACTGGCTGTGTGCTACGGAGGAACACAGGCCCACTCAGAGCTGGCCGCTGGACCACCCCTCCATCCTGTCAGCACCAGCCCCGGGAACAGCTCCCGACCTCCAGCTCAGAGAGCTCAGGCTGGGTTTTGCCTGTAGCGTTTCTAAGTGTGAAAACCCACCAAGACCCTGGGGAGCGGGTCTTGTTTTACAGATGGGAAAACCGAGGCTCATGGAGGTGAAGTGGCCCAGCCAGTGTCACAGAGCCAGGAAAAGGCAGAGCTGGAATTCAGACTTAAAAACATCTTTCCATTTCCCGCTGCCATATCCTGGTCCTTGTAGCAACTAGCTGTGTTCCCTCAGGCAAATCACATCACCTCTCTGAACAAGGTAGGGAATATCAGGTCCTAAGTGCAGAGCCCGGCACATAATGAGCCTGTGACAAATGCCACCTATGCCTGGAGCCTCACCTGCTTCCTGTTACCGTTTTTTCTGGCCCTGGCTGGAGTGTCATCCTTCAGGACGTTACATTCCCTTGCTGGCGTTCCCACAGCAGCTGCGTTCCCAACACTGATCAGACTTGCAGTGCTCTGGTCCGCACCTAGCTCCCCTGCCAGGTTCTGAACCCCGTGAGGACAAGCACTCTGTGACTCTCAGCTTTAGCACTATGGCAACCTGCACCCCGAGTTCTGGCGCACAGTAGGTACTCAATAAATGGTGAATGCGTGCCTCTGCCAGGCCGGCCCACTCTGCACCCTGGCCCAGCCTCCGGCCTAGGCGGCAGTCTCTGGGGACCCCTGATAACATGGCTCCCGCCCAAAGGTGCACACTCCAGCCCTTTCCATGGCTGACCCTTCTTAGGCAGGTTGTCGCTCTCCTGCCAACGTCCTCCTGTTCTCCAGAAGCCGCCATCTGCCTGTCACTCTCTGGAGTGGCTCTGACGCAGGCCCTGCCACCCACCTGTGTCCTCCCTTATGGTGGCTGCAGAGAGCACCAGGCCCCATCTGCTCCACGTCCCCAGAAAGAAGCAATGAGCTCCCTCGGAACAGCCAAATCCTCAGTTCTCACTCGGAGCTCAGGGAGGAAGGGAGGGGCCAGGCGGGGAAAGTCCTTGTAGTCACCATTCAGTCAGTGGCCTTGGGCTGCCCCTTACCATTCAGGCTTCAAAGACCTGCCCGACTGACTCCCACTTTCTAGGATGCCACCTCCTGCCCTTCCTTTCCTATCACTCCTCTCCCAACCCTGGGAATCTGATCCTGCAATGTCACCTCTCCCACTCTGATAGGCTGAGTTGAGTCTTTCTCCCGAACCCCAAATTCATATATTGAAATGTTCTTAACTCCTGGTAGCTCAGAATTGGCTGCCCAGAAGATGAGACCTTCACCGAGGTGACTGAGGTAAAATGAGGTCATTAGGGTGGACTTAATCTGAAATGACTGGTATCCTCACAAGAAGAGGGTACCAGCACACAGACACCCACCCCGGGAAGACCATGTGCGGACACAGGGAGGTGGCGGCCTTCTCCATGCTAAAAGAGCGGGGCCAGAGCAGACCCAGGTCACAGACCGCAGTAGGAACCGACCAGACAGCTCGATCTGGGATTTCTGCCTCCAGAACCAACACAGAATACATCTGTTTGTTAAATGGCGTGTTCTGTGGTGTTCTGTGGCATGTCTGCCCTCAGCGTCATTGTTATTATCACATCCTCATCCCCACGGTTGAGCCACCCACTGGAGACACTCAGCTGCAGCCTTGAAGGTCAGGGGTGCCCTCAGGTGCACAGAGCCTCCTCCCAGTCTCACTCCTTCCCAGTGTGGCCACATCCAACCACTGATGGGGGCACCTTCTCCCCCCTCAGGACAGCTGGACAGGCAGTCCCAGCTCCCTCAGAGGGACATCAGGGCTTCCACTGAGATGGCATCATGGTCCACTGTCCCTGCCCACTCCCATTTGCTAACTTTCCTTCCCTGCCGTCGATCCCAAGAGTGTGCCTCATAAACCCCCTGCACACGAGCCCCCCTCAACCGGGACTGCCACGCTGTGGCGTGGACGGTCAGAACAGCGGTGAACACAGGGCAGGTGCAAATGCTGCGAATGGAGGTGCAACTGCCCCTGAATTCACCTGGGCAGGAGGTGGAGGCTGGGCCCTCTCACCAGCCCTCGGGTATGGAGCTACAGGGATGGAATCAGAGAGTCCTGCCCCCGAGGGGCTCCTAGTCCACTGAGTCCTGGGGCTGATGAGGTGCCCAGCAGATGCCCCACTCCTGGTCCTGCTGCGCCCGCCTCCCCTGGACCAGTTTAGAAATGCAAATTCCTGGGTCCCGCCCAAGAGCTACTGAGCCGGAAAATGTGCGGCATTTCTCAAGCCTTCCAGGTGATTCTGAGAGATGCCCAAATTGGATTAGAGAACTGGAGGGGAAGAGGAAGAGGAAGGAGAGGGAATGTGGAGGAGGAAGGGGAAAGGAAGAAATTCAGCAGCCAGGACTCTTGCAGGACCCTCCCCACACTGTCACCTTCTGGTCACTTCTCCCTCCAGCCCCTTCCAGCCCTAAGGGTGGTGATGATCCCTGGCTCCCTGCTGTTACTAGCCAGGGGTGCTACGTCCTGCTTTGCAGATTCCCAGCCTCCTTCCCACCGGAGTCCACAGTCCCCCTGTTAAAGCTGCCTGCCGTCATGGCTGAGTTTGGGGGACCATCTGATTCCTACTGCATCCTGACTCTATGCACAAACCCTCTCAAGTCTGAGCGTGCAGAGTGGAGAAGACCTTCTGCTTCCCCTGGGTCACATGGTAGGGAGGAGCCCAGGGCTGTCTGGCCCCAAGCCTCTCACCTGGGCATGGATCCAGGGCAGGGTGACAAATGGAGGTGGGGAGCCAGCACCACGGGCGTGTGCAGGTGAGGACCTCCCACCTCCAAAGCCTAGCTATCAGGATCTCAGAGGAAGTTAATAACCGCAGGCAGCCCGAGGCCAGGGAGGAAATTAAAAAGGCTGGTGACTAGAGCTGGGGACAGATGCCCAGCACAGAAGGTGGCTGTGAGACTCTCTCCATGTATCAGAAAGAGGCTGCTGTCCACCCCAAGGGGAGGAAACCACCTGGGACGGACCAGAGTGTGGGCAGGCAGGGGCCAGAGCCCTGGGGGAGGAAGATCCAGAATCTAGCTCAACTCTTTCTCCCCCACAGGGGTGGGCTGGAGCAGTGACGGCAGCAAGGTCCCCTGGTTCAGCGTGGCCCCCTGGCTCAGCACGACCAGCATGCTTTTCTAGGCTCTGCCTCAGGAATCCAGGATCTGGGCTGCCCTCAGGAAGTGCAGAGGAGGGGGTGGTGCCACTCTGGAGCCACCCAGACCGGCCCCAGCACCCCAGCGCAGCCACTCCAGTCCTGCATGAGTGTAGCCGGTCATGCCCTGCTGGCACCTCAGGGGCTCCTCTGTGAAGAGCGGCAGGGATATTACATGAGATGTACTGTGTGAAACAGCAGGAAGGGCTTGCACACAGTGGGGGTTTTATGATGGCAGTGCTCAGCACTCATTATTTCTGAGCACTCACTTTGTGCCAGGGACAGTGTGTAAGCACAGTTCTAATGAGGTTATTTCCAAATGATTCCACTTTACAGGTGGGGAAACTGAGGCACAGATCTTAAAAGATAACCCACACATGGTTATACAGAGGCGGCAGGAGGCAGACCAAGGGCCTCATCCTAATGGATACCTTGTCCACAGCAGAAAGCAAAGGCCATTTAGAACAAATGCTTTTGTTACCTCTCCAGCTTAGAGTGAGAGGAGGCTTACTGAGCATCTACTATGTGCCAAGGGCTTTATTCAGTCCTCAAAAGAGTACTAATGATTATCCTCATTTTAAAGGTACATACATCTGGGGCAGCTCAGTGATACAGCACGTGTGAGGCCCTGGGTTCCATCCCCAGCATCAAAAGAAATACAAGATGTTTAATCAAGTCTCAGAGGGTTTATGCACAACTCCCAGGGTCACACTGCCAGGAAAGGGCACAGCTGGGGCTTGAACCCAGGTCTCTGTGAAGCTTCATCTCCAGCCCCATCCAGTACTGGATCATCTTGAAACCCAAGATGCCTGGAAACCTGTGAAAAGGGACCCTTCAGTCTCCCCAACTTGGGACCAAAAGAAACACTGAATTTTAAGTCAGGAGACTCAATGTGAGGCTTCCTGGGTCAGACTCTGCCAGCCACACCCTGTGAGCCTCTTCCAGAGAGGGGGACCAAAGGTCAGAGTGGTCAGGAAGATCTTACTCCTTACAAGGCCCCCCAGCATCTGCTTGCTTCCTCCAATGATGGGGAGCTCACTCTTTTTGGAGCCAGCTCATTAGCATTCAGGACAAGTGTCAGAATGCAGAGTCGCTGGCCTGGGGTCGGATCCTTGGCCACTCACTGTCTGTGTGACTTGGGGCATGTTTCCATTCACAGTCTGTTAAGTGGTAGCAGCAGCCTGACCTATGGGAGGATGTAAGGCTGGACTGAGATCAGCAAGACAGTGCCTGACACTCAGGATGGGCCCCACAAACTACACACGACAAACACACAAGCTTGGGGAGACACGGACTCCAGGGCTCACGCATGGCTTACGTGAGGTGGTCACTAGATGAGAGCTAGCTGTGGAGAAGCTCTTCAGTGCGGCTCCCTCTTGCCTGAGCTTCCAGGCCCAGGCCAGCAGGCATAGCTGGCCTGCTCTGGGCACTGCCCCACCCCTCCACCACAAGCCTCTGACCACCTCCCACCCCACCCTGCCTCCATTCAGAGGCCACGCTGAGATCCCGCCCTCCCTCCACCTGCAAATATTTAAACAGCATAAAAGTAGAATTAACCTCAGGAGGGAGTTAGGGCAGACGGGAAACCTGGCCAGTCATGGGTTCCTCACACCTGCCACCTGCCCATGTCCAGGTACCCTCATGCCCGGCCAGGCTCACAGTCAGGTCACATCCTCCCTGCCCTGCTGTGCTAGGTCCTGTTTATTCGTCTGAGCCCCGGATGGGGCTGCCCGGCCCTAGGGTACAGGGTGGCTGTGAGGCGGACGGAAGACACAGGGAGAGGGGCTCAGCAGGGCCCAGCACACAGCTGGCCCAAGTCAAGGAAGGCACAAGCAGGAACGAGACCTCAGGAGCTGCCAGGCAGGCCAGGTCAAGCTCCAGCTCTGCTCTCGGGTGACCCCCGACCTCAGTTTCCTGGTGGTGACGTAGGAATGCTGCCTGCACACTTTACAGGGAGGCTCTGTGAGCAAGGTCTGCCCAGCTCAGAACAAGGCCAGGCACACCGTGCTTGTAATAGGCATCCCAGACAGCAGTGTCCCCATTCAGGGGTCCACACTTCTCCCATGGAGGGGCTGCCTGATCACCCTGTCTAAAATAGGGTCTCCTGCGAGCCACCTTCCCACCACCTCCCCTCGTACCCTGCTTGCTCCTTTTAGGGCTCACGGCTTGATGCTCTTCAAACATCTCTGGGCTTATCTGTTTAACACCCATCTCTCCCAGGAAGACCTGGAGCCACAGCATGCAGCAGGCACTCAATATGTTGGTGACCACTGCGATCATATACCTCCCAGCAGCCCATGCTCCTGGGTCTCTGCCCCACCAAGCTCTCTTTGCTGCCGATCACACTGACAAGTTTAAGACCAGAGTCGCTGGAGTTTTTCTACAAAGGATCAGACAACAAATCTTTTGTATTTGGGGTAGGACTTGAAGATAAACTATGGGATGCTCAGATAAATCTAAATTTCAGATTTATAAAGGAGATCTCTTTTAGGAAAAGCATCTTTCGAAGGTGGCCTGGAGCGCTGCAGGCTCTTTGCTGCTGTCCATGCTCAACTGTGTATTCTATAGTTTTATTTGCTGACTTTGGCAAATTATTTTTATTTGCTGAATATGGGAAACCTATTTTCGGCTACATGTAGTCTAAATCACATGGTCTCCTTTGTTTTTTGTTTATAATCCTTTAAAAAAAAAAGCACTCCCGGCTTAAAGGTGAACACGCAGACTGGGTTTGACCCAGAGGGACCAGCACAGGGCTGTGGTGCCTAGTGAGGACCTAAGCGGAAGGTACCAGGGTCGCAAGGGCTCCTCATAGGCAAGACGTCTCCACTGGACTCAGATCCCTGCCTTGCCCCATCTGGGTCTCAGATGATTGGCACCTGGCAGGGGACAGGAAGAGCGATAAGGGTAGGGTGAGTGATGCTTGGCCTCAGGGGCCCTGATTTTTACCTCCACAAGAGAATCACAGAGGACAGGAGGCTATCAGGGTGCCTGGAGGGCTTTGCAGGTGGCTTTAAAAACACCTGAATGTGAACAAAGTGGGGCAAAGAACGGGTGACTCAAATGCTCCTTGGCAACCCCTGGAGCAAGGGGCTGAGCAGTCACCAGGCATGGCCACCCTGCCTGCCTCAAGGGCACCTGGGCTTATGGGGTAGGGCAGAGGCCTTCACAGGCCACATTGACAGCTACCTGGACCACTGTACTGTGAACCCAGGTTCCTGACGGTGGCAGGGGCCAGGGCCTCACCTCCATACCTTTGCTCATGGAGGGCCTCCGGCCAAGTTCTGTCCAAGCTGACCAACTGCTTGGCTTCAAGCTCAGCCAAGTCATCACCTCCTTCTAGAAGCTTCTTAGACTCTTCCTACACCCTATTCTGTGTTCCACTAACACTTTTTCCTTTCACTTGTCACAAACTCTCTTTGCTGCCGATCACACTGACAAGTTTAAGACCAGAGTAGCTGGAGTTTTTCTACAAAGGATCAGACAACAAATCTTTTGGATTTGGGGTAGGACTTGAAGATAAACTATGGGATGCTCAGATAAATCTAAATTTCAGATTTATAAAGGAGATCTCTTTAGTAAAAGCATCTTTTGAAGGTGGCCTGGAGCGTCGCAGGCTCTTTGCTGCTGTCAATGCTCAACTGTGTTTCTCTGGTGTCTCCTGAACGCATAGTGAGAGAGACATGAGCTGAACCATGAGAATGGATAACAGTAACAGCCTAAGGCTAGTTCCCTACAGCAAAAAGCTTGGTTCTATGGGAACAAATGACCAAGAAACCAGACCTGACAGGGCAGCGGGGAGGTCAAGGAGGGCTTCCTGGAGGGGGTGATGGGTCAAGATCTGAAATAGAGGCAGAAATTACTTCTCTGGGCCTCAGTTTCTCCACCTCTAAAGCAGAGAGGCCTTGTGCTTTTCCTAGAGACAACTTGGAGTCAAGAACAGATGGATGGACAAGGTGCAGAGAAAGCACTATGTGGAAATGGCTGTCAGCTTTGAGTTTTTTCACTTGTTATGGGCAAGACAGGGAGGAGGGGAGAGCTAGGAGGGGCTGGAGCAGGGCCAGTGGTGGCGGTGAGGATGGGAGGACTTGGGGAAGTTCAAGGCACAGACTGGGGGATGAAGGGGAAGGGGCGGTGCCAACCTGCCAGACCTGGCTGTTTCCATGGGTGGCTCAGTGTTCCTTTCCCTCTGAATCCTGTCCTCTCCCTCCCCGCACCCTGAGCTGCTCACAGGTGTCCTTCCTTCTGCCTGACCCACAGGATTCCCACTTCCTCATACAGTTCCTCCACTTGACCTCCTCCCACTCCAATCTGTCCCCAGCTCTGGATGAATTCCTGAGCCACAACCACCTCCTCATTCTTCTCCGAGGCCCCCACCTCAAGTTGATGCCCCCCCCCCCCCTCCAAACCCCTATCGACAGGCCTCCAATGCATGGTTATGCACACCAGGCTCTGGAACCAGACTTCCAGAATTCCAACCCCAGCTCTTGCAGGCATGGCCTCGGCTAACCCATAACTCATGTCCTTTCCCTTGGCCTCACCTTCGCCACCAGTGAAATGGGCAATATTAGTTTCTGTGTCAGAGGCATAAGAGGATCAGCTGACCCCCCTTATCCAACTGTTCTATATCTGCAGATTCAACAAACTGGTATTGAAAATATTTTTAAAAGTTATTTTTCTCAACTTATTCCCTAAATAACAGAGCATAACAATTGTTCATATAGCACTTGCATTGCATTAGGTATTATAAGGTCCTGTAAGATACCTAGGGAGATTTGGGACAGGCCTAGGTTATATGTAAATATTCTACCCTTTTATGTAAGGGACTTGAGCATACAAGGATTTGGGCACTGCAGGGGTCCTGGAACCTACCTCCCAGGATAGGAGAGGTCACAGGACCTTTTAAGCATTGAAAGCAATAGCTGCTGCATAGTTAAATGTCCGTACAGTTGTTTTAGTAGCACCACCCAGCACCAACCTCTACAGTGCTCACTGTTTCTGGCCCATGCTCAGGGACATGATTTCTTCAACTCTTCATGGTAACTCAATGAGATGGGTACACCCCCTTTTTATAGATGAGGAATCTGAGTCATGATCAGATGAAATGACTTGCCACAGAATACTCAGCGTGAAATGCCAGGGTGGGAATTCAAACCCTGGCTTATCTGTCCCACACCAAGCCTGAAACACAGTAGGTGCACTTATTACTCATTCAATAGATCCCTATGGGTGCTCCATAGGAGTGGGTGCTTCCCATGCAAGTCCAAAGATTCCCAGCAACTATGCAACCTAGGTGTCACTGTTACCATTCCCAAGTTCCCTAAGAGGCTGCTGACCTGGGGAGGCAAGACCCACTGGGCCTGTGAGGAGACTGCACTTTGCATCCGTTGGAGCCCCAGGTTGCTCTGTCTAGGTGGCCAGTGCACCTGCTCCCTCAGCTCACTGCAGCTGAACGTCATGGTCATGGCCAATTCCCTGCTCCCAGAGCCAGGGCCCAGCAGCACCTGCCACTTCTGCCCTAGGCCAACAATTTTCACAGTCAAGCTCTCCCAGCACACCTGGCACTTCCCACCTCTCTCCAGCCCCAAGCAAGACCTCCAAAGAGCACAGTCCTAACAAAGACAAATCTCCACCTTTCAATGCTTATTACTAAGCGAAGAGGCTGATCTGCAAAGGCTGCAGATGACATGATCCAACCGGATGACATTTGGGAAAGGAGAAGGCTAAAGAGACAGGGCAGAGATCAGGGGTCACCAGGGGCTGGAAGGGGATAAGATGAGCAGGGGGAGCATCAGGGCATGTGGGCAGTGGAAATGCCGTGCGAGAGGGCAAAGGTGGAACAGGTCAGTATACAACCGCCCAAGCCCACAGAATGTGCATCAGCAAGAGTGAAGACTGAGGTAAGCCACAGCCTCCAAGTGACAATGACGTGTGTTCCTGAATTGTAACAAATGTGCCTCTCTGGTGGGCACTGACGGCAGAGGAGACTGTGCACATATAGGGAGGGGGACACTGGGGAAATCCCTGTACCTTCCCCTCCATTCTGCTGTCAACCAAAAACTGCTCTACAAAATTGTCCATTAAAAAAGAAAAAGAGAGCCAGGCAGGGTGGCCCATGCCTACAATCCTAGTGGCTGGGTGTCTGAGGCAGGAGGACCAAGAGTTCAAAGCCAGCCTCAGCAACTTAGTGAAGCCCTAAGTAACTCAGCGAGACCTGGTCTGTAAATAAAATAAAGAAAAAAATAATCTGGGGATGTGGCTCAGTAATTCAGCACCCCTGGATTCAATCCCCAGGACCAAAGAAAGAAAAGAAAAAGAAGGAGGAAAAAGAGGAGGAAGTGTGCTTTGTCTGCACGGGGGTGGGGGAGGCTGAGGGCAGGCAGCCAGAGCTCAGGGCGAACAGATCCAGCGCCTATTTCCAAACCTGCCTCTCCACACCTCAGCACAGCATGGCTTGCAAGGGGCTTTGGGGGTCTTTGCAGAGATAGTGCCTGATGGTAACAGCTCAGAAGCTTCCCTGCCACCTCCCCAGGAGGCCATGGGGGAAGACGCAGGGTCAGGAGGGCCCATCTCTCTGTCTGTTCTTGACCTGTCCCTACCTCCCTGCACCTCACTCCTGCTGCCTTACTTTCCCTAAAGTCTGCCAGCTGCTTGCTGCCTGAGCACCTTTGCACTGCCCTTTCCACTTCTTGGCCAAGCAGCTCCTGTCCATCAATAAGCTCTCAGCTCCCAGGACACCTCCTCTGAGAAGCCCATTCTGACTGCCACCCAGGAACACCCTGACCCTCTCTCCCCCCTTTCTGTCTCTTCAACCATTTCTGAATTCATCCTATTTCTTCATCAGTTTGCTTGTCCTCTCTCAGACCCTCCTTCTAGACCATGGGCTCCAGGAGGACAGGGGCCTTCCCTGTGCTCACTGTGGTCTCCCCAGCTCCCCCAGGATTACAGGAGCTTGGAGGATGCTGGTGAGTGACCATATTCATTGCAGGGGGGAATGCTCGCCCTCCACCCTTCCTGCCACTCCACACAGCACAGGTAATGACAGCCGAGCCAGGGCTGGAGGGCATCCTGCAGCCCCAGAACAGGTGACAGCAGGGAGGGGACATGGGGATGAAAAGGACAAAGCAGTGCCCTGGGTCGTCAGAGTGCAACAAAAGTCCTCCCTCCAGCTCCTCCCCGCTGAACCTGCCCTCAAGGTGGGTGTTGGGACGTAAGGAGAAGCAAAGGCCTCTGCGCTAGCTCCAGCCCGGCTCTGGTTAATGGTTCACTGTCTTGCTATCAACAGGTGTCGGGAACTGTCCCAACAGTGTGAGGACCGGTCACCTTGCCAAGAACCAGGAGGGTGTTCAGGGCCTGGGGACGAGGCTCCTACATCCATGTCTCCACTTGTGGTCCTGTCCAGTCCTTCAGACAGCCCTCCAAGGAGGCTCCCCTGGTGCTCACCTGGGGGCATCATGGCATAAGAGTCCATAAGGCTGACCCCCCCCCCCCGCCCATGCACAGACAGTCACCCATGGAGACTGTGGAGCTGTGACTGTGATCCCCATCTCCACGCCATCTCCCCCCACTCCCAGACACTAGCCAGCACGTCCCAGGCTCTGGCTCCAGACACCCCAGAACGACCAGCTTCCTCATGTTCACCCACTGCTCCTGGCGGGGCTCCCCTGGCAACACGCCACATCTCCCCTCATCCAGGGGCTCAGGACAACTCCACGGCAGGGCCAGGAGGCTCCCCGCAAAGAGCTTGTCCCTTTGGACATCAAGAAATACCCCTTGCATTCAACATATAGCACAGCTCTGGGGCCTGCAGCACCCCCACCCAGGGCTTACCCAGCTGAGCAAGCTCATGCTCTGAGAGCAACTGCAAAGTCATCTGTGAGCACAGGGCAGAAACTGACCCCCTGCAGCTGAGTCCATCTTGCTCCCACTGGAGTGATCGAAGCAGTCCTTCCTGCATACAGATGGCACCACTAGAACAGGTCAGCAACACTGCTGCACAAGGGAAAAGAGACTGTCATCCCAGAGGTTCAGGTGCTACTAAATGGGCAGGACCACAATTTGAACCCAGGACTATCTGATTCCAAAGTCTGGCCCTTTGCCAACTCCAACTCACACTCCCAGCATAGGTCATAACCACCTATGGGCTGTTGGCTGCAGCTGCAGAGCAAGGTAAAGCAGGGTTTGCAGCCAGACCCTTGGGTGAACCACTCACCATCTCTGGGACCTTTGGAAAGTCACCTGTCATCTCTGTGCCCCAATTTCCTAATCCCCAAGAGAAGGTGTTTTATTCACTGCACAGAGCATGGGGGTAGTTAAATGAGATTGTCCACAATCTCCGTTTCTGATGTTTTTTCTTTGTTTGTTTGTTTTTTAAGCCTTTATTCTCTTAAAATATTTTTAGCTGAGCCCTGGGTTTTCTGGAGGGGAGCAGGACTCCCAAGGCCTTATCAGCTACTATGTTTTGTTACATCTTAAATGCAGACTTGGCAAATTCTAAGTAGAGGAAACAGACAGGGCCTGGTCACAGAGGGTGGCGCTGGCCAATCAGATGAGCTGAGATTCTCAGACTCCTGCAGCTCTAGAACCCTCTCTGCTTAGAAAGCAGGAACAAGGGGCTGTGAGCAGGGATCTCCTAGGAGTCACATAGTTGTTAGGAACACAGGCCTAGGAACAAGGATTCAGTCCATGTCCTGCCACAACAGGGTTCTGCACCCTTAGCAACTGAAGGCCTGAGAGGTGACAAAAGTGCCCTTTAGTACTTGCTAACCTATGATTAAATGTTCCCCCCAAGCTCCTATAGCACCCCATGAGGCTGCTGCAGGGACACCCAACACCCAACGGCACAGGAGACACAAGGAAGCAAGACAGCCAGGCCCTTCTTGCCACCCTCACCACTGAGAACCAGAGCATCAAGTCTGCCACAGGTGCCCAGGACTATCTGAAACTCCCAGGAGCTGCACTGCCAGAGGCCTGAAAAAGCCTCAAAATGCATTACGTGGACAAAACTGCATTGCTCATGAGAAGTCCTGCCCCCATGAGCCTGCACACACAGGCTCATTTAAGTCAATCCAACAGGACTCAGGGACCCAGAAATGTCCGTCTTGGACGTTCTGGACCCATCCAACGGCCAAACCTTCTGCAGCGCCTCCTTTGCATGGAAGGGAATAAAGGCTGGGCCTGCAGTTCACAGCCCAGAGTCAAAATTCTACAAAGAACAGGCAGAAGTTTCCTCTCTGGCCTGACACCCTGGGGACCGTGCTTCCTTCCACTGGTACTTGCATGTTCCTCCTCTGGTCCAAACTCCCCCAGGGCTCTCATGTTACCCAGAGTGAGGACCAAAGACTTCAGCAGCCAAGAGGCTTGGCATGGTGGGCCCTGTTCTTTCTCTGACCTCATCGTCACTCTCCTTCACTCTGCTCTGGTTTCATTGGCCACCTTGCTACTCTGTCTTCCCACCTCAAGGTCTTGCAGGTGTTGATAATTCTGCCAGGAACACCCTTCCTGCAGAAGTGTATGTCCTTCCTTCCTTCAACGCTCTGCTCAAACATTATCCCTCAGAGAGGCCAAGCTGACCACCACCTCTGCTGAGCCCCTTCCCTCTCTTCCAGCCTTTATATTTCCTATGGCACTTTTATCATATATATCACTTTTCCTATATATCACCTTTGATATGTATTATGTATCTACATGTTCCCAGGCTGGATTGTACATTCAATGAAAGCATGTGAATAAGTGCTCAATCTGCATCTTCTGGAACAGGGTCTGGGACACCGTAGATGCTCAATAAATATTTATGGAAGGAGGGCAAGGAGGGAGAGGGGAAAGAAGGAAGTTTTCTTTTATGATCCAGCAGACAGTGTCCACTCTCCTTCTTGCGGTCAGCTGAGACATCCTGGAGGAGAGCTCTAAGCAAACCCTCTCTTGCTCTTCCATCTCCTATAGCTCTTGCTCCCTGCTGAGGCGAGCACAAGTGCTGCAGCCTGGCTCATCCAGTCCTGCACAGACTGGGAGGAAGCAGCCTCCTGCCTCATCTCCTTCCTCTGCACGTACCTGTCCTCAAGTCATGTTCCTGGGGTCTTGGCTGAAGTTCAAAGCTCCCTCTAGCTGCCCTCTCTTGCCAGGGTCACAAGAGCCTGTGAAAATGGTGCTTGAATCCTAACTGCTCCATACTGGCCGTGTGACCTCGAAGCAGGCTGCTTCACACCTCTGTCCCTCTGGCTCCTCACATATCTAGTAAAGGAGATGAGGGTTCTCCTCATGGGGCTGTGATGGGGAGTGAAGGAGATATGGCTTGGGATCTTCTTGGCTTGGTGCCCAGCACCCTGTAACCCTCCCATGAGCTGGGAGGAATTAGGCAATGCTAGCATTAGCACAGAGTGAGCTGTGGCTGTGGCCTCACCTAGCACGTGCGAGGCCCTGGGTTCGATCCTCAGCACCACATAAAAATAAATAAATAAAAGTAAAGGTATTGTGTCCAACTACAACTAAACAATAAATATTAAAAAAATATTAGCACAGAGTTTGGCCTTGCTGGTGGCTAGAGCCACTTTACAGGTGAAACACTGAGGCGGGCTCAGGAAGTCTGTCCCAGACAACACAGCTGGGCAATCACAGATCCCACTTTTTCTCTGAACCCCCAAAATGCATAGGAAACAATTTAAAAGAATTGAGAATGAGTTACTCAAGAAGAGGACGTGCACATCCGACTAGCTAGAAGGGGCGTGGTGGCGTGGGGTCCATCAGCATCAGGTGACAGCAGCTTTCCCAGATTTCAGTACAGTTTGAGCATTTCTAATCCAAGAGTCCCAAACCTGAACTTTTCTGATGTGAATGTGATGACACAAGTGGAAAATTCCACACCTGACCTCATGTAACAGTTCACAGCAAAATACAGGTTCACTAAGAGTCCTGTGTAAAGTTACCTTCAGCATAAATGGCTTTTCATTCACATAAATGAATTTCATGTGTAGAAATGGGTCCCATCCCTAAGTTACCTCATTTTGTATATGCAAATATTCCAAAATCTCCCCCCCCTCAAAAAAAAAAAAAAATCAAAACCATGTCTGGTGCCCAGCATTTTGGAAAAGGGACAGTATGACCATTCTGGGCTGGATCCTCCCTGTGGATGATGTGGTTGGGGTGGGAAGAATCTTGTGTAGTGCAGGATGTTGTGAGCTCCATGCCTGGCCTCTTCCTGCTGGATGCTATGGGGAAGTCCCAGCTGTGACAACCAAAATGCTTCAGACATTGCCAAAAGTGCCCTGGGGTAGGGTCACCATATTTAGCAACACATACTAAAAACATATTCACTGTTTTTTTCTGAAATTCAAATTTAATGGGCCATCTGTATATTATCTGGTGACCCAACTTTGCGGGAAGGACAAAGCTACTGCCCTGGTTCATGAAGAAAGACTGGGTTGGAGTCAAACCATGGAGTTCCCCTGGAAACAGCAAGTACCCCCAGCCTTCCTGGCCTGCCTCCAGCCCCCCATCCTGGGCTGGAAGGATCGCTTCCCCAAACACACTCCGCTGTGCAGCTGTGCAGATGGCTCTGCAGTGACATGCCTCCCAACAGCCCCAGTTCACAGATGTAAAAGCACCTTCCCCTGTAGGCCCTGCCTCATCTCCCTGCCTCCTCCCTGGCTCTCATCTGCCACCCACAAGCCCCTGCCTTCTCCTTTCCAATTAAGAGGCCTCCCAGCCCAGCCAGAGGCAGGAAAACAAGGCAGTTAGTCACTTGGCTTCCGTTATCAACTGGCATCACATGGCTGCTTCCTTTAATGGCAGTTGTCGAGGCAACAGGAAGCCAGTCCCTGCTCACTCTGGGAAACAAAACAAAATTAAGGGGTGTCAGGGAGACAAGCTAGCCAGGTAGGAGCCATGACAAAGCTGGTGGGACTTAACCAGGGGAAATCATGCTGAGGCCACCTGACTCCAGCTTTGCCTTGGTGGCACATGGGGAAGAGAGACAAGCGATAACCCTGCCCTGGAAAAGCTCAGGTGAACACGGTGGCTGTTTTCACCTGGTTGATCCTGCCAGGTGAGTAATTTTCATTCCCACTGTGAATAAACCCAAACTCTGACACTGAAGATAGAGACAGGTGCTTATCTAAGATGGTCCAACTAAGGAGCCACCAATCTCAGCCCCTCTTCCTTCCCTCCATAATCCCAGAATCCCCCCCATTCTTTCCCCTTTGCTCTTAGACCACACACTCTGTTTCCTCTGCATCCTACACAGTTCTCCTTCCTCTCTGCTCCAGCTACTTCGCTTCCTTCAAATTCACCATGCACCATCCAGCAACAAAGCCTCTGGCACCTACAGTTCCCTGTGTGGAATGGATTTCCCTCTCCTCCAGCTACTTCACACCTCCACCTAAAAGGCCTACTCGGCTTTCATGTGTCTTCTTGTACATCACATCCTCACGGAAGCCGTCCCTGATGCCCTGGTCATCTCTCTCTCTCTCTCTCTCTCTCTCTCTCTCTGTTGGTGATAGAACCCAGGGTCTCCTGCATGCCAGGCAAGTGCTCTACCTCTAAGCTACACCACTATTTGCACCTGCCCCCCCTGCCCAATCTGATGCTTTGTTGGTGCCCAGTGCCTTCTGTAATGATCCTCATAATTATTCTTGAGAATCTTCCAGGGTCTGTCTCTTCCAGGAGAATGCCAGCCCCAGGAGGGCAGGGGTTGAGTCTGTCTGCTTCACTGCTGTGTTTATGAAACCAAGCTCATGTTGGACACACAATCCTCATTAAAAAAAAAAAAAAAAAAAATTTAAAAAGCCTCCAGGACTTGAACCCAGTTCTGGTTGAGCCCAATGTACCTTCTTGACCAGTTTCATTGGTCCTGGGTCCTGATGGTTTCTCAGGTCAGCACTGAACAGATTTTCCAGCCTCATAGACTGTGCCAGGCCCTTAGTGGCTGCAGAGGCTCAGCCCAAGCTTGCAAGCTACCCAGCTTATCTAGAGAAGCTGATAAGACACACCTTCCAAAAAGAAGGGTGAGGCTGTAACAGTCAGGGACATGTTAGGGACATGCTCCTCTGAACCCAAGAGGGAGAGGAAAGATGATTCGTCACTCGGATTTCTAAACAAGAGCTTTGATGTCCAACCCACTAAAGACTGGCTCTCTGACACTGGAAGAAATGTTCCTTGCCAAGGAGGTGAGCAATGGAAGGAAAGAATGGAGGAGGTTTGCTTTGGGGACACAGATTCATTCATTCATTCTTATTTACTTATTTTACCAATCTCTTAGGGGAACCCATACTCTAAAGAGAGCTCAAAGACAGCAAATTTGAACCAGTTCCCCTCCACTGGATCTGTGTCCTTGAAACATGGCTTACTCTCTCCAGGTCACAGGATTCCCATTTATACATTGCAAACTATGTCCCCCTCATATTCCAAGGTTGTGACACCATGTAGGTGTCGATGGAAGCATTTATGGTATGGGGGGTGGGTAAGAGCTTGGCTCTGATGTCAGACAGATCTCGGCGGTAAGTCCTGAATCTGCCCCTTCTTCGCTGGATGCTCTTGGGCAAGTTATTCCTCCCTTCGAGGCTCAGCTGATTGTGTGTGAAGTGGACTCAACCTACCTACCTCATTAGCCTATGGTATACTCAGAGCATGGCACGTACTGTCCACTAGTAAATGGAAACCCTTATTTCTAGAATGAGGGCCCCCAGCAATGCAGGATTTAGAAAGCACCACCAATTTGCAACTGTGATTCCAGATCTGGAGTTCAACAGATCTGGACAACCTAGTGAGTTTAGGCCCCTGCCCTCCCAGACACCAAGCAGGGTGAGGAGCGGTCCCTCTGAGCAGGAGCTGGCCTCAGCCTATAGCCACAGAGAAGGCTCATTCCAACTCCAAACCTGTATGACCCCAGGACAGAAGCCCAGATCTCTGGTCACTTGGGGCAATGCATGCCCCACAACCTGCCCTCTAAACCATGCTACGCTGACAAGGATTAGACTGGGACATCAGGACAAATGCCTCCTTCTGCATACAAGAAAGAGTCCTAGGGAAGGGAAGGGACTTGGGCAGGGTTCTGAGGGAGCTGGTGACAGATCTGGGACCAGAACCTGAGCCAGAGCCCTCCCAGATGCTTTGCTGACACTCTCTTGACTGCCATTTTTCAATTCTGCCCTCCTCAATTGGACCAACCTGGCATTTCCTTACAAACCAGGACTGAACAGAAAACCTCTGGGCTTTCTGAGGGATCCCAGATATCTTGCACATTTCCTTATTCAAAAACACTAGAATGTGCAATCAGCCCTGGAGCTGATTCTTAAAAAAAAAAAAAAGAAAAAAGAAAAAGAAAAATACACACCCAGCGCTTGTGTGCACAACCATGCTACCCCAAGCTGGGGACAGCAACAGGTCCCAGCCTCCAGGCTGCGGTAGAGGGCTGCCTGCCTTCTCATGGGGAGGGGCTCCTCAGTGGTGCTCAGTGCTGCCACCCCTAATAAACACACGCGTACATGTACACCCACCCCTAATAAACACACACGTACATGTACACCCACTCCAATGCACACACAAGGACCAGGCTGGCCCACAAGGTCTACAGCCATGCAAGATCTTGAGCTGGCACCTCACAAGATGCAAACATGGCTGCAAAGGGGTACCAGGCTAAGTGATGGGGGGCAGGTGGTGAAAAGAGGAGGGCAATACACACACCACACAAACACACACAATCACATCCTTATTATTTACTCATACTTAGCATCACACAGACTCACAAAAACAGTTCACACACACAGATACACATACATACAATGCCTAGAAATACGTTTGGACATCTTCAGACAGACGCACATACATGAGGTGGCTGGCTATGAATCCAGAGGCTGGGCTAACTTGGCCCAGGGCAGAGGGAGAACTGAGGCCTGTCTGTCAGTGAGGAGATAGGGATGAGGAGACCCTGCCTGCCAAGGGAGCAGTCCACAGACACTGACCTGGGACCATCATGGAGGGGCCTCCCAGCTCCTGGAAGTGGCTCCAAAAACTGGGAACATGGGGGTGCAGTTTGTTTTGTTTCCAAACTGAATCTCTCCCCTTTGCTGAAGGCTGGGCCCCTTTTGGCAGCCCGATTTATTATGGTCCCCTGCCCGAACAGGCCTGCCTGTCCCAGGGAGCTTGTCTCTCCTATATGATCTCCTCACTGAGACCTACACACCTGTTCCTCCATAGGACAGGGTCTCTCCAGGCACCTCAAGGTATGGCACCCACCCCTACACACAGCTCAAACACGCCAGAGGTACCCCCACACCTCCAGCCCTGCAACCCCCCAAACTCACAGGCCACACCTACAGGCCTGTGGCGGTAGATGCCACCCCGATGAGCCCGCCTCCAACGTTGGCGGCCCCCGCCACCAAGGAGCATCCCTCCAGGAGCCGCTGTCCCCCCACTCCCCAGGCGGCTGCGCCCTCCCGCAGGGGCGCCGGGCACCTACCTCCTTCTTCACGGTGCGCAGCAGCTTCTGCCGGGTCTCCGCCCCTGGGGGACAAGCCGGAGGGCGCGGGTGAGCACGCGGTGGGAGAGACCGGGGCTGTCCTCCCTCCCGCCTGCGCCCACCTTACCCGCGGGGGCCGCAGCCATGGCTCGCGCAGCGTCCTCTCGGCTCAGGTCCTGTCGCAGGCGGTGGCGGCAGCGACTCCGCGGCTAGGTGCGCTGCTGCAGCTGCGCGGGGCGGGGCGAACGCCAAAGACCGCCCACGTCGTGACGTCATGGCGATGCGGCCCCGCCCTCTGGAACACACCCTCCGAAAGGCCCCGAAGCCGGCTGGGGGGTGCGCGGAGCCAACCAGCCCTGGCCCGCCCCAGCCCGCCGCACGCCCAAAGCCACCGTCCACCTGCTGCATGAGAGGGCAAGCATCCTTCATGGAATGTCTGATGGGTGCTGGGCGCGAGCAAGTTGTGTAGAGATGGTGGGGCTGCCACTGCCATTTTCTGAGCCTGTATCTGCATTCTCTCTCTTTAAAAAAAATTTTTTTTTTCATTTTTTATTAACACATATAAAGAAAACTTTCATTGAATCAGGAGATATAATACAAATTATGGTGACCTTCAAATGAAACCTGGCTCCAAACATGGGCATTTGGGAATGTGCATATATAAAAATGTGCATTAATATCTGTACCAGAGCATGGTACAGAAGTTAACGGACAGCCCCAACATGAGTGATTTGCACAGGTGGGTCTGCTCTGTGGACTCGGGAAGTTATTGGTTCTCCAGCTTCAGGGGTGAGCACGACGTGAACATGGCCTGCTCTGAAAAGGAGCCAGAAGATCTTGTACTTGAAGATCTTGTGGGCTGGGGTTGTGGCTCAGAGGTGGAGCACTTGCATAGCATGCATGAGGCACTGGGTTCCATCCTCAGCATAAAAATAAAGGTATTGTGTCCACCTACAACCAAAATAAACAAACTTTTAATTAAAAAAAAGATCTTGTATTTGAACCCTCATGAACACTAAAATGTCAAAGTGTGGCAAAAGCCAAAAATGGTGCTGGGGGGGCTGGGGTCCTGGCTCAGTGGTAGAGCACTTGTCTAGCATGTGTGAGGCACTGGGTTTGATTCTCAGCACCGCATATAAATAAATAAAATAAAGATCCATTGATAATTAAACAATATTAAAAGAAATGGTGCTGGGAAGAGAGGCAGGAGAAAGGTCATTCTTATTTCCTAACAACTACAGTTTTAAGGAACTCTATATCAAGACTTAACATAATGATTGAAACGTGGCAGATGCTAAACTGCATTCTTAAAATGGGCAAAAATGGGGTTTGTATTCTGAAATAGGGTGGTCAATGGAGGTGGGCCCAGAGGTAGAGCAGTTTGAGTAAAAGAAACAGCAAGCACAAAGGCCCTGAGGTATGAGTGTGCCCTCTAGAGTGTGACAGAGAGTAGACCCACTGGCCTGGAGTGGCATGAGCAAGGGGAACCATAGTGGGATGTGCACAACAGGGCTGGTGGCCAAGATCCTCTTAGGGCCTGAAGGCTGCTTTCAGCATTCATGGGAGCCTAGAGATCTTGGAAATGGGATAAAACCAAGATAGGTCCAAAGGCCAGAAAGGGGGGACCCTTGAGAATATTCACCTGGCAAGGGCAGTGTAGTTGTGTGTTACCATTCAGGTAAACAGCACCGTCTCTTTAAGATCCACATTTTCTCACTTGGGACACTTGCCTATTAAGCTAGAAGAGGGGATCCCCACTGTCAGAGATGAAGTGCTGAGTCCACAGGAGACTGGATAATGGGAGATGCTTGCTTGACAGAAGAAAATAAATGATGCTATGGTTCTGACCTGCAGTGTCCCCCAAGCTCATGTGTGGAAAGGGTGGTCCCCAATGCAGCAAGGTTCAGAGATGGGGCTCTTAGGCAGGGATCAGATCATGAGGACTCTGACCTCACCACTGACTTAATCCACTTGATGGATTAATCCATTGATAAGTGGATGCCCTGCTGGGAGACGGATATAGTTGGAGGAAATAGGTCACTGGTCACCTGCCCTGGAAGGCTTTATCCTGTCCTTGGACACTTCCTCTTTCTCTCACTTTGCTTCCTGGCTGCCTTGAGTTGACCAGCTTGGCTTCACCTCACCCTTCCACCAGGCTGACCATGAACTGAATCCTCTGAAAATCATCAGACAAAATAAAACCTTCCTCCTCTAAGTTGTTTGTGTGGAGTATTTTGGTCACGGCTCCAAAAAGCTAACACAAATAATAATGGTAATAAGTATAAAATTACCATAGATTGAGGACCTGGTATGTTCTGGGCACTGTGCTGAGGTCCTTGGGCTTTGGTTGCATGACCCTATTGAGCCCACTCCCACTTGTCCTTATGACATAGATGAAGAAAACCAAGAAAGGGGTTTTCCAAGTACATACAGCGAGCAAGCAGCAGCTCAAATTCTGACCTCAGGCTCCAGTGGTGGATCTTGCTTAGCTGTACCCCTAAGTCAACTGGGGTACTTTAGAATAGAAGGATGCCTACGCCTTACTCTAGGAGCCACTTTTCACAACTCATGCTTTTCCTTTCGTGCCAAGCAGCGGCTCTTGAAAACTGGCTTGTGCTGGTCCTTCCTTGATATTCTAGAAATTTTCCTCCAAGATAAAGACCTGATGTGTTTCAGCTCTTCCACCATAGGAAGGTGGGGCATGAGTGGGGCCAGGGACTGCCAAGTTCTGAACTCAGAGCCAGTGCCTCCCACCACAGTTGGACCATACACTAGGAGTACACCATCACATAAGATCAACTTGGAAAGAATTTGGAAAATTTTCCTGGAGACCAAAGCCTTCCTCAGGATCTGAGAATCCCCTCACCTGATCCATGCTGCCCTCACATGGACTCATACCAGCATCACAGAGCAATGGTGCAGTAGCTTAACCACAAGAGGCCTCTGCTTCCTGCAGTGTCCCTTCAGCGCCCTCTACTGAGGAAGCCCACATCGTGCACCGTGTAAATGGGAAATGGTGTAAAAGCCAGGCTATGGTGGAGGAGCAAACACTGAAGGAAGGAAGGAAATAAGATCAGAGCCAACATTAATGAACTTGACAACAAAAAATAACAACACAAAGGATCAATGAAACAGTGTTTCTTTGAAAAGGTAAACAAGGTTGATAAGCCCCCATGCTAACATAACCAAGAGAAAAAGGGAGAAAAGCCAAGTTTATAAAATTAGAGATTAAAAAGGTAAAATCACCATAGATATCACAGAAATCCAGCAGATCATTAGAGACTATTTTGAAAACTTGTACTCCAATACATTGGAAAACATGGAAGAAATGAATACATATCTAGATAAATAGGATCTACCAAAACTGTATCAAGAGGAAAAAGGAAACCTAAACAAACCAATAACATGTAATAAGATGGAAGGCTTTTCATTATTGTCTCTAACAAAGAAAAACCCAGGGCTGGATGGACTCCCAGCTGAGGTCCACCAAAAACCTTTAAAGAAGAAGTGATGCCAAAATTCCTCAAATTACTCCATGAAATTTATAAAATTTATAAAGGCAGCATTGCACACATACCAAAACCAAATAAGGACACATCAAGGAAAAAACGTACACACCAACATCCCCAAAGAACTTAGATGCACAAATGTGGGATGTATGTTTTCTCTCATATGTGGGAGATAGAGAAGAAAAAGGGAAAGATAGGTGGGGTGGATCTCATGGAAATCAAAGAAAGAACAGTAGAGAAAAGGGACCAAGGGGTAGGAGGGCCAAGGTACTGTGGAGTGATATTGGCCAAAGTATATTGTTATATTGCATGCGTGGATGACTATGTAACATTTTGATCCTAACCACAAGCCTGGAGTGGGACAGCTGTTTAAACCATAGGTGTCAGGATTGACACAGAACTGCTGTTATTGGGAGTGCCAATCAGCCTACCCTTTAAGAAGAAATGATGGCCCAAAAGTATTTGTGTGATGAAATCCCAGGAGACACTAAAAGAAACACCAACATTAGTCTTTACCAAGCGGCAGCCTTCTGGGGCAGGCAACGTGGCTCTCTGAATTTAAATGTCCTGGTAGAAATGGGAAGAGAGAGAAGTCAAGCTAACTGAGAGTTGGAAATCCTCAAGGTAATGACCCAAAGAGCTGCTCCTAGGCACTACATCCCACCTCTCTTTTGGTAGCAATTATGAAGGTTTTATTTGTTCCTCACAGAAATTATAAAATAGGTAGGGAATAAACATCTTAGTATATTCTGATGTGACCAAGGAGACCTGATGGGTATTTAGAAAGCCAGCTTCATGTATCATTGTACAACAAATCACCACTCTTACAAAACTGCCAGACAGTCCAGTCCAGGAACATACCTCTCCTTGTCCCCTCTAATCCAGAGGGGTGCGTTGTCAGTTCCACGGGGTAGCCAGCAACCTCCACGTCTCAATGGCTACGAGAACAAGCTTCATGACTTTGCAGGTGGGTTTTGACTTTCCCTTGGTCTTGGCTAACCTTGGTCCAGGCTTTCGGTTGGGTTTAGATTCCCCGCTGTGGGTCTCCTTTCAGGATCCAACAGGGCCATGTTCTTCTCATGGCAAATGACAGAACCACAAAAGGAAGAGCATGGCATGGAAGGCCAGGTCTGGCACATGCTCATATCAAGTCCTCCACCATATTCTATTGGTCTGAGCAGTCTGAAGGCCATGACTTAAATCAGTAAGGTGGAGATGTACCCTCTGTCTGTTCTTTTGGGAGACACCTCAGTGTCACATGGTTCAGAAAGAAACAGTAGAACTGGGCTGGGGATGTGGCTCAAGCGGTAGCGCGCTCGCCTGGCATGCGTGCGGCCTGGGTTCGATCCTCAGCACCACATACAAATAAAGATGTTGTGTCCGCCGAAAACTAAAAAATAAATATTTAAAAAAAGAAACACTAGAACAATAGTTCTATCCATCCCAAATGACTGACATCCTGCTGCTGCTCTCTCTGCAATACAACACTATTGCATGTGGTTGTCGCTGGAACCTGCCTGGGCCTATGCTTCTCAGCTTACATGGGGCTACATTGTAATAAACCCATCAGAAAATACTGACAGTCAAACATGTACACAGTGCAGGGACCTACCACACACCCTTGCTCAACAGCACTGTCGCAGGTCACAGCCCACTGTAGAGGGTTGATGGTTTCCCCTCAGGATCCCGAGGCTGACTGGGAGCAGGACTTGCTGCCTCTGCCCAGCATTGTGAGACAACATCATACTCTCACCAGCCCAGGAAAGAATCCAAATTCAAAGTATGGTTTTTACTGAATGTGGATCACTCTGCATCAATGTAAAGTCAAAAAATCCTAAGTTGATTGGTGAGCGGTGCCTCTCAGGTGCCAGCCACAGCAGTTCCCCTACTGTGCCAGGCTGTGGGAAGGAGGCTCCAGCAGAGCCTATGGCAGCAGCGACCCCTTCAGGGTGCCAAGCCACTGAGCAATTGGAGCACCGATTGCTGGTTGGTTGTCAAAGCTGCAGAGCATCCCCGCTGCCTGTGAGGATGAGGCCTCTGAAAGGGAAGCCACAGGGAGGAGCTGGAGGAGAAGAGGGGGAGAGGGAAGGGGGGGGAACGGGAGGGAGGAGGAGGGAATGGAGCAGAGGCTGGAAGAGGAGGGAGAGGTGGACCCTGGATACAGGGAGAAGTGGAGAAGTTTAATCAATCCCCAGGTGATATCAACACACAGGAAACGAAACTTGAGGATGCTCCTCACAGTTCAGCTCTGTTCTGGTTGAGGAAATGGTGAAACCGCCCGAACTGATGAAGAAAATTGGAAGCCCTACTGGGAGGCGTGGAGGGTGGCGGCGGCCTTAGCTGGAAGCTCAGAAGCCACACGGGATTTCAAGAGGGCCACAGAGGTGCTCTGTGTTGCCAAAGAGACCACCTCCCTGACCTAGCAGCTGCTGGAGGATGACAAGTACCACTCTTCCTGGCAGGAGCTGGTGAATCTTGGAGGACCAAGAGGAGAAGTGAGCTGGAGCAGAAGGAGACTGCAGCCAGGTAGGATGCTGCCATAGGCCGCATGTGACAGCAGGAGGAGAAACTCAAAAGAGGGCCATCAGCAAGTCCAAACCTGATTTTGAACTCAAGGGAAAGTACTATGTGCAGCTTGAGCCTGTGGATGATCTGGCTCTGGCCAAGGGCGAGTACAAGGCAGCCCTGAAGAAACTGCAGAGCATCTCGGGCTAGATCCAAGAGCGGCCACACTGCAGCACGTGGGGGGCTCAGGGCAGCAGCACTTCTGCGGAGAACCTGGTGGAGGGCCAACCTGAGCCAGATGCTGTTTCTGTAGCAACTTTGGGTCTGAAGATGACTCAGAAACCCAGATTGTGTCCAGCTTTAGTTCAGGAACAAGGAATGCCTCTGAGATGCATGACCAGTTCCCTGCAGTCACAAGGCCTGGCAGCCTGGATCTGCCCAGCCCAGTGTTCCTGTCAGAATTTGGGATGATGTTCCCAGTGCGGGGTCCTCGAAGTGAACGCAGCAGTTCTCCTCCCAGAACTTGAGGGAGAATGAGAAGACAAGGCAGAAGGGGCAGAGGACAGAACTGGTGAGAAAGCCAACAGCAATCAAGGCCTCAGCAACTGCAGTGGCAATGGTAGCAAGGGGAAGAGCCAAAGCAATACCTCCCCTGAGGGCCAGGCCTTGGAGACCTGGATGAAGCAGCTCTTCCCTCCAGAGCTCCAAGGGAAGAGATGGGATTAACGCTGACCTAAAAATGGTGTAGATTGGCTGACACATCCAGGGTTAGGGCCCATGTGCCAATCAATATTTATACATGAAACTCAGAACATTGTGCTAATAATAATCATTTAATAGATGCCAAACCTTCATCATCTACTCTAAACTACTCTAAGGAAGTTTCAGTGACCTTGAGGGCTAAAGAATTTCTGTGCGGTAAGAGCCCTTGGGCTGGTTTTACAGAGCAGGGGTGTTGCAGGTGGACTATGACCAGGGTCACAGCCTTTGCAGAGCTGTCCCTGTAACAGTGCTGAGGAAGCAATAGTTAGTTCCTGTGAAAGAAAGAGCCAGGAGGAGGGCTGGAAGCTTAGCCAAATCACGGGCCCCAGCTTGCATCTCTTTCCCTTCTGACCCTCACTTTGTTCACTCCCATTATATCCCAGAGCATCTGAATATTTTTTTAAAAAACCTATACACATAACAAAAAATGAAGTACTCAGAGCACACCTTTTTGACCTAATGAAAGCACAAAATGAAATGCAAAAACACAATTAATTTCCATTACCTCTGGTGTTCAGAGTTAGCTTTTTAAAAAGCATGCCTCCTGGGACATCCATCAAAACCCTTTTCTAGGAAGGCTAGGTAATGGTGATATATATGATAAAGCTAGTATTCCTAGACCACTTTGCATACATTATTTCATTTTAATATTCACAAAGTCCTTTTACTTGCTGCTGTAATCGGTTCTAGCTGCTATAACAAAATACTGGGAAGCTTAAAAAGCAATTATTTATTTCTCCCCATTTGAGAGGGTGGGAAGATCAAGGTCAAAGTTTTGGCAGATTGAGTTCTTGGAAAGAGTTCTTGCTCATAGTTAGCTGCTTTCCCACTGTGTCCTCACTTGGCCAAGAGGTCTGGTCTCTTCCTCATCTTCTAAGAATACTAATCTCATTTTGGGAGCCACACCCCCATGGTCTATCTAAATCGAATTACCTGACAATGGCCTCACTTCTCACGCCATCACTCTGGCATTAGGGCTTCAACATATAAATTTGGAGGAGACACAAACATTCAGATGGGAATGCCACTGTGGGGTCCTGGGCATATTCTGTATCTTCTCTGTGCTTCTGCTGCCTCATGCAGAAAATGGGTGATAATAACAGCTGATCAATGTGCGCGCGTGCGTGTGTGTGTGTGTGTGTGTGTATCATCACATTCAACTTAAAAACAAGTGATTAGATGATGTGTGCAAGTAACTCTAGATTTAAATATATATATATATATATATATATATATATATATATATATATATATATATATATATATATATATATATAAAACCATAAGTGTCAAAATACAAGCTGAACCCAATTCTAAGAAAAATTTTCAGTGTGGGAGTTAAAAAAACTTTTCCAGAGAGAATAAAAATGTGGGTTTGTCCCATGATATAAACGTTTAAGGAGATCAAATACATACTTATGAAATTAGACTTGATAATTTAGAAGCAATTATATGTTTATATTATATATAATATGATAAATATGTATTACTATGTTGTGCTTCCACATTTAGAAATCAATTTCTAACTCAAATTCTTCACAGTCCTCTCCAACATTGGTGTTTTCTCATCTCCAAAGCCAATTTTGATTCTTCAAAGGCAGTTCCAGGACTCAGATTCTGTTCCCTCTAAGGAGAGGGAAAGACGGGTCCTTGTGAATCAGGATGATCTTGACAACACAGTGAGGACTTCATGTGGCTTAGCACATATATACATTAATCCTTTATGTGTGTGTTTGTGACCACCACAATGTAGATTCCTTTCAAATGACTGCACACCACTTGTATACAACACCATTCATATACTCCAAGGGTAAGTCCACCTCCCAAGGAATCCTAGCCAAATATGAGTTCAATTTCTTTAATATTTGTTTTCCTGATTTCACCATGTCACCTCTTAAGACCTCCAAAACTCTAAAATCTTTGAAAGTCAATATGTCCCCACCCTAACTGTACATAGCATGTCAAAATTAAGATCTTGAGAAACTGCCACCTCCTAAGCATTCTTAAGAACTCCCTCTGTCCTATGGGAAGGTGGGCGTGGGAGCACACCTAGGAGTAAAACATGAAGATGGTGAACCACAATGACAATGGTGAGGGTCTCTTGGGTGCTGGAATCCTTCCTCATGGGCTGTTTTTAAGTTTGTTTGTAGATCTGTACTTCCTAGATTATCTACCACAAGCATGAATTACTTACTTATTAAGGAATAAAACAAGCAATAAAGACTGTGTTTACCTTTGTTAGTAGAAAATAAAGAGCTTGGCAGATCCCAGGCTCCAGGACCACTCAGGTGTGGCCCAGGTTAGGTCACCCCATCCATCCAGGCAGTCAGTACCCTGACTCCAGAGGCAGGCATGATCTAGGAGGGTGTCGATTTTTCCTCCCTATGCAGCAGGAAATGGTAACTGAAAGAGGATACTGAGAATTTCCTAGCCTGAAAGCCTGCGGGGAGGCTTATGGTGGGGGACATAAACCCATCTCCCAGCCATTTTCCCCAAAGCACTATGATTTCACTACACTGGAAAGTGGAGAAGCTTCTGGTCCTGGCCACTTCAAAATAAGTGCCCACTCAGCTGTGTGACACAGGGAAGGACCCAGACACTGACCCCAGGACCATATTCTAGCAACCCGACCCCAAACTCCTAATTTGTCACCCACTGGAAAAGGAACACTGGTCTGTGGCTGCACAGGCCCATTTGGTGATCCCACTTCTTCTTTGGCCTGGTCCCCACTGCAGCCTGCAGGGCAGCACCACCAACCAGTCTCAGGAGGATACACCGCCAGGTATAACTGTACCAGGGGAGCTGAGCGCCACCACACCCCCACCCAGCAGCCTGCACCTGGGTACCTGCAGGTCCAGTGGACCAGAGAGAGCCCATGGACAGGGAGGGGCTTGAGGAGCAGCCATCTTGGACACTGGTCCCAGCTGAAGCTCCCTCCTGCCTTGCTCCTACAGGCCCAGCTCGCTGATATTTTGCCCAGTTCAGAAACCCTCCCAGTACTCTGTAGGAGTTCTGTGCTTGGAATTGAGGTCTCTGATGTTTTACTGCTAGGTGGGCTGCCCTTGCCACCTTCCAGAGGAGAGAGAGCGTGCTTAGAAATCTTAGGGTTGGAGTTTTCTCAGTCTTCATGACTGTGGCATGCTTGGCGGCTAGGAAGTTTCTGTGCAAAGACACAGGATGCCTGGCTGCTGTAGCAATGACCTTCAATAGGAAGCTCTATGTTAGAGTCTTAACAGCCTCACCTTAATCTAAGGCACACAGCTCCTTGGGAATAAAGGAACTCTCTTGTTAGAAGACCATAATGTTTCACTAAACCTAAACCTGTCCACATAGCAGTAACTGTATACAATGGGCTTTCTTGAGAGCTACACAAAGCTGCTAACATAGCATACTGCAACTTAGTATGTAACTGAGGAATAAGCTGCATAATGTTGCTAAGTCTGTAATCTGCCTAGTAATACAATGAACAATATGTACTAATTATGCCGATGACCTATAGTAACCTATGGATATAAATAAAGCTTGGCAGCTTGGTCCCTCTGCCTTTCTGCCATCTTAATTTCCTACCTCTGCATCTTGTCTCTGTGTCTTCTTTTTATTTTCCTCAGAGCACTCCACCAGTGTTGAGGAGGAAGGGTAGCTCTTGACAGCCGAGAGTGGTGGGACATGCAGGGCTGCTCCTTGGGTTATAGGGAGCTTAAGCTTGAAAACACACAACTACCTCTGTCAGGTGCCCTTCCATCCAGGGAAAGCCAAGACCCATGACAACTGGAACCTCCCAAGAGTGAATGCTGAGGGGATCTCTGGGTCTGCAGGTGTCTGTGTTGGATTGGACTGGTGAAAGGTAACATATCTTATACTGTAGGAACAGTAGGAGGCCTAGTATTGTCTTCAGAACAGCTAAGCAATGAAGACAGTCAAAAACTGGAGAGCTGGGGTTGAGGCTCAGTTGCAGAGTGATTGCCTAGCATGTGGGAGGCACTGGGTTCAATTCTCAGCACTGCACAGAAATGAATAAAGGCCTGATGACAACTAAAAAAATAAAATTGGAGAATCTTGATAACCAAAATTCAAAGAAAGCAACCCAAATATGAATAAAACAAGATTGTGTGAGCACACAGCTGGGTTCTTCTGGCTTCCACACAGAGAGAAAGGACTGTGGACACAGGGTACCATTCCCTCCCAACCTGCCCTGCTGAACCCCTCAGTCAGACTCTGGGTGGCTCCTTAGATGTGTTCTCAGCAGCTGTTCCCTCCACTGTTCCCAGAGGAAGTGCAGGAAGACACACAGGCCACGAACTCAAAGTTGCCACCACCTGAAAATGCTGCTCAGCCAAGAAACTTGCCCCTCAGCAGTTCCCCTTCTGACTGGCCAGGCCCAGGCAGGACAGCAGACAGAACTCTGACAGCTCAGGGGTGGGGCTCCTGGCTGTCAAACCCAGCCCCACCCACCCACACCAGAGCAAGGCTAGATACAAACACTAGCTCACACCTTCAAGGGAGGGCAAGGTGTCCTTGCCCAGCCCCAGCAAGCGAGATCCTGGAGATGCCACCACCACTTGCTCACCTGCTGGTGCACCGCCCATCTAATGACATTGCTTTCCCCTTCAGAGGCCCAGGGAGGTTACCACCCTGCTCCAAGCTTGGAGGTATGGGGGGCACTTCTATTGGGGCCATGCCACTGCCCACCTTTTCAGAGAAGTGCTCTCCTGAAGAGGCAGGGATATGTCTCCCTACAGAATGCGCAGGTACTGCCAGCCAAAGACCTGCTTGTCACCCTAGTCCCCACCTGCTCCACGCCCCAAGAGCTACCCTCAACCCGCAGCAAGAGCCTGCTCAGCCCTCTGACTGCCCCCATGTCCATTGGAGTTCAGCCCATCTGTGCTGCCATCCTGGCTGCCTCTGGGGAGGGGCAGGGTCGCTGCACCAGTCTGAGGGGAGAGATCGCTGGCCTTGCCATAGCTGCCACCCCTCAACCTTTGGGCTTTCCATCATCTACAACCCTTCCCAGATGATTGGGAAACCTCACTGGGTCAGGAGGTGGATCAGTGGGACCTGGATCACAGCCCCAGTGCCAGCACTCAACAGTCCCCCTAGGACCCACACACGCACCAGGCACGCAGTTCCCACGCCTATTTCTCCAGCATCTGGTGCAAGCACGTGGACTTTGCACGCGCATGCAAACTTTGCACAAGCACGGGGAATTTGCACGTCATTTCCTGGCGCAAGTCTGCCTCTTGCCCAGTGTGGATGGTTTTCCTCACGTGCTCACGTGTTCTCCACTCATTCCTTCCTCAGCTGCGACCCAGCAACAGGTCTGACAGCCATTTCGCTTGAAGCTGCGTGGGCAGCCGAAGAAGGAGCTTCTGTGATCAATGCTAGAATTACCGACTAGCACCTTCTCGAAGACTGCCATGGGGACTTCCCAGGGCAAGTGTTGTCCCTCAGCCCTGCCCTGGCACTGAGGGGCAGAGACCTGCCCGAAGGGTCCTACAAGAAGTCCGGTCGTGGCCCCCGCCGACTTCCCTATACTGGTTGGCCACTCGGGGCTGCCTGGGCCAGTGCCACCATTCGCAGGTCATCTTGCTGCCACCCTGCAACTGCTCCTCAGTTGTTGCAAAAAGTGCCTCCTCGGTGCTTTTCCAGGGTCCTGCGGACCCTTGGATCTTTTCTCGGAGACTTGGACATTGCCACCTCCCTTCGCATGCCTGGTCTCCTGAAGATGCTGCTGCTGTCAGCTGCAGCTTTCAGGGCTTCCTGCAGCCCAGGCCGCAGACTCGGCCAGCAGACGCCTTGTAGGGCTCAGGGGCAGGAAGTCGTCCCTTGCCAGTTTCTAGCACCCCAAGAACCTGCCCAGGGAGGACTGTGATCACAGCCCCTAGAGACAGAGGCTAAGTGGTGGCTGAGCAAGCAGAGCACCCTGTAGATAGAGAACATCAGAGAGGATGTCCCCAGGTCACTGGAAGAGCACAATCTACTTTTAGGCCCCTGGGGGCCCATAGCTGTGTGCCTGCCTTTGTGCCAAGGCCTGGGGCTCTGCAGGCAAACCTCTGTACCCAGAGCTCCCAAGACAGAGCTGAGAGCTCCCGGGCCACCTGCATGAGCTCCTGCCCCCAAAGAAACCCCATCAGCAGCTCCTACAGCTCCACGCGAGGTCTCCGAGCCCTGAAGAGGAGGGCTCCAGACCCATCCAACGGGGAGCAGCCCCTGGGATGTTCTTCATCCCCAGGGATTCCCCCAAAGAAGGCCCAGGGTGAGAAGGTGGCAGAAGGCAGGGCGGGACAGCCATTTCCCAGGAAGAAGTCCTCACCCACGGGAGACACTGGTAGGCCACGGAAATGCAAGTTTCCGAGGGGAACCTCTGAAGCTGCCACCACCTCTGGAATTGGCCTGTTCAGTGACTGCTGAGGACCTAGACCGGGAGAAGAAAGCTCTGCAGCGCATCAACCATCTTCTGATGGGTGAGACCCAGGCCATTGGGAACAGCTGTGCCATGGCCCCACAAGCCCATGGGGGGGTCCCCTCTCCACTGGGAGGGGCCATGCCTCTGGCATCAGTGGGCCTCAGCCAGACCTCCTCCCCCTCAGCAGCACAACTGTGGTGGCCCACATCCCAGTGTTGGTGGGCTCTGCTGTCTCATCTCAGACCCTACCATCTCCAATCTTACAGGACCGCTCTCCCCCAGCCTGCCAATTGCTGCTTTGGCCCTTCCTCCCAGGCCCTCTTTCAGCACATTGGCAAGCTTGGCTGTACAGCCAGTGGCCCCCTTTAGGGTCACCCTCTTGAACCCACTATGCCTTTACAGCCCCCACATCTGGGGCCTCCCTCCACCTTGGGTAGGAGCTTCCGGTGCTCTCACCAGGGCCAAAGCCCTACTGTACTCACAGGCCCTCACCTGCAGCCAGCTCCAGCTCTCCAGTTTGAAGGATGTGAGGAAACATTCCACAGGGGAAGCAGCCTCTCACCCCTGGAGCCACCGTCCCACCAAGCTCTGGGGTTCCTGGTGGGATGAAGCCCGGAGCCCCCAGCTTTGTCAGCTGTCATCAGCTTGGACATGTGGGAGCTCCAGGTTCAGGGGCAGCTCTGATGCTACCCTTGACTGTGGGCCCAACAACCTTGGGCAGCCTAAACTACTCAGCCCTTGGGGCTGACAAACATAGAAACACCACCGTGGGTGCTCATGCCAGAACCCAGACACACTCAGTGACCTTAATGGCAGCTGCGAGGCCAGACTTGTCCTTGGGTGGGACATCACCCATGGAAGTATCAAGCTCAAAAAGTAGAGAAACCCCCAAAACTAGAGAGCACCATGGGACAAGTTTGGGAAATGACACCTACACTGCCCCTAGCCAGAACACCACCATGGCACCCAGAAAACACACAAAAGAGAGTAAAAAATGGCAAGGAAAGAGTGGAGTTCCTACTCCGAGTGCCATACCTCAAAGCCTGCCCACCCAGAAACACCTAAGCTCACATCAAAGGACAAGTACTACAAAGGGTATCTCTAGTTGCCCTTCAGTCCCTGGGACATCAAGGAGATCAGAGAGCCCAGACTTGCTCCCTGAACTAATGTCAGCCTTTGGGGCCTGGTGTAGCTCCTCCCAAAGAGGAGAATCCCCAAGCAACAGGCAACAACATGGGGCAAGGTTGGAACAGAACACCTCCAGTGCCCCTAGCCAGAGCACCACCATGGCACCAGGGAAACACACAAAAGAGGGTAAAAAGGGACAAGGAAACAGTGGTGTTTCTACCCCAAGTCCAATCCCTCAAAGCCTGCCCACCCAGAAACACCAAAGCTCACCTTGTGGGACAAGCAGTGCAGCCAGAAAGGATACCTCTAGTTTCCCTTTGGTCCCTGTGACATCGAGAGGATCTGGGAGCCATGACTTGCTTCCTGAACTCATTATAGCTTTTGAGGCCTTGTGTATCTCCTCCCAAAGTAAAGGGACCCCAAGCAACAGACAGCAACATGGGGAACAGAACACCTCCAGTGCCCCTAGCCAGAGTACCACTGTGGCACTGGGGAAACACACAGAAAAGGGAACAAAGGGGCAAGAAAACACTCGTGTTCCTACCCTGACTGCCATCCCTCAAAGCCTGCCCACCCAGAAACACCAAAGCTCACCTTGTGGGACAAGCAGTGCAGCCAGAAAGGATACCTCTAGTTTCCCTTTGGTCCCTGTGACATCGAGAGGATCTGGGAGCCATGACTTGCTTCCTGAACTCATTATAGCTTTTGAGGCCTTGTGTATCTCCTCCCAAAGTAAAGGGACCCCAAGCAACAGACAGCAACATGGGGAACAGAACACCTCCAGTGCCCCTAGCCAGAGTACCACCGTGGCACTGGGGAAACACACAGAAAAGGGAACAAAGGGGCAAGAAAACACTCGTGTTCCTACCCTGACTGCCATCCCTCAAAGCCTGCCCACCCAGAAACACCAAAGCTCACCTTGTGGGACAAACAGTGCAGCCAGAAAGGATACCTCTAGTTTCCCTTTGGTCCCTGTGACATCGAGAGGATCTGGGAGCCATGACTTGCTTCCTGAACTCATTATAGCTTTTGAGGCCTTGTGTATCTCCTCCAAAAGAGGGGGTACCCCAAGCAACAGGCAGCAACATGGGGCACAGTTAGAACAGAACACCTCCAGTGCCCCTAGCCAGAGCACCACCATGGGGACCAAGGGACAGAAAGCAAGGCACACACCAGGTAAAGAAACCACTGGTGTGGCCACAGTTACTGCCATCCTCCAAAGCCTGCCCACACAGAAAGGCTTAAGCTCTCCTGGGAGAACCAGCACCACACTCCCATAATCAACCTCTACTTTGAAGTCCACCCATATTCCATCTATGAGACCTGGGAGTTCAGACTGGCTCCCAGATCTGATCTCTGCCTTTGGGGCCATGGTCATCAGCCCCAGTGGAGAAACAAGAAGTGTGAGAAAGCGCTAAGAGCACACTTGGGCTTTAACACCTTCAGCCCCATTACCCAGATAGGGTGATGCTAACTGCTTTAAGGACTGACACTGCCCAGATGCCAACAGTCCTCCACTGCCCTCAGCTGGCCTCAGCTGCCTCCACTCCATGGGGTCACTGGGCATCCTATCACCTCCACCATAGGATGGTGATTCTGGCATGCTCTGCCCCTTCAAGACTTGTGAGGGCACTTTGGCCAGGGCACCCACTTCAGTGGGGCAGGGCCATGTCTCCTAAGACAACAACCCATGGGAGCAATCCCAAGGTCAGCCACTTGCTCTGTCTCAACCTACACTCCCTCGCCTCTTCTTGTCTCTAAACACAAAGAATTTTAACTTTCTTAATCATGATGACCCTGAAAATGATGGAAATTTTTTGGCACATCTTTGTCTAATGCTGTCGTAATTATAGCTCACAAACTGCAGACAAGAGTCATCTCTTCAGAAAGCCCAGTGGGGGCTCTCATCCTTCACCAGGCTGACACCCTAATAGTCACCAGTCCAACAGAAATCTAATTAGACTGTGCCTGTTACAGGAGCAGCAGAAAAGCCCCAGGAGCAGGCTCCCCTGCAGCCTCCCAAAACCACTTCTTAGACCTGCACTGCACTCACCACTGTCTCCATCCCCCCACAACACCTGGTTCCATTCCTGGGCAGGGACGTCCCCCTTACATTGTTCTGCTCATAGTTGTGGTTCTGGCCTGGTCTGGTTTTAAATCAGGAACACAGTGAACTTGGAGGCTGAGTTTAGACAACTTCCTTCCACGTCTAGGCTTTGGAATATTTTGGGTAACATGATACTGGTGTTATTGCTTCTTCTAGAATCTGGTCAAATTCAGCATTGACTCCATTGAGCTTATCTCTGTCATAAGACCCTACTGCAGTCTCCTTACTTGTCCCTCCTATTATCTGAATGTTTATATCTTCTTGATTCATTTTGGGTCCCTAAATTTGTCGGTTTCTCCTAGATTTTTCAACATATTTGCATGTAGTTGTTCAAAATCCTCCCTAATGATCCTTTGAATTTCCTTGGAATCTGTTGTAAGACCTCCCTTTTCAAGTTTCATTGTATTGGTCTGGGTCTAATCTCTTTTTCTTTTGTTAATTTAGCTAAAGTTTTGCCACCTTTGCTTTATGCTTTCAAAGAACTACTCTTTGTTCCCTTGAACTTTGGTGGTGCTCCTCTACTTTCTATTGCATTTTTTCACCCTAATCTTGATTATTTCTTTCCTTCTCCTGATTTTAGACTGGTTTTTGTTTTCCTGAGCCATCACCAGGCAATTTACTTGAGGTCTCTCTCTTTTGTCTTTTAGGTACGGGTTTCTGTAGTCTTTCCTTTTCATAGTGCTGTTTCTGGATCCCACAAGTTCTGATATGTTGTCTTTCCATATTCTTCTGACTCTAGGGATTTTTCACTTGTTTGATGGTGTGAGGCGTAATCTTCAAGTGTTTGTGAGGTTTCTGTAGTTCTTCTGCTCTTAGTTTCTGGTTTCATCTCATCGTGATTGGAAAGCATATAAGATTTTTTGGTATTTTAAAAAACTTGCTTTATGGCCTAATACATAATATACCTTGGGGAATGTTCCTTGTGCTGGTGAGTGGCATGTGTACCCCACAGCTGTTGCATGGCCTATTCTATCAATGTCTGTTAAGTTCACTCATCCCATAGTGCCACTTAACTCTGACATTCCCTTGTTGATTGTTCATCTGGAAGATCTACCTCCCAGAGAGATGGGCTCTGAAGTCATCTTTATTTTTATTTTTCTGGAGCCTATGGCTTCCTTTTTGTCTAGTAGTGTTTGATAAAATTGGGTGCTCCAATATTCGTGTATTTATATGTATTGGTGACTTTGTGATACCTTCTTGCTGTATTTCCCTTGATGAACATAGAGTGACCTTGTTTGTCTCTTGTGCCTGGCTTTGGCTTCAGTGTGTTTGTCATATATAAACATAGTGACTTCTCCCTGCCTCCACACTCCACTTGCTTGGAAAATTATTTTCCATCTTTACATTTTCAGTCTTGCTCACTTTTGCAGGGGAGGGGAGTTTCTTGTGGAAATTAGATTTAAAAAAAAATTCAATCTATCCCTCTACCTTTAAATTGAAGAATAAAGACCATGTGTACTCGAGGTTATTCTGAAAGGTATGGTATGTTTCTTATCTTTTTGTTGGCTTCCTTCCTTCCTTCCTTCCTCTTTTTTGCTTGTCTTTTTGGTGAAGAAGGAAACATGGAATTCTCAGATGTTTCAGGGTTTTCTAACTTGATAACATGTGACACTCTCATTTCTCAATTGTGTATCTATTCTCCTAGAGACACTTCCTGAGCTCTCACGGTTGTGTTCATCTTTCTTCCTCTTCTGTGTGTAGGATTCCTTTAAGTATCTGTCCAGCTGGTTTAGTGTCCATGAATTCTGTTAGGATCTTCTCATCTTGGAAGGTCTCTAATTCTCTTCCAGTTCTGAAGGCTAGTACTATGTTCCTGGGTGCAGTAATCTAGGTCGGCACCTCTGTTCTTTCAGTGCTTGAAATACATCACTCCTGCTTGTGACCTGCATGGGGAGGGAGGAGGTAACCACTGAAGTGTGGGTTGGCTGAAAATAAAGGCCAGGATAGTAATATTAAGAACTAAACACAAAAGATGCAGGACAATATTGGAAGCAGTGGCTTGACAAGTGGAAGAGAACTGATGGGTCTGATGCTAACAAGGAGAAAAGCCTGGGAATGCTTCATTTATAGTGAAATACACCAAAGGGATTCTGTGCAGATCAGAAAAACAGGATAAGAGTGGGGAAAACAAATTGTTTGAGTCTTGGCAGGTTATTCCCATCTCTGGGTGGCTGCGTTAAGGTTGTGAGCTAAGGTTCACAAGGTCCAAGCTATTATTATTGCTATGCCAAACCCCATTAGATAATATTTGACCTTTTCTCAACCCCATTGGGAAGCATATTATTTGTCTGCAGTAATGACAGATATGCTTATAGCCAGCATGGCATCTAAGCCTTTCTTCAAATTTGAGTGTGGAAACTTCATTTCCTACATAAATTTTCAAAGCATTAGTTTAGTCTCAATGTTTTCTTCAATATTCTCCCAATTTTAAGGGCTTTGGTAGTATTTTGAACCAAATTGTTGAGGCAATGAGCTTCATTAGATTACATTTCTTAAAAACTACCATGATATTTATCACCTTTTCTCCTCACTCTTACATTTCCAGTAATTAAAGCCTAAGGAGATTGAACACAGGCTCCTAGGACATATCAGGAGCCCTCTTTGCAATTGTTGTTTATAAAGTCAGACATGGAGCCATCAGTATAATTGAGAAAATCTGAGGCAGCAACTAAATGCCAGAGATCTTTTGGAATACCACCCTTATGAAAGTTAAAATATTACCAAGGGAACCTACAGGGGTCATAGCATCCTGATGTGGCTTTTCTCATTTCTTGGAGACCAATCCAAAATATATCCACATTTCTAGAGGCATTATGTTGTGCTGGCAAGACATTAACAAACTCTGTCGATTTAGGACAGGTGCCAAATTCTATTGCAGAATAATTAGGGCAGTAAGTTATTGGTGGATTTTTAATGGGAATGGCTGACTTTTTATGGGCAACTCCAATTTTAATAACTGTCCAGCCATTTGACCTTAAGTCTCAGGGGCCAGTATGCTCTCTTTTCCTTAAAAGTTACTTTTTAAACAGCCACCATGTTTATCATGGGACTAACATATAGGTGGATTCCCATTGTAGCCAATGTAATTAAATCCAGGCACATGCATTCATCTGTAAAACCTCCAATTATGTGAATATCATTAGTAGATACTGGGATGGATTCTCCAGTTCACAAAGCTGGATGTACTAAAGGTAGATCTGGAAAATAGGTCCAATAGGTTTCTCCATTGACTCCACTTAACTGGCAACTCAACAGAACCAGCATAGCCACAAACATGTGGTTGAGACTTTTTGTTAAATTATCTGCTCAGCCTGAAAGGCCAGGTCCTTCAGTTGTCTCCCCAATGACAGGTTGGGTTTTCTGGAAACATACAGGCATAGCCTCTACCCTATGTTATTACTGAATCTGGTTTATTCTAGTGCTCCATGTGTCACTCAGCAGGAGTGAGACTTTTAATATCATAATTTTGAAACCTTTTAAAATAATTGTGAGATTTAGTGGGGTTATATCAGATTTCATTTCCCCCTTTTTATTTTTAAAATTTTAGAAAAAAGTTGATATAAGCTGGAGCATACTTAGCCTTAAATTAGAGAATGGCCCAGCACTTTACAAGTATTTAAACAGTAAGAAATGACAATAAATATTTTTATTTGGCCAGGACAATTAGCAAAAGTGACCTGTGATGCATGTGAGGATTGTTAAAGTCCATGCTGTCAAGCCAAAGAGGGCACCACAGCAAAAGGAGGCCTAGATTTTTGTTGTTTTTATGTTTTTTGATTTTTCCTTTGTGTCTATTAATGGGCTAAGCAATAAAATTATAAAATGGGGCCAGTATAGACACTGAAATACAGTTTTACAACTTGATTGTCTTATAGGTAATTATCTTATTATTATAAATTAACTTCAGTTGTTACATTAAAATTTGTACTTGTGTAAGGCTTTAACAGATAATAGTTTTAAAACTTGTAAGGATAATAAAATATAAAACTAATGAGTAAAACATTTAATTTTATAATAGTATAAATTAAGGAATATAATTTTATATAATTTGAACCATTTACTTTTTATATATAGTATTTTTTGATTACTTTAGGAATACAGTAATCTTTGTAACAAAAGCCTATCTTCTCAACTTAATTTTAAATAAACTTGAATAATTATCTTAACTTGGAATGAGATGAAAGAATTTTAAATTAGGCAAGGTGGCCTCTTGGTCAACCTTGGGCAAGATGTTTTGATTTTGAAATAATCTTAGTTTTTTACTTGAATATTATTTTATAGAAATTTATATATAATTTTTGAATTAATATGAATTAGTGAACATCATTTATCATTATATATGAAACATGAAACAGGTAAGAGAAGTTTTAATTCAGTCTTAAGGGAAAGTGGTAAAACATTTTTATATCCTATGTTTTTAATCTTTAAATAAGTTAGGCTCTCTTTGTTGTCTTTTAGAAATATATGTTAGTTGACTTCTCAGTAGAGAGGAACATAAAGTTTTATAACATTTCTTGGTAGCCATCCACGAACCATAGAGTCAAGATGCTTGGAGAGGTATCCCATTGGCTTATACGAGTGTCCAGTTGGTTGAGTGAGGAGACCATTGGTGATACCCTGTCTTTCACCCATGAAGAGCTGGAAAGGATGGTTAGGATTAGGAAGAGAGAGAGTGTGAGGAGATATAAGAGCATCCCTGAGCTAGTAAAAGGAATTGGCTACTAGGATAGGGGAGGTGAGGGGCCTGAGAGGGGTCTCCTTAGCAGCCTTGTATAAGGGGTTGGCAAGAAGTGAAAAGTGGGGAATCCAATGCCTGAAAAAGCCTGCCAGACCCAGGAAGGAGAGGATGTAGTCCACTGTTTTGGGTGGCTTTTAGTCATGGGGAGCTTGAATTCTGTCCGTTGTCAGGCTTTCAGAGGTTGGAGTGAGAAGTGTACCTAAATAGGTAACTGAAGAGGTAGTAAGCTGGGCTTTGGATGGAGAGACCAGATAGTCCAGGGACCCCAGGAAATTGAGGAGCTGAGCAGTGTGAGTTTGGGAAGCCTTGAGTGATGAACTGCATAGGAGAAGGTCATCCACATACTGTAAGATCATGCTGTCCCCCAAGTCACAAGCAGTTAGTTCCCATGCCAAGGCTTTCTCAAATAGATGGGGACTGTCCCTGAAGCCTTTGGGTAGGACTGTCCATGTAATCTGTTGAGACCTAAAGGATGTAGGGTCTTCCCATGTGAAGGCAAAGAGCTAATAAGTGTCAGGATGGAGGGCCACTGTAAAGAAGGCATCTTTAAGATCCAGGACAGTAAAGTGAGTGTTCGAAGGGGGGACATGAGAAAGAAGAGTGTCAGGGTGGGAACCACCAGGTGGATGGGAATAAATGTCTCTTTAGTTAGGCGGAGATTCTGGACTAAGCGATAGGTTCCTGAGGGTTTGCATCCTGGCAATATGGGAATGTTGCAGGGGGATTCAGTAGGAAGGGGTCCCTGGGCAAGTAACCAGTCTATGATGGGTCTAAGTTGCTCCCTATGGGTTTTGGAGATGAGAAATTGGGGACATAAAGGAAGTTTAGTTTGCAGTTTCAGCTAAATATGGACTGGCTTGTGATGGGAGGCTATGACCAGCTTGGAGATGTCCCAGACCTGGGGATTGACTAGGTCAGGGGGCAATAGCACAGTAGGTACTGTCAGGTTATTAGAGAGGATGAGGATTAGAGGCAGAAGGACATGGGAGGTAGTATTCTTGGGGTGTATTTGGACCGTGGCTCCTAGTAATTGGAGAACATTTCTGTCTAGGAGAGAAACTGGACAGGATGGAATGACCAGAAAAGAGTTTGTGAATGGGTGTCACTTCAGGGCACAGGTCAACTGAGCAGTTCAGTTTGGGTAGAAGGGTTTTCTGTCAATCTCTATAACCAAGACCTGGGAAGAAAACAGAGGCCCAGAGTGGGCAGGCAAGACAGAATTTGTAGCCTCTGTGTCCACAAGGATAGTTGTGGACTTAACCACTACCTGGACCCTTATCCTGGGCTCCGTGAGTGTAATGGGGGTCCTCGAGTCTGGGCTTCCTCAGTCTTCTGTGAACACCAATTGTTGAGAGCCACAGCCGAAGGGGCCCCAGCAAACTTCCAGCTGCCAGCAACCAGCTGCCGGCTGATGATTGGCTCACAGCGGCCCCAGCAACATCTAGCTGATTGGCTCCTCTGCGGTGATGCTCATTGGGCTGTTTCACTGCCCTTTCAGACCACGGAGCTGCTCACTGGGGGACTTTTTTGGCTCCGCCCATGTGACCCAGCCAATCGGCCTCAAGAGCAGGAGGATTGTGGGAGGTGGAGAGAAGCTTGTATGGGAGAGAGAGGCTTGTGGAAAGCCGGTGGTGGCAGTTGAGGCTCTGAGGGTTTTTCCTGAGAGGCTGTTTTGTTTGGCGTGTGTGGTTCTAAAAATAAAGTTAGTTTCTTTTGACAAGCGGCTCCTGATAGTGCCCAGCCAGACTGCGGCAACCAATAGTTCAAGAGAAGGGACTACCTAGCTGGTCATACCCCCATGTAGAGGCACTAAGGAAGGGCCAGCCATGGGGCAGTCACTTTTCCACTATTCTGTCTGCTTATAGATGGGGCATGGCCTGGAAGGAGGGTGTGGACTTGGGCATTGGTGAGCCCAGTGACCTTCACATCCACATTTGAAGCAAGTCCCTGGCAGAGAGGAATGCTGGATCCCCCATGAAGCTCTTGCTTGAGCTGTAGGCCTCAGGGCCGCTGGTAAGGCCTGGGTTTGGAGTGTTACATTTTTTGGTAATTTAGCCTGCCTGGGTAGTTCAGCTGATTCAGCTGACTCCTCCTGGGAATTATAAAGTTTAAAGGCCATTTTCATCAGATCTTGGATAGGAATCTGAGGGCCCTCCTCAGCTTGTTTGAGCTTTTTTCTAATATCATAGGTTGATTGAGCCTGCTGGATGTGGGCTTGCTCATCCTGGGTAAGGGTGGAGGACAGAACAAAATACACATCATGTCAGATAAGATCATAAGTCTGGGAGAGGTATTGACATTCCTTAATATAAGTAGAAGAGTCAGCAGAGAAGGACCCAAGGCACTTTTCAATCTGGGAAAGATCTTGAAGTGAGAATGGGACATGTACTTGGCCAATCCCTTCAGCATCAGCCACTTCCCTGAAAGGACAAAGGAACTTTGGGTTATCTGGTAAGAGGGTCTGGTGGGACTGGGTGTGGGCACTGACAGGAGAAAAGAGGGGTGAGTGGGTGGAGGTGATCATGGCTGCAGGAGAGGAGTAAGGAGGGGGGAGAGGGATGGAGGGGGAGGGGGAAATGTTGTGTCAGTAGAAAGGTGGGCAGAGGAGCCATGGCTGCAGGAGAAGAGGGAGTTGTGGGGAGCGAGGGAGGAGGAGCTGTGGTGTCAGGAGGAGGGGTGTAGGGGTGAGAGTGGTGGCAGGAGCAGATTGGTGTGTATTGGGAGGGGGAAGACAGGTAAGGTAGGGCTGAGAGCAGCTCGGGTGGTTCTGAGGATGTGGAAAGAGAGGTTGAAGAGCAATGGGAAGGAGTTTGGGATTTTCCTAGCAAGGAAGACTGGAGCAGGAGAACAGATAGAACAGAGAGGAGGATGGGAGCAGAGAGCAGAGAGAAGGACGGGACCATATCTCAAAAAATCTGAACATTTTTGCTGACTTCCCTATCCAGAGACAGAAATTGTCCAATTCAGTGAGGGTTTCAAATCAAAAGTTCCTTCTGGGGCCATTGTGACTCATTGTTTAATTCTGGTTCTATTTCAAACATTCTCTCTCTGGGTTCATGTTCTGCCTTAACCCCCTTCATTCTTTCAGTTGCATTCTCTCAGATTCTATTGATATTTTAAAAAGATTACTGTTTTGCATAGTTTGTCTGGCATGTTCAAATATTTGGCATCAGTGCCAAGAAAATTATAGAACATAGGTGGTGTCAGGTTGCCTTGCATTGTGAAATTTCTAGTATTTGTGTTGAAACTTATACTGCCAATGGGATGGATATGTCTCTGCCTTTTTTTTTTTAATCTGGGATGGAATACAAAGGAGCTTAAGCACTGAGCCAGCCACATCTTCAGCCCTTTTTTAATTTTCACTTTGAGAGAAGCAAACATTAATTTGCATAGGGCATCACTGTGTTACAGAGGCTGGCTTTGAAATTTCAATCCTCCTACCTCAGCCTCCAATCTTCTGGGATTAAAGGCAGGCACTGCTCAGTTGTGCCTCACACTTGTTTTGGATCTATTCTTATCATCTGCCTTCTCCTGGTGCAGTCGGCTAGGGATGGTTTGGTATGTGGTGTTGAATTTCACTCCAGATGCACTCCATTGCATCTTTTCCCTGTTGCATCTCTAGCTGTGACTAGTGAGACTGACCCTGGCCATTGAGTTCCACAGTGTAAAGGAGTGGAGTTCTCTGCTTGTCGAGAGAGTGGGGAGCCTCTGGTATTCCTGTGGTGTGATGCAGACAGAAGGGTCTGTGGGTTATGCCTCTCTACTTCCTCCTGCAGTTGGTAGGGAAGGGCCTACCACCAGATGAGGTTTCCATGAGCTCTGATGACATTGGTTTTGTCCCTTAAAATCTCATTTTGGGCCATATATGTGTAAGCAATTATCCAGACCACTCCTCTGTGAAATTGGAATGCTTATGACAGAAAATAAAAGAGGTGACTCAAGATGCCAATTCTGTGCCCAAAAGAGACTGAAAATAAAAGTGTTGCCATAAATAGTGGGCCCAGTTTGAGGGCCATATTGTCTTGAGGATTGGACATTCACCTAAATGTCCAAGACTGGTAGAAAATTGAATGAAAAGGGGCTCAGAAGCACCTTGAGGGTGACTATTGGGAGACAGCTTCCCCAGGTAGAGTATAGGTGACTCCTTTCAATGTAATTATGTTCTCACTTTTGTCTCCAAATAAGCTTTATTCACCAGGTGAATAAATCTTGAGAACTTTGGAGACTGTGTGATGCCTGGAGACCTCAATCAACATGGAACACAGAAAAGATGACTCACACCCTAAAATGTAGGTAGGGAAAGAGCTGGGTAGGCAGATGGGAGACTTGGGCCCACCAAGGTCAGGTTTCTCCTAACAGAATGACCACAGTGGAACAGAATACAAATACCACAGATGCAAGGCTGAGCTTCAAACAAAGGGTGAGACATCTGTTATCCAGAGCCCAGACTTTTCTGAAAAGGGACAAACTTCAACACAGTGACCTTATCCTGATGGAAGAAAGGGCACATGAAGTGCACATTGTCCCTGAATGCCTTACCCAGGAGTGGGCTGGGGGTGATTTTCTTAACTCTTAGATCCTTATAAAACCTGAGACAACTGCCACTCACTGGCAATCCTCTCTTGGGACCCCACCCATGCAGGAGTTCTGCTTTCTTTATATTGTTTTGTAAATTCTGACACTTTGCCCTCACCCTTCATACTATTTGTGTCTGAAATTCTTTTAATGGATTAACAAGGCAAAGAACCCACTCAACTCCATGGTGTGTGTTACAAAATAACTGTAGACTAATTATGTCAGGAAACTAGACTGATGTGGGAAGTGATATTACCTACTGCCCATCTCCACATCCTCTCTGTCCCCAGAAAGGGGCTGCAGTTGAACCCTTATGAGATCACACAGGGAAGACCCTTTCAGACCTCACTAAGAAGAATGCATTTTCCACCTTGAAAATGTGAAGGCAGCACCCAATATTCTGTACAGCTGCTGAAACTAATTCTGACCTCCGTGCAGGAATTTCCTTCTTCTAGGACAACACCATCTCCTCAGTTCCCTTCCCATACTTTCTAGGCAGCAGACTCAATCCTGCTTATGACATAGAAAAATCAGAGATCAGAAGCACAACTCATGGATAAGTGGACAGGCCCTCATGAAGTACTCCTCATTGCTCAGACATTCCTAACCCTCATTCACCACATCTGAGGAGGAAAGACACCACCAGAAGATGATTTGCCCTTCTCATCCTGGGAACCCACAGTCCCTGGTTAGCTGAAAACCCCTCTATAAATCTCACATGTCTGTTCAGGAGACAACCCTAGATGGAATATATCAAGCTTTCATGTGTTCAATGATTGTTCCTCTTGACCTGCTCTGTCCCTCCCTAAAACCAGGTCAGAGTCCTTTCCAATTGGTTACAGATTGGGCTCTCAGTTACTGATCTGCATCATCAGGTGGATGGTTGGGACTGTGGAGAGCTCCCTCTGCTGGACACTGACTAACTAATTTGGAAAATTCAGGCAGCCAATCAAAGTACATGGCAGCAGGTCCCTAACTGGCTTAGATCAAGGGGGAATGCTGCCATGCTCAACCAAAAATGCCTCCTTCCCCCTTCTAACCAGGAGAGTCCTGAGATGTTCAAAATCAAGGCTGAGAAGAGAAAACCTGTCTCTTCTAGAAAGAGAAGGATTCGACACCACTCCAGACAAAGGCCATGGAGTAGGTGATGGAGCCAGATGGCTACTGGCAGGAGAAGCTGAATGGGTGAGATATCCACCTCATGTACTGTGCACTATATGACTTCTGTGGGACTCCCAAATGAGTACATTGGGCTACCCCAAACATGTAGAATTCAACCGTCACTCCGAAGGAGACCATGTGCCTTGGCCTATAGATGCATTCTTAGAAAATGAAGCACCCTTTTCTGGCCTATTCAAATGTTTCTTGAGTTGAAGGGATGCTGGCCCCTGATCTAGTGCCCCAACTGGAAGTGTTAAGGGAAGACTCACATTTGCTGTATGAGCGGCCACCTGTCACCCACTTCCTTGGTCTTGAAGGGTCTGCATCATCTGTCACATCCACTAGGGGCCCCACTGCCCACATTTTGCCCTTTCTGAGGTGGCCTCTTCCTTTTGATCCTTTGTGCAATTTGTGAGTCTTGGGCCAATCACCATCACGGACATCTTCCACAGAGAGTGCAGGCCTGGCATCAGAACACCTGGGCAGGAAGAACAAGAAAACTCACTTTTTTTTTGAACCTAGGGAAAAATTAATTCAAAGGATTAACATATTCTTGAGGCTTTGGTGTCATTCTGCTTTGACAAAGGAGAGGTGCCCCCTGAGTATATCTCTCCACTTTCTGGCCTTGGGATAGTAGTAGAGTGTTTTCTGTGTGAACAAAAAAACTTTATCAGATGTTAGTGATAAGGAAAAATTGAAAGGTTTTCAATTTGTGGACCAATGCATGTGGAGCTCTGTGGTCATCATCCCCATGCTCACAGCCCTCCTAGGGAAGTCTAAACTGAAAATGACTATAGCTCTCAGCCCCCAGAATGGATGGAGGTCCAAGGGCCAACCACTGCTCCTGAAATTGGGTCATTGGAAATTCATACCATCAGCTTAACTAAGCAGGGGCCTCTGCTGGAGACTGTAGCTGGGTAGGAAAGCTGACACCGTCACTGCTGAATGGCTGGCGGTGCAGTGTGGTCCCACTATATAACTAAAAGGCCCCAAGGGAAGAACCAATCTCCTGGAGCTCCTCACACCTCCACACGTCTCCCTCCAGTTACCATACCAGCTGTTCAGGAGGAAGGTCAGACAAAGCTTCCCTCATGTTTCCACTGGGGATAGAGGAAACTGAGGCATTGGCTTCTAGGTCCACCTGGATCCATTCTCATTTCATGAACAGAACATCTGCCCTTGGAAGAAACCATCTGAGCAGAGCCTAACCAGCCTGGGTTCCCACAGAGTCTCCCTGGCCTGGGGGAAGAGAAAGCTCCAAATCTATCCCCCTATCTATCTATCTATCTATCTATCTCCCATTGGGGAGAATGGAAATATCTACCTCCAGTTCCCTCTGCACTTCTAGTCACATCTGAAGAGGAGGAATGAGAAGGACTTGAGAAAGTCACAGCCCAGGGTCTCAGGCTCACTTACTGACTGGTCTCAGGATGAAAGAAGGCTTCCTCCCTCCATACCTCACCCTGCAACTCTAGGACCTCCATATACTAATGGCAGTTTTCACAAGACAGAATTGTAAGACTCAGACCTTATGAAGATATCTCTAGGAAAACCAAAGTCACAAGCCCTTAAAAAATACAGCTCATCATCACACCACAACTCTAAGCCAATAAAATATAAAGTATCTCTAGAGGCCTACAGGCCTCAGTTCCTTTCCCCCAGTACATCATGTCCATAGCAGGACTAAATGTGAAAAGTGCACTAACAAAAGGGCATCATTTGAAGAGACAGAGGCAGCAGTAGGACCATTCTGAAACATGCAGTGAAGAGAGCTTTGGACAACTGAGAAAGAGAAACAACTATGGTTAATATGCTAGGGCTCTAAAGGACACATAGGGCACATGTGATATGAACAGAGAGAATGTGCAGTGTGGATAGAGCAAGCCTGGGAGCCAGGTTCTGATTTGGAAGAAATATTCCAATGGTAAGGCCAGGACTTTAAAGTCACTAAGATCAATATGTGCATGGATCCAAAGTGAAAGCCAGCGTGCAAGAACTGATGAGGGATGGAAAGGGGACAGGGCAAACTCTAGTGAGAATACAAACATGAAGGTTAGGTGTTAATAATGTCCTCACTGGAGAGGGCCTTCCATACATGGGCTTCTGCATAGACTAGGCAGTGGCCAAGGATTCAAAAGAGTCATTTGAAGTGAACTGAACAAACTCTGAGAATACAGAGAAGCAATACAGAAACCTGCCAGAGCAGGTGAGCAAGGGATTGTACTAAGTTTCCAAAATCACCCCAGAATCCTGCCCCTGTGAATTACAGTGAATGAGCTCCCAAACATACAGAGCCTCCTAGCAGAATTGATCACCCAGAGGGAAGAACCATGAGCTCCAACACAGTTCACTTAAACGCCAAAGAGAGGAGAAACAGAGGAAGAAAATGAAGTAGGAATAAAGAAAAACAGAGTAAGAGACATGGGGAAGCAACATGAAGGGCCATCTCTTAAGATAAATAGGTTCTCTTCTCAGCAAATGTTAAAACTACACTGAAACTACCAGAGTATAAGAACAGTAATGAATAAACTGGCCATATTTCAATGTGGAAAACAAAGTAGAAAGTCTTCATGATCATTAGAACCCTATGCATGTTACATTAGCAAAATCATTGACACAAAGCATGCATGCTAAAGAATTTCTACAACAGAGTTCTCTTACTCTTCAATAATCTGCTTGTGTCCATCAGAAAGATGCTGCATCCTTAATGACTTCTTGCCACAGTCCCTTCAATGACTATAAGTGAACTGAAGGACAAAATACCTGAAAAAAATGAGCCTGATCTCAAAGTCCATAAAGCAACTGATAAGCAGTAAGAACAGCCTCCTGGATCCACCTGTGCCAACCATGGCTAAAAAGCCTCCTGTTAAAAGGAGAAACAGACTACAACAACATTCAGAAGAGTGGTGACGTGTTGTACAATGGAATACAAAAGCTGGCTTTCTAAATACCTGTCCTTGCTCCTCATTCACCACAGAATGCACTAACATGATTATTCTGCACCTATTTTATAAATTCCATGAGGGAAAATTAATACTACTACCAAAATTGGGGGTGGGGGTAATGCAGTGCCAAGGAGCAGCCCTTGGTTGGGTCATCACCTCTAGGATTCCAGCTCTCCTTTAGCTTGACTTCCATCTCTTCACATTTCTACCAGGACACTTAATTTACTGAGAGCCATGTTGCCTGCCCCAGAAGGCTGATCCTTGTAAAGACTAGTGTTGGAGTTCCTTCTAGGTCTTCCTCCTATTTCATCATACAAATACCTTGTGGCCATTTTTCTACATTAAAGGGTAGGCTGATTGACAAGTCCCCTTACCAAACAAACAAACAAACAAATAAAAAAAAAACAAAAAACAACCAAACAAACAAACAAACAAAAGAGGTTTCATGTGAAATGTGATATGGAACAGTTTTTGAAAGCTGTTCCATTCCCTTAATGACTGGTTGTCTCAGTTGTTGGGGTTAGGATCAAAATGAGATTTCCTGGAAATCTTTATCATTTCCCCAGATTTTTACTGCTGCAGTATGTCTCAGCTCCCCCTCCCTCCAATCCCTATCCCTTAGTCCCTTTTCTCCACTTATCTTTCCCTCATTTCTTTTCCTTTTTGTTCTTTTTTTTTTTTGCATATCAGAGGAAGCATACATCCCATATTTGTGCGTCCAAGTTCTTTGTGGATGTTGGTGTGTAGGTTTTCTCCTTGATGTGTCCTCATCTGGTTTTGGTATGTGTGCAATGCTGGCTTTATAAATTTGGAATGTGTTCATCCCTTTGTATTTCATGGAGTAATTTGAGGAGTTTTGGCATCAGTTCTCCTTTAAAGGTTTTTGGTAGACCTCAGCTGGGAATCCATCCAGCCCTGTGTTTTTCTTTGTTAGAGACAATAATGAAAAGCCTTCCATCTCATTACAACTCATTGGTCTGTTTGGATTGTCTTTTGCTCTTGATTCTGTTTTGGTAGATCCTATTTATCTAGATATGTATTCATTTATGCTAGGTTTTCCAATGTATTGGCGTACAAGTTTCAAAGTAGTCTCTAATGATCTGCTGGATTTCTGTGATATCTATGGTGATTTTACCTTTTTAATCTCTAATTTTATAAACTTGGCTTTTCTCCCTTTTTCTCTTGGTTATGTTAGCATGGGGGCTTATCAATCTTGTTTACCTTTTCAAAGAAACACTGTTTCATTGGTCCTTAGTGTTGTTATTTTTTGTTCTCAAATTCATTAATGTTGGCTCTGATCTTATTTCCTTCCTTCCTTCAGTGTTTGCTCCTCCACCATAGCCTGGCTTTTACACCATTTCCCATTTACATGGTGCACAATGTGGGCTTCCTCAGTAGAGGGCGCTGAAGGGACACTGCAGGAAGCAGAGGCCTCTTGTGGTTAAGCTACTGCACCATTGCTCTGTGATGCTGGTATGAGTCCATGTGAGGGCAGCATGGATCAGGTGAGGGGATTCTCAGATCCTGAGGAAGGCTTTGGTCTCCAGGAAAATTTTCCAAATTCTTTCCAAGTTGATCTTATGTGATGGTGTACTCCTAGTGAATGGGCTTACTGTAGTGGGAGGTACTGACTCTGAGTTCAGAACTTGGCAGTCCCTGGCTCTACCCATGCCCACCTGAGTTGTAGCACACCAACCACACTGCCTTTACCAGGCACATATTCCCAAGGGTCCCCCATCCCTTTCTATTCAGAGGAAGCTGTGAGAGCCATGGCTGCTGCTCCCACAGGTAAGGAAGGTCCAGGTGGGCTGGGGGCAGGACATACCTGGATGCCCCTACCATGTGGTCACCCATGCCCACTGGCTTGTCCCCCAGGGTAAAGACCTGGAACAAGGCAAAAGCTGCTGCAGACTACTGAAGATGCTGCAGACCTTGAAGAAAAAGGTAGGTTCAGGACACACATCTGGGAAGGCACAGGCAGCTTGGGTGGGGGGCAATGGCTCCTGGAGGGCTGCTCCTGGTGACAGGGGTTGCCACATTATAGGCAGGCTCACCCAGGATCATTGGAGTTAGCAATGGAAAGGTATTCATGATCTGACAAGAAAAATTGCAGTGGGGTGATTGGTTTAGAAACCTTTCTGGAGATGGTTCCAAAAGAATGGAAGGACCAAAAGGTGAGAAAGATAAAGAAGGAAGAGGTGGGATTTTGGCCTGCCAACAAGACCGGGACATCAAGGGATAGAAGGGAAAAAAATAAAGGGTAGAAGGAATTACAAAGAATTAGCCCAAAATTCTAGTGTGATTTCCTCTTTAGGCATTGCCAAAATCCTAAGCTGTGCACAAGCAGAGTAAGACTCCCAGAAACCAAGTGGAAATCAGCAGATGATTGCTAAAGAGCTGAGCAAGGATATCAACAGTTTCACATTGCTAGGGGAATGGAGGTAGGGATTCAAGCCTTGTCAAGATGTAGAGGCCTTGCTAAATGCCCTAGGTTATCAGCTAAAGTCTCAGAAGAACTACTTCCTTAGAAGTATGGGTATAACCTAGGAGTAAGAGCCAGGCTCTACAAGTCAAAACCACTCTTTGAACTTCTGCCACGGATTTGGGGACTCTATCTTATGAGTAAGCTACAACTAGAAAAATGTCAACTCTAACAAAAACCACCCTCAAAGAGATCAAAGTGATCATCCAGTCCATAAATGACATGGCCAGGAGCAGCACTCAAACAACTGAGTTCTAGAACATGTGCTCTTAAACCATTTTGCTATCCTGCCTCTGGGCATATGATATCACCCACAGGAATGATTAGGAGAAAATACCAGATGTTAGGGTTGAATGAGCCTTTGAGTTTTTCAGAAGCTTTAATATTCATTATTTCATTATTTCACTGTCCTAGAGCCCCTGAAGAGCAAATACTCCCACTTTACAGATGGAAAACAGAAAAATTGAGTAATTTGTTCAAGGTCAGCAGAAACATGTGGGAGAGACCTGTATATTAGCTTGGCCACTTATTAGCTGTGTGCTTCTTTAACTTCCCTCAGTCAACTGTGAAACAGAAATACTAATAACATCTTTTTCAAGAAGCAAAGAAGTATATGTAAAGCACATAGCATAGAGTTTTGTATTAAAGGTGTTCAATAAATGTTAATTCTTCGTTTTCCTTATTTGATTGAAAGGGTTTTAAGGTCTAAGCTATTTTCTTAATAATTCTAAGCTATCATCTTTCTACTTGCTTTCTTGTGCAATTGTAAACTGGAGTTTGCAAAGATTGCATGACATGAGGTTTTAAAAAATTAGATGCAAAAGCAGGTTTGAGAATCCACTGTCTTTTTTATAGGTTGATGAAACAAATAAAAGGTATTATGATTGAAAAGAAACAAAAACTGCCCATGTCCACAGATACTATGATCACATGTGTAGAATAATACTACAATTATTAGAATGTGTAAGAGAATTTAGCAGATAGTTTAATATAAATATCAATATAAAATCTAATCAAATTCCTATACATAGTTAGAAAACAAATTAAAAATATTTTATAACACTATAAAATTATAAAGTATCAAAAATAAACTTCACAAGGTAAAGGATCTTTCAGGAAAAATTATATTATTGTGAAGCAATGAAACATAAAGAAATGGATCAGAAGACTTCCTATTGTAGTGGTATTAATTTGCCCTATATTGGTTTATAAATTCAATACAATATTTAAAAAAATACCCCCAAAATTTCCTGAAAAAAATGTTTTATTGTTCTATCCTACAAAAATGTAAAGAATAAGGCTGACTGAGATACTCTGGTAGAAGAACAAAGTAGAAGGATTTGTTCTACAGTTATTAAAAGCTATAGCAACTGGGAAAACATCTTGTCCACACAAAAATATACTACAACAGTACAGAAAAGAAGAGCCAAGAAACATATTCACAAATACTTGATATATCACAGATGTCACAGCAGGTCAGTATATAAAGGGATTTTTTTTGGTGGGGGCAATACTGGGGACTGAATACATGGGTGCTCTACCACTGAGTTAAATTTTCAGGCCTTTTTATTGAGACAAGATCCAACTAAATTGCCCTGGATCACCTTGAACTTACAAATATTCTGCCTCAGCCTTGAAAGTCTGGGATTACACATGAGCACGACCTCACCTGGCCAAAGGTGTTCTTTTCAATAAATGCTGCTAGAGCAACTGGTTATCTGTATGGAGGGAAAAATGAAATGGACCTCCACTTCCACTAAACAAAAATTGACACTAAATGGAATAAGATCAAAAAAAGCACATACTATACACAGAAAGTATTGATAAATTTTAGCATGTTAAAATCTTCATTCAAGGAACAATCTTTTTAAAAAAAAAAAAACAAAAAACACAAATTAGAAGATATTTGAAACCCATATAAAACAACAAAGACATAAAAAAATTCATGGAAATCACCTGTAAATTAATGAGAATAAAATATACATGATCTTATAGAAAAAGTGCAAAAGACCCGACAAAGTACTTCACAAAAAGAGGAAATACAATAGATTCTCAATGTTATGAGTAACCAGAGAAAATCAAATGAAAAACACAATAAGATACCATTCATTAAATACCCTTGGGATTGACAAAAAATAAAAACTCTACAACAGCAAGTGGTGGTAAAGATATAGAGCCACAGGAACTCATACTCTTCATGATGGTGCAAATCGGTACAATCACTTTGGGAAACAGTTGGTAGCATCTATCTAGTATTACTGAAGATAGATTCAGCAATTTCACTCCTAGATTCATCATCCATTTTAAAAATACAAGTAGTTATATACCAGGACACATAAAAAAGAATGTTTATACCTACACTGTAACAGTCCCAAACTCCAAAAACATTCATACGTGACTGAATAAGTAACTTGTGGCATATTCATAAAATAGACTTCAATACAGCAATAAAAATAAACCACACCCAATTGAGGAATCTCATAAACATTTAAAAAATGAAGCAACACTCAAAAGAATACATAATAAAAACACAAGACAAATAGTGACAAGTTCAAATAAATTTAGGAAGGCATACATAGGTGGTAAAAGTATAAAGATAATCAAGGAAACTACCCCAAAGTCAGGAGAATGGTTACTTATGTGGAGAAAGATGGATGTAACTGGAAAATGACATGGGTGGTGTCAACATTGCTAGTAATATTCTACTTCTTACCTGGGTGGACGTTGTATCACTATTTGCTTTATAATTATTACTGTACAAGTTTTTATACAAGGCATCTTCATTATCAAAATATTTGTTATCCAGCTAGGTGCAATGGCACATGCCTGCAATCCTAGAAACTCAGGAGGCTGAGGCAGGAGGATGACAAGTTAGAGGCCTGCCTCAGCAAATTTGCAAGGTTCTGTCTCAAAATAAAAATTTAAAAAAATTTGGGGTGTGGGTCTATGGTAAAGCTCCCCTGGGTGCAATTCCAAGTACTAGAACACTTTTTCTGACCCCAGTGCCAGCAACTCTGAGGTTGCTTAGGAGCAAAAGCCATCATGAAAAGACAGTTACTAATGTGCTAATCACTAAATGCTAACCTCACAAACTTCTCAACTTGATTAACAACAGCAGTTTCTCTTGCTTGTTGTAAGAATCCATAATACAAGTTGTTAGGTGCAGGAAAGGCTGAACTAAATTGTCTGCAGGGCATGCTCAACAAATGTTAGCTGCAGGATGACCTGGCCACTCAAACCCCCTCCGTCTGGTTCTTTATCACCTGTTTGCGTTAAGTCTACATGATCAAACCCTGCTCAAAGATGAACACATTCCACCACTGCTGAAGGCTGAACACTCAACCCCCAACTCAAGGCTGGATGCCTTGTGCCAACAAGGCATCTTGCAAATCCAAAGACCCTATTAGATTTAGGAGCACAGCAGAAAGTCTATAAAACCTTCCCCTGCCAGGCTCTCTCTCTCTCTCTCTCTCTCTCTCTCTCTCTCTCTCTATTTTTCTCCTCTTCTGCACTGCTGCAATAAAGATTTCTTAGTTGCTCCAAGTGTTGTGGTCACTTTTCTTTCATCAGTGCCAAAACCAAGGAGGAGGGTTAAAACCCACTTTTGGGTCCCTCTTCCTTCAGAAGTCCCACTCACGGGATGGCCTGAACCCATATTCTCAACTGCCAGAACTACATCCACCCCCGGCCTTTGATTGGTGAGTTTCTCCTTCCTAGAGTCCTAAACCCAATGGTGGTGTCAGGAGGATTTGATCATTGATCATCCAGCAAACTTCTTCACCCACCTGCGGGGAGGAAAATACCCCACCGTAGCCTTGAAGGCCATGGTGGCCCTCAGGGACTCCTTCCTTAGGCAGATTCAACTCTTGGGTTCAAAATTATTTCTCTTCCCCTTCTCAGCTGGTAGTTTACTAGCATAGGCTTTGTAGGTCACCCTCAAAAATCTGTTTAAGGTCCGGGAACACAAAACAGAGAACTAAACATCACACCCCACCCAGAACTTCACTGTTTTGGTGGCTCTCATAAAGTCCTCTCACTTTAAGACTCAGCCACTAGAGATATGCTTACCCTCCCCTTCCTCTTTCTTTCCCTTGCTCTCACTCTCTCTCCTCTTTGCGGCCCTGGGAGTCCCGGGTCTCTCCAGGAGGGGTCCTGAAAAGGCTTGTCCAAGGTCTCCCATGGCTCTGGCCCCATCCAGGATGGGAGCCTTGACTGACAGGATTCAGTGACGACCAATCTCTGCAGTTCCAACCTGCCACTAGGCACTCCTGATTTTTGGCTCTAGCGGTTTCTCCCCTTTTGCCTATAAATCAGTTTCCTCCCTCTCCCTTATACTACATTTGCGACTCCTTCCTTCTTTCCTATACTATGTTTGTGTCCCCTTCTCTCACCCTTATATTATGTTTGCAACATGGATATTGCGTCCTCTCTGCTGGTCCACTCTCCCTTACAATGCCTCTTGGATAATTCAAAACCTTCTCCTTGACACCAGACATCAAACCCCCAAAATTGATCAAATATAGCACCCAGGCCTGGCCCACTTATCCCTTAGACAACCAAAGCAGATGGCCCCCTTTTGGGTCTCTGGATTCCTCCATTCTAAGGGGTCTCTACAACTACTGTGAGCATTTGAAAAAATGGGTAGAGATGGCTTATGTCCAAGCTTCCTTCTTGTTCTGATCCAATCCTGCTGTCTGCCCCTTTGCAAACCTCTACAAATTCTTCTAGCTTGCAAACCAACTCCCCCAGCCACCGATCCCCAACCTTCTCCTTCTCCAGACTCATCCACTACTTTTGACCCTGCTGATGAACCTCCAACGTATCACCAATAGGTCCTCACTTTCAACCTTCTGCCCCAGCCTCTCTGCTGTCACTCCCACTTCAGCAAACTCTTTTCTCCCCTCCAATCACTAGATCAAAAACCCAAACCACCGCCCTTCCTCAAATCATTGTCCCCTTGTGTGAGGTAGCAGGTACTGAAGGCATTGTCCACTTTTCTATGGCTGACCTTTCCCAAATTGAAAAAATGACTAAGCTCATATACTTCCAACCCAGTTATATGTATCAAAGAATTTCAATATTTAACACAGGCCTATAGCCTCACCTTCCATGATGTCTATATGATCCTCTACAATACTTTACTTCCTGAGGAGAGGAGACAAGTGAACAGGCTTGCACTCATGGAGACGAGATCCATCAGACCAATCCAGCACATACCAATGGGCCCCAAGCAGTTCCAGACAAGACCCCTCTGGGATTACAACACCAATAATGGCCTCACAAACCAAGATTATTTCACCACTTGTATTCTAGCAGGCCTAAAAGGGGCAGCCCAGAAAGCAGTCAATTCTGAGAAACTTCAGGAAATTATCCAAGATAAACATGAGAACCCAGCCTTTCTGGACCGCCTTACTAAGGCTCTCCTGCAATACACTAATTTGGACCCAGAAACCCTTGATGGCTGACAGTTACTGATGAGTTATTTCTTTACCCAAAGTTTTCCTGATATTCAGATCAAACTTAAAAAATTAGAACAAGGCCCCCTCACTCCCCAGACCAAGATTCTTGCTACTGCTTTTAAGGTCTATCACAACTGAAATAAGAAGGCTAAACACCTAAAGTGCCACATGATGGCTCAGGCCCTCCATGGGCCCTCTCAAAACTCATCTCCTATGTGGCAAGATTATCCCCCAAATTTAGAACCCCCTAGGGCCTGCTTTCAGTATGGACAAGAAGGACATTGGATCAGGACCTTCCTCAATCCATGGTTGCCTACCAGACCATGCCCACAATGTTCCATGATGGGCCACTGGGCTTTTATTGTCCCTGTACCTGAAGGGGTGCTCAGCCAGGCCCTAGCCCCGATAATCTCATGGGACTGGCCACTGATGATTGATGGGGCCTCCTGACTCCTCTCCCAACAAGTCCAAACACCATGCTGGAATCCAGGGTCCAAATTACGGTTGATGGTTGCAAAATTCTTTTTTTATTAGACATTGGAGCAACATTCTCAGTGTTACAGGAGTTTTGGGGATCCTTACTTCCCTCTCAGTCCCCTAATGTTGGGGTAGGAGGAAAAACAATATATCCCAAAACCACCCCACCCCTACCCTGCTTATTTAGACCACCATTCTCACACTCCTTCCTGGTGATGCCCCAATGCCCCATTCCCCTATTAGGCAGGGATATTCTATCTAAATTTAAGGCCATGATTTCCTTTCTGCTGTTTTCACCATCCTCCATCCCCTCAATTATAGCCATGGCTACCCTACAGGCTACACCAGATCATTCCCTTCTGCATTTTCAAGATCAAGTAAAACCATTAATCTGGGACACAGAGACTCCATCCCTGGCTCAATGCCCCAAAGTTGAGGTACACTTAAAAATACCTATCACATTCCAAATAAGCCTCAGCATCCCCTCCTGATGTCCAGTCAAAAGGGACTACAACCCATCATTTCCAGCCTTCTCACAAAAGGCTTTCTTAGGCCCACACATTCATCATACAATACTCCCATTCTTGTAGTCAAAAAACCCAATGGGACTTATTGTTTGATCCAGGATCTTTGCCTCATGAACAAGGCAATCAAACCTATCCACCACTAGTTCCAAAACCATATACTGTTCTATACCTTATTCTGGCCTCAACTTCCTATTTTTCTGTTATAGGTTTAGAGGATGCTTTTTTCAACATTCCTTTGGTTCCACCTTCCCAAGACTTCTTTGCCTTTACCTGGACAGATCCAGATACTCAGTGATCTCAGCAATTAACATGGACTGTCCTCTCTCAAGACTTTAGTGACTGCCCACACATTTTTGGTCAGACATTGTCCACCAGTCTAAAGAGCCTCAACCTCCCTCTTTTGACTCTCTTCCAATACGTAGATGGCTTACTCCTCTGCAGTCGCTCCCTCAATATTTCCAAAACTGACACCAACACGCTTCTTAACTTTCTGGCTGATAAGGGTTACCAGATGTCTCCCCAAAAAGTACAATTATCACAAACCCAGGTCACCTACCTTGGAGTCCAACTTTCCCAAGATTCCAAGGCAATCACTTTAGATCAAAAAGCTCTAAATTGTGACTACCCCAATCCCCAAAACTAAGGAGAAAATCTTATCCTTCAAGCAAGATATCTTGGGGGCTGGAGTCCCAATTTCTCACTCCTGGCCAAACCACTATATGAAATGGCCAAGGGAGACAAACAGGAGCCCCTCCCCTCATCACCTAAATCTTATTTTCTCTCCATACAACAATTCCTCCTCCAAGCACCAGCCCTACATCTCCCAGACTTCCAATAAAACTTTCTTCTTTATTCATGAAAAAACAGGCTTAGCCCTTGGGATGTTAAGTCAAAATAAAGGCCCCACCTTTGCTCCTGTCGCTTACCTTTCGAAACAACTAGATCCAATTGTTAGGGGGTGGGCCCCATGCCTGCATGCTATAGCTGCAGCACACACTTTACTACAGGAGACAAATAAACTGACTTTGAGAGCACAAATATTATCATTTCCCTTCACACTCTGGAGGATCTTCTCACTTACAAAAGCTTAAAGACCTTTACTCCCTGCCACATCTTTTCCTTCTGGTCTCATTCCTCCATGATCCCCCCATTTCCTTTAGGGCCTGCTCAGCCCTAAACCCAGCCACTCTTCTTCCCCAAACTGAAAAACCTCCCTCCCATCACTGCCTTGAAGTACTAGAAAACCTTATCCCCTGCCTCACTCATATCCATCAAGGGCCTTTGCCTGATGCCACTTACACTTGGTTTACGGACGGCAGCGCCTTCACACTAGATGGTCATCATCATGCAGGATACTCTGTTATCTCCCTGACTGACCCACTCAGCATAAAATTTTCTACAATAGAGGCAAAATCCCTACCTCCACACACCACCAACCAGCAAGCTGAATTTATAGCCATCACTAGGGCATTTCACCTGGTGGCTGACCATTCGCGAAATTTATACACAGACTCTAAATATGTTTATCACATAATCCTCTCCCACTCTGCCACATGGAAAGAGAGAGGACGTCTTACAACTAGGGGCTCCACAGTCACCAATGCTGATCTCATTAGAACCTCACTCCTTCCACACCAACATGACTCTTCCTTCACCTGTTACAAGAGGCAATTCAAGGGCTTATCAGGAAGCCTAACTAGCAGCCCTTGCCCCATTGTACCCTAGCTCCAGTTATCCCACAACCCAAATCCCCAGTGTCAACCCGATTCATGCTCTCATACCTTGATTCCATCTTTCACACTAACTCCCAAAGCTTAAAAGCTTTTACAAACTCGTTTCTCACACTCAGCCCCAAGGATGTTCACTTTCTGAAACAGTTAACGTCTAACTGTTCCATTTGTAAAAGAACAAATCCTGAAACCCTTTTGAAACCTGGAACCTTCCCCACACATCAAGCACGGGGCCTCATTCAAGCCACCGACTGGCAGCTGGACTTACCAACATGCCACCAGTTTGCAAATTTAAATACCTACTAGTTCTAGTAGATACTTTCTCAGGGTGGGTTGAAGCCTTCCCAACTGCCAACAAGTGGGCTACCACAGTCGCCTCTATCCTTGTCTCTGAGACTATACCCAGATTTGGAATACCCACATCTTTTCAGTCCAACAACAGACCCAAATTCATTTCTCAGATTACACAGCATATTGCTAAAGCTCTTAATACCCCATGGTACCTGCACATCCCCTATCATCCACAATCATCTGGAAAGGTGGAGCATACCAACCAAACAATAAAAGAAATTGTAACCAAATTTACCCTTGAAATTCACCTAGATTGGGCCAAACTCCTTCCCCTCGACTTATTGTGACTTAGAGTATCACCAAGAAAACCCACCCTTCTCTCCCCATTTGAAGTCATGTATGGCCGTCCTGCCTTTTCCCCTGGTGTCATAGCTTCTCTGTGGACTCCACCAGAAAGTCTCTCTTTCCCTCTCCTCTCCTTTATACACTCTCACCTCTGGAAAAACCAAGAAACCCTACTCCCAGACCCCCAGAGGACTCATGCTTCTTTTCCCCTAATGCCAGGAGCCTGGGTATTCTTCTCTCCCCCACAACACCAAGATTTTCCCTTGTCAGCAAAATGGGAAGGTCCCCTACAAGTTACCCCATATACCCCCACCACTGTGAGGTTTCAAAAGTCTCCAACAACGCTAACTCCCTGGATTCACATTTCCAGGTTAAAACCTGCATCAGCTCCTGAGCCTGCGTCTGTGGATACCTCCTCTTCTTCTTCACTGGCATATGCCTGCAGCCCTTCTCCCACTAACCCACTGAAACTTTGTTTCACCAGGTCCTCCAAAAAACAATGAATAACCTCCAGATCTGGGTCTACCTCCCTTACCTCCTCTTAGCCTACACTGCCTTTTTCCATATCTCCTTCATTCAGACCCTACATATGGAAATTCACAGTAGTTGATCAATGGAAGGAAATGTCTTCTTTGATATAATGAGAGCAACTAAGAACAAAGCAGGGAGGAAGAGCAGGAAGAAAAGATTAACATTAAACAGATACATGAGGTGGGAGGGAAAGGGAGAGAAAAGGGAAATTGCATGGTAATGGAGGGAGATCCTCATTGTTATACAAAATTACATATAAGAGGTTGTGAGGGGAATGGGAAAATAAACAAGGAGAGATATGAATTACAGTGGATGGGGTAGAGAGAGAAGATGGGAGGGGAGGGGAGGGGAGATAGTAGAGGATAGGAAAGGTAGCAGAATACAACAGTTACTAATAGGGCATTATGTAAAAATGTGGATGTGTAACCGACGTGATTCTGCAATCTGTATTTGGGGTAAAATTGGGAGTTCAAAACCCACCTGAATCAAATGTATGAAATATGATATGTCAAGAGCTTTGTAATGTTTTAAACAACCAATAAAAAAAGGATCAATATCAAAAACTGAACAAAGTGCCATTTTTGACATGCCCCTCAACTCAACTGCCCCTATTACCATTTCTCTTGCAAATTCTTGATTCTACAAAACAGCCTGAATAGGACCCTATCTCTGCTATCTATTCAATCAGACCCAAGATTATTGTAAATGGTGTCCAGACACTTATAAAGGTTGTCCTTACTGGTCATGTAGAATCCATCATTATGACAGATACCAGAAACTAGATACCAATATGTTCCATTTGATACCTGAGGAGACTTGGCAAGAGGCCAGAGCACATGGAAGACGAGAAAATAGCATTTTGAACTAAAAATCTATGACCTAGCCCACCCATGATGGGCCTCAGGAGTCACAGGTGCCCCCTTTTGGGCTAACTACCAGACCAAACCCTCTGAATATTTATGGAAAGGGAGGAGCATAGTAACACAGGCCCCGACCAAGTCAACAATTTTTACCTCAGACATAGAGCACTCTGAGAATGTCCTAACAAAAAGACAGAGGAACTCCAAAGTCCCTCCTCCTCAGACCCCTCCAAACCCAGTTCTCAGATCCATACTTCGATCAAAATCATCCAAAACACACTGGCATTTCTAAACACGACAGTCCTCACCCTAAATCCACAAAACTGTTTTCTTTGTGCCTCCCTGGAAAGGCCCCTCCTGGCTGCAGTCCCCCTCAAATTCTCATATGATCTCTCCCCCACTGGCAGTAAAATGCCTCAAATATCCCTTTGTGGGAACCCACACCAGTAACACCAATTTCTCTTCCTTGCCCTGATGGCTCTGCATTAGCCCCTCGTCACACACCCAACATGACAGATGGTGGCATTACAGGATTGCTTCTACAAACAAATACACAAATCCTGGAGACTTTCTTTGGTGTAATGGAACCTTAATGACCTACAACCCTGACAATATAACCACTCCCTGTTTTGTTGTCCAAGTAACCCCTCAACTTACTTTATATAGCACCACAGAATTTGAACACTTTTTCTCTCACTCTACTTCCCCACGCAGTAAGCATGAAGCCTTCCTGCCTATTCTGATAGGAATCTCCATAGCTGCAACTGTAGTAGTGGCTGGAGTATCGGGTGGAGCTACAGGGCACTCTATCTGGACTGAAGATGACCTTCACAAAAAGCTTCAAGCAGCTCTCAATGCTACAGCAGAGTCACTTTCCTCCCTCCAGAGACAGGTCACCTCTCTGGCTCAGGTGGTTCTCTAAAACCAAGGAGCATTAGACTTATTGACAGCTGAAAAGGGAGGTACTTGCCTATTTCTAAGGAAAGAGTGCTGCCATTATGTGAATGAATCAAGTCTAGTAGAACAGAATGTTAACAAACTCACTGACTTTGCAACCCAACTGACTAAAACTACTTCCCAAACTTCTTTTCTGGAATTCTTTCCGAATCCCTTTGTCACCTGGCTCATGCCCTTCTTAGTCCCTTTTATAGGCATAATACTCTTCTGCACTTTCCTCCCATGCATAATATAGTTCCTCCAAAACCAGATGAACACAATTTCTAACCATACCTTTAACCAGCTTCTTCTCAGGGACTACCAACTGCTTCACGACCTAGATGACTCCAACTCCTCTCAAGGAACTCGCACCCGATGCTGACAATGCAAAAACTACGGCCAATCAGACAGCGAGAGACAAGGAACCCAGAGAAATTCTTAGCCTGCCACCCTGAATTTTTGAGCCTTTATGCCCTTTTAAGCCTCCTCATGGCCCTTGGCCTCTTCTCTGCTAGTCCTGCAGCGTGGAACTCCTGCCAAAAACTGACCTTTGCTTTAATCCTCATGCTATTTTTGCTCACTCTGATCCTCTTCAGGTGCTGGTGATGCCACGGGAAGACAACACTTTCAATACTTCCTAGAGTCCCTGCAACAGGACCAGTGGCTGATACCAAGGATCTCCTCCACCCAGGACTGGTTTGATGCCATTGATGACTTATGGCTTCAAGGAATTCTGTGGACTTTACCCCTGCTGAAATAACAGTCTATAGCATCTGGGTGTTATTTCTAGCTGCCCTGGTGTTCCCAGACCTGTCCCCCAGAAATTCCTCCACTTTCCCTCATAGGTTCTATACTGCCCCAACATTAAGCAGGAAGTAGCTGGATGATTTTATGCCGCCCCCATGTCACTTAGAAAAAAAAAGGGAGGAATGTTATGTGCAGGACAGGCTAAACTAAGTTGTATACAGGGCATACTAAACAAGTGTTAGCTGCAGGATGACCTGGCCACAAAAACCCCCTCTGTCTGGTTCTTTATCACCTGTTTCCATCAAGTCCCAAAGCTCAAGCCCCCACTCAAGGCTGAATACTTAACCAACCTTGTGCCAACAAGGCAGCTTGCAAACCCAGAGACCCTATTAGATTTAGGCAGAACAGCAGAAGGGCTATAAAAACCTTCCCCTGCCAGGCGCTCTCTCTCTCTCTCTCTCTCTCTCTCTCTCTCTCTCTCTCTCTCTCTCTCTCCTCTTTTTTACTGCTGCAATAAAGATCTCTTGGTCACTCCGAGTATTGTGGTCACTTTCCTTTCACAAATACATTTGCAAATTTATTCCTTCAACAAATGTTTACCAACATCTAAGGCTTGCCAAACACTGTTCTCAGGGTACCAGCAAGGTCCAAAGTAAAAGGCCAGACAGAGAACCTGAGAACTTTCATTTTCACCCCAATTTGGCCTTGGCCTTCTTACTCTCCTACCAAGTTTTACACACCTAGAACCTAAAAGCAGCATTCCAAGGCTCACATCAAGTCATTATCAAAACCATTACCCTAGGGAGGAATCACCCCTTAGATTCATTTGATAAAATCATGGTCTCCTGTTTTTAAATAGGCAGAAATCCCCTTATCAAGAATTCTCAGTCAAGGCACTAGTTTTAACAATGGTGATGATTTGGCCACTGCCCAAAGTGAGGTTAAAAACTTTCAAGGATTGCTTTGCCTGGGATCAGAGACCAGAGGCTTGTGATATTTTAGAAATTATATACTAGATTTTGTATGTACTATAGTTTTTCTCAGGTTAAAGTCCATACCTTCATGGGATTCTCAAAGTTGTTCAACCAAAAAGAACAGCTGTGATTAAGAACAGCTCCCAACAGTTGAATAGTCCAGCTTTTGAGGGACAAGTCCATGTAGTCACTACTAGGTTATCTGAATTGAAACCCAGCTGTCCTGACCCCTAGGCCTGTGCTCTCAATGCCCAATACTTACTCTGAGTTCTTTGAAGGCTTTACCTAGAGTGGAGAACTGGTGGCCCTGGTGAGCCTCAATGAACAGACACAGGAAACAGATGAGCTGCCTATCTTTCTAGCAATTGGGGCTAAAATCAGCTCCTGGCTGGACACTTCCTCTGGGTCACTCTCTGCTTCCTATTCTATTTCTGGGTGAAATTTGCTTTCTGCCTTGGTGGCATCTCCTCCCTCCTCAGACTCTCCTTGGTTGTCTTCCTCTGCCTCCTTTTCTTGTGCATCTTCCATTTCCTTCTCAGGGCCCTCCTCACTCTTTGTGTTGCTCTTGTCCTCACTCTCTTCCTCAGCCTCACTCTCATCCTCTGAGTCATTGTCCCCCTCCTGCTTGCTTGCTACCTTCCCCTCCTGTTCCACCTTGGCCTGACCTCTTCTTCTAGGCCTCTCCCTGCTGGCTGGCAAGGTCCAGTCCTGGATTTCATGAATGTGCCCAGCCAGGTAGTGACCTAGGAACTTCTGCCTGTGCGTTTGGCATTGCAGTGGCCGTAGCAGAAGCCACATTCTCTGTTTCCTTCCTTGCCGCAGAGACTTTTCTGAGTGGCACTCGTCATGTGCTCTCATAGGGCAGATTCTTCAAGGCCACACGTACTCAGCAGGCCAGGTGGGTGCTGTGCCACTGTGGCCTAGGCCTTGGGCCTTCAGACTCATTAGCTTCCCTTCTTCTGGTGCTGGGTCCCCTCAGTGGGAGTCACCACCATGATGGGCCATGAGGGGTCCTGGTGCAGAACTTAGAGCATAGGGCCTTCCCACTGGCTCCACCTGCTTCCTGGACACTGTGTGTGTGTGTGTGTATTTTGCAGGAATTGGAGCCAGGGCCTTGTGCATACAAAGCATGTGCTCCAATAGTGAGCCACACCCAGCCCTATGTATAACTTTTCCTCTCAGCATAATGTTTAGGAGACTTAGCTGTGGTGTTCTGTGTACTAGTACTTTATATTTTTATTATTGTTGATCACGGTCCATTGTATGATTATATAAAAAATGTTTTGTTTTCTGTTGATAGATGTTTGTATTTTGTGGAACTTTTGGCTATCAGGAATAATGCTGCCAGGAATGTTCTTGTAGAAGTCATTCATGGGCAGTGAACTAATCTCTCTTGAGCATGTGGTGTAGTCCTGAGTCCTAGAGTAGGTGTATGTTTGGTTTCATAAGGAACTAACAAATAGCATGCATGAGAGTTCCAGTGACTGCATATCCTCAGCAACCCTTGAGATTGACCATTGAAATTCATTAACCATTTTGTAGTTTTAATCTGCATTTCTTGGGTCATATCCTGAGCACCCCTAGGATCTATGTTGGTTGTTAGAATGTATTTTGTGAAATGCTTGCTCAAGTGCTTTGTTCATTTTAACGTTGAAATATCTTTTACTTATGGATTTTTAGGGTTCCTTTGTATATTCTCTATATAGATTCTGTATTAGTTGATAGCTGATGTATTTACAGCCTTAATGATATCTTTTGATAATGAGATGTTTATGATTTTAATCGGGGCTGATTTACCAATTTTCTGTTTTGGTTTAATGCATTGAGTCCTGCAATATAAGAAATCCTTACCTACCCCAATCCAATATCAGAAAAAAATTTGTTTTTGATTTTGAATATAGATGTAGACTAAATCTAAAAAACATTTTTTGTGTGTGTGTGTGTATAGCTTGGATGAAGGACAAGAGTTTATTATTCTCCAGGCTCGTGTTATTCCAACACCATTTTAAAAAATGCCATCCTGCCCTATGTGATTGCAGAGGTGATCTTAGATGTAAATTAAGTAAACATACAGTAATCCCCTTCCTCTTGATTTCCCTGCCTGCTGCAGCCAGGGGCGACCTCTGCAGAAGGGGCTCGCTCAGCTCAGGGGCAGGGTAAGGGGACTCGAGGTACAGTTTGTTTCATTTTCATAATTACACATAGAGGGTCACTGGCGGGGAAGAGGTGGGAGATGCCCTGGAAAACTGAGGCGCTCTGCCCTTTGGATCCTTCTGTTGGCCCCCAGGTCCCTCCAGAGTCTAGTCAGCCCTGGCCCACGTCGCACTGCGCTGGCTTCGGGTCTGCCTGGGACCCCACCTCAGTGGCCTGACCTAGGAGACCAAGGTCCCTGGGACCTCACCCGCCCAGCTGGCGCCTCACCTCAGAGGGCAGTGCTCCCTCAGAAGCCCCAGGAGGCTGCCGTTGACCTACAGGTTACCCAGGCGCCGCAGTCAGAGACGCCAGCTTCCAGAGGCGGGAGGAACTTGGTGTGGGTCCCTCCAGCCTGGGAGCGCGACGAGAGCCCTCAGAAAGGCTGGAGAGACACAGCAATGGCTGCTGGAGGGCTCCTTACTGAGAGCTGGAGCAGGCTGTGAGGGGCCCCGCCTGGCAGGAGAGCGTTATCTGCCAATCTCCTCTGCTTTGCATATTCATGAGACTGACTCCGCCTCCTGTTCCTGAAAGCCCGTATGAAACATATGTCAAGAGCTATGTAATGTTTTGAACAACTAATTAAAAAAAATAAAAATAAAAATAAAAAAAAAAGAGAAAAATACATTATTCAAAAGGAAGCATCACCTCGCCCAGGAAGGCCTGGCTGATTATTTATGAGGAAGTCTCGCCCCGCCCAGGAAGGCTGGGCTGATTATTCATGAGGCAGCGTCGTCGGGCCCAAGGAGACTAGTTGATTATTCATGAGGAAGCGTCGCCCCGCCCAGGAAGGCGGGGCTGATTATTCATGAGACAGAGAGGTCAGTTTGGAAAAGGCCCAGGAACCAGGGCAACAGGGTGAGAGGGAGGCTTTGACCTTTGAGGTGAGCGCTGTCCTGGGCCCTGTCTCCAGAGAAAGGGCACTTGGGCCCTGTTAGTTCAGAGCTCTTCATGTTGAAATTTTCTTCTTGAAATTGGAAGTTCAATTTTAAAGTTTTCCCCGAGGGACCTAAATTTTCCGATGAGAAGCAGAAACACGGGGCTGAGGGGGCGACAGAGGGGAGGCCATGGGTGACCCACGACTTTCCACCAGGAAAAAATTCCAAACTACAGAAAGGAGATGGAGAAGGAAAGAGAAACACAGTGGGACCCCTGCATCCTGCCATCTAGCAGTTTAAGGTTCTTTTTGGAGGAACTGCAGGGACAGGCCTGGGTGAGGGCCCTGCAGCCATCATTAGCCACCAGGCAGCCACAGGCTGTGCCCTGGGAGGAGGCGCCTGTGGAGCTTTGGGGGTCTTCCTGGACCTGCCAGGTTCTCTCCGCCATTGGCGAGTCCCCTTGTATCCACTGCCTGTTGCAGACCAAGAAATGAGCCAGGTGGCCCCCAGTCCCCTGGGACCGCCTGGCTCCTCTCTGACCTTATGGAGGGTTTGCCCCTTAATCTCTGTTGACTTCAGTCCTCCCAACAGACCAGGGCAGCCAGTGTTCTGGACCTCAAGACTGCCCAATCACCAAAATGTGCCAGGTGTGCCCAGCGCTCCACTGGCTGTGCTCACCTGGAGAAAAGGAAGGAAAAATGGTTGTTGCCCTGAAGGGGTTTAAATCTCATTAGGGTGAGACTCCACTCTCTCCCCCATGAACTCTGAGTCCCTTGAGATGGGAAACATGACTTCCAGCTTCTAATCCTGCAAGATGGCTGGACAGGGCAGTTGCCTAGTGAAGGCTGAATGAGTAATTGAAGTAGCATGAAACAGATTTTTCAAGACCAAAAGAGCATGAACAAATATCCAGTCAACAGAGTGGCAACCATTTACTCTGAGTGAGCCTGAGTAGAGAATTATCAGGGCCAATTGGAGTTTGCTAAGCTGGTGAATAATAATGTATTGAAACAAGCTCTGTGACAAGTCAAAATCACTGGGTGAACTCTGGCAAACCAAGTTCCCTTGCTGAGCTTCACTTTCCTTTTCCTTATGGCTTTATGGTTTACATTTTAATCCATGATCATTTTGAATTAATATTTGTATCTGGTGTGAGTTTTAGTGTGAGGTTCTTTTCCCCTCCCCTTTCCTTCCTTTCTCTCTGGCTGGGACATTCTCATGTTCTACAACTATTTCTTGAGAAGACTGTCCTTCCTTTGCTAAGTTCACTTTCCTCTTCTTTCAAATGAAGGGGTTGGATTTATACTAGAGGAAATCACTGTACCCTTTTGGCTTTACAAATCTTTTGAACCCACTTTTTCTGATGTGCACTTCCTTTGAGCAAAGCTATCCTTCATATCATATATATGTAAAAAAGGTCATCTAGTTGAAATTCAGAATTCATCTGTTGGATATTGTTCAGTTGATAGATTTTCCTGTAAAAACTATGGTTTTAGAAGTTTGATGAAAATGTATAGAAATTCTTAGTATTAAAAAAAAAAAGAAATCATTAGTCTATCAAGCATGACTTTTTTGGACAAACTTAATAGATTGTGGGTTTTGCTTCACTTGGAATGGAGGGGGAAAGATGGTTTACTTCTCAATTAAAAAAGCAACAGCTGGTTAATCTTTGTATTGGATTCACAAACTGAAGGGGTAAAATAGTAATTGTTCCATGATTATAAAATAGAGTGAGGTAGAAGTCAAGAGGTAAGGCTGGAGTCAATTTTTTTCCCTCAAAGGATCACAGAAATATTTATTGTCAAGAAGATCATTAATCCTCATCATAGAGAAAACATATCAAACAAGAGTTTGTGGATCCAGTATTCAAACAAATATATAAGCAAAAGACATTTTAGAGTTCTGTTCCTAAAGTCTATAGTTGTGAAATATCTTTTTAGTTTTTAGATAATGAATCAGAATAAGGTGATACAATACATGTCAGAACTATTCTCTGAGAATGGGTGAACTCTAGAGTCATACTTCCTGGGGCTGCCAGCTTGTGAGCTTTCAAAATTAAGAGAGCTTGTACTTTAGTAGGAGATCTCCACAAAACACCTGCTCACAGGGAGAAACAATAGTAGTAACCAAATACTAGAGGTTGAAAGGGCCTGGTTATATGGAGGAATGATTAGGGTCTTTTTCTTGGAACAAATTCATCCTAAAACACGAGAAAAAGTCTCAACCATGTTTAGACACAAGCAAGTAAGGAAGCCCTACACCTAAGGAGGTACTGATCACTGCATCATATTAGATGAAGTGAAAGAAAAAGGGAACTTTTATTTTGAGGAGTTAGTCTACAAAAACTCCTACATTGTAAATCAAACCTTTTGTGTTCTAATTCTCACTTCTGTCACTCTATGTCTGACTATCCGGGGGTCAGTCCAGGATTTTGGGGGATCTAGATTTCCTCACCTACAAAATTAGTTATTTGGACTAGATGACATTTCTCCTACCTCTAAAATTGTGTGACCTTTTCCTAGACCATATATTCTTTCTTTCTATACTGCTTCTCCACTGGTTCAGCAAATATTTATGGAGCCACTATTTTGTTCCTGTACTGTGACACAATGGGTCACATCTTATATAATTTATAAGAACTGTTCAAAATAGGCAAATCCATAGAGATGAAAGGTAGATTAGTAGTTACTGGGGGCTGGTAGAAGAAGACAGTGAGAGTGATGATTAACGGGACTGGAGTGTCTTTTTGGAGTGATGCTGGGTTTGGGATATTTCCTATGAACAAAATCATAGTATGTGGCCTTGGGTATGCTTCTTGTAGTGTAATGTTGTCCTGGTCTGTTTATGTTGTAGCATGTAGCAGTACTTCATTTCTTTTTTGGCTGAGTAATATTCCATTGTATGGACATAGCCCATTTTATTTATCCATTCATGAGTTATTTGATTTGTTCCACATTGGGACTATTAGGAATAATACTGCTGTGAATATTATTGTGCAGGGTTTTGTAGATATGTTTTCTTCCCCCAATATATGCCTAGGAATGGAATCGCTGGGTCATTGCCACATGCACCCATTCTGCACTCAGGCCTGTGATCCCTTGTCATTCTGCCAGAGAAACTATCATGTCTCCAGACACAGGTCGTTATCTCAACTTCCTTTGTTCTTGTTAAGAAGACCAGCTTAGAAGCCCCAGAAACCAATTACTTACTGTGAATGTGGGATTTGTATCTGTATGGGGTCCTCACTTACCCAGCCTAGTCCTTGTGTTGAGCTATAGTCAAGCATCAACTGCCACATCCTCAGCTCTCTGAGAAAGATTGGGTAGTGATCTGAGTTTGGATTTCATTTGCAATCCTTTAGCTATTCTGTGTGGCAGCTCCTACTTCTTCTTTCTTTAGTTTCCCAAAGCATTGCTTTCTGATTATAATATATATATATATATATATATATATATATATATATATATATATATATATATATATATATAAAATTTGGCATCATAATGTTTACTTAAAGAGCCTCTCCATTATTCAGAGAGGCAACAGGTCCTGTAGAATTCCCAGAGGAATAAAGTGCCTGGCTTCAAGATGCTGCAATGTACCTGGCACCCAAGAATGGGTCTGCGGCAACAAAGTTGAGGAGTGGAAACCCTTCCTCTGCTGCTGGCTGTGTTGCATTCTACAGCAGTTTCCTTTCTTTGCATTGCTGCACATAACCCCTCCACCCCCCTGTGCTGGTGCTGCTGGTCACAGTGGAGAATTTTGACTCCTATGGGATCAGTGGCCTCTCAAGTAGTTTTTATTGACAGCTTTTTGTTTGCTGTGCATCTCATTGGCTTGCTTACCAACACCAACTAGATTTTGTTTCTATCATATCCAAACCAGAACACATTTGGGTATTCTGAGATTTTACAGAGCATGTAATTTTTGTTACATGAACCTAACCTAACTTGTATTCTCATATGAAGTAATGCAAATCTACTTTTGTTCTAGTGGCGCTATTTTGGTCACATATAAGCAATTTTGGTTCATTTTACAGGGTGAATTCAAGTTTTTTTTTTTAAACTCAGTTTGAGCTTCATTTCATATCAGTGATAGCCATTTTAATTTATCTGAATAAAACATTTTTTTTGTCACTGTGTGTTACAAAGCTTCCCCCCACTCCCTTCATTCTTAAGAGAAAGCAAATCTTCTTTGGTTTATGTTTATGGCTTCTCTCCTCCTTTGAAAGCAGGGGCTAACTGATCATTGGCACAAATTAATGTTCTAGAATCTACCTTCATAATTAGAGTCTTGGATGTGAAGAAGTGAAGACTATATGTCAGGGGCTTTAGGTCTCTGCAGAGTTGAAGGGGGCAAGGTGAAGAGGGAGCAAGGTGAGGGAGAAGTGAACCTCTGCCTCTGTTCTCCTAGAGAAGATCGGCTTAGTCCTGTTTTGTATTTTGAGATACAATATAAGATCATGTTTACACAAGGAAGAAATGGTTCCACTTAACTTTAAAAAATAAAAATGGCTTAAAATATATTGCTAGAGGTCATATAGATAGGAATCAGGCTTTCTTTGCAGTTGCTGGATCTAAGCCCTTCAGCCCACACACGGGGGGGGGGGATTGGCTACATGTTTACTAACTTCTCAGAATCACAATCACACACACCACACACCACAAAATAGGCAAAAACAGGCACTTCTCTTAGGGGTGTGTACATTTAAAGTTTAGATGAAATATGGTAAGTGGTTTTGCTCATTTTTTAGAGTAAATGGGAAAAATTTTTGGGACAGAATCAGGTTTTCTTATCTTTAAACCGGGGCAAATATCTCATAATTATCTTTGTGTCTCCTTTTGGGACCTTATCCAGAAAGTATACAAATTATTAATATTCCCATGTAGAAGAATGACAGGGGACTCAACTTTTGTGCAGCCATGGATATCTTAAGATACACGCTTTGGATGTGTTACTCCATATAATATTAGGCGGTTACCACCAGCACTTCCAGTAAGCAAATCTGCAGGCCAAGCTGATGACACTCTACACACAGTGAAGCATTCATTCACCAAGGATGTTTTAAGAAGACATGATTAGGGAAGGGATACCAAGGGGTGGAAGAGCAGGAACTGTAATGCCAGGCAGATGTACATGGGAGAAGAGGCTCAGAGAAAATAACAACAAAAAAGAAACCTTGGAACCTGTCTCCTCATCAGTAAAAGAAAAATCATAATAACCATTTGCAGTGTTGTTCTGTTAGAAATAATGTAGAGAAAAACAGCTAAGAATCGATACATCATAGATATCACCCAGTCAGCAGATAGTGTGGTGTGGTTCACTGACCTCATGATGACTTGCTTGGCCAGTGGCATAGCCACTGTGGACTGCTGTAGCCATGTGCCATTGACAACTGTTACTCTTGTGGCAATTTTACTTCCCATCCTGCAGAAGAGCAGTGCCTTTGGGGACCTAGCCCAGGGTCTTGAACACATTGAATACTTGATGGAGGAAATTGAGTTCATCCACAAGTATTGGCTCAATGTGTCTCTTCAGAGCCAGCCTCCAGTTCCCATTGTATTGGTGAGACTTGTGCCACCATCACACTGGGGAAGGACGTTGCCTTCTTACTGGCAAATGAGACGCAAATGATTCTGAATTTTCAAAAAAAACTTTACTATGTAACATCTATACGGGTTATGACCTGTGTATCAGGATCACAGGCTTGACTTTGACTCCTTTTTCTAATACCTGGCCCCTGAAGCTCTCACTTTCAGTGACAGTAGGCTTCGGCCCTGAAGTAAAAGTCTATACATTGGGTCAGTTCACCCCTTGGGCCAGTGCAGAAAGGGAATAGAAGTGGACCTGCCTTTCAGGAGCCTTGAGAAAGGGGTAGGAGGCCGAGTGGGACAGCATGTGAGGAAAGTTCAGGGTGTGGAGGGGAGGGGCAGAGGGGATCTCTGGAAAGACAATCAGGAAGGGCGATGGGGTCTGGAGCTCTGGCATCCCCTTAGGTGAGGGCTGCTGTGGGACCACCAGAGCAGGTTGGAGGGGAACAGGGTCTTCTGCCTCGGGGCTGCTGCCTCTGAAGGCATGACGCCTGTCTTCAAGGGTGTGCGGCTCTGATGGAAGATCCGGAATTTGGAGTTGAATATCAGTATAGGCAACAGCCCGGGGAGGGTCTATTCTGATGGTGGCCGTCATGCCATATCTGCTTCGTTTGTTGACCCAGTAGAGCAGTGGACTATAACTGAAGGTGGCAGCTGGGCACGCTGTCTCCTCCGCAGGTTCTTCCTCCAGTGGAGTAAGAGCATGCAGCCACCAGTTATCACCGTGCAGAGCCCCAACGATCCGAAGTACCATGGGACTCATGCTGAGGCAGTAAAAAAAAAAAAAAAAAAAAAAGAGGCAAGCTGACTGACAGCTCTAGCTTGGGACCTGAACTATTTCTCATTCCTCTCCTGGATTTGGCTCATTCTTCCTCTCACTCCTTCCCACCCTTCTCAAAGACATGCCTAATAATTTCCTGATTCAGTCAAAGCTATATTTGCAGGGCACATAAGAGACCCCATTGGCCTTTTTCAGATAAGGAACACTAGGTGTAGAGTGGCCACACCTGCCCAGACTCAAGACAGGCCTTCTGGCTCCCAGTCCAGGACCCATGCAGTCATTCAGACCGAGAAGCCTCACTAAGGGCAAGGACCTCAATTGTATCTTTTCTGCTTGGGCAGAACATGGTCTCTGCCTTCGAGGAGTCCTTAGTTTTCTAGAGGAGTCTGTCTCTTAACTAAATAGCATTCCATTCAGACAGCCACCACCCCATCCATGCAAAGGGTCTTTCCTGAAAGTTTGTCGCTCACACTCAAAAGTTCTGGGTGTACTTACAGCCAGGGAGGCCCAGGTCCTCCTTTTGCGAATCCATAAAGTTCACTCTGGTTACCAGGCCTATGGCTCTGCAAAGAGTGAACCCACCCACTACTCTGCCCACCAATGGGAGTCCCCAGAAGGTCCCAGTCCCATTGTTCTCTAAAGATGAGATCACTGGGTTCTGAGCATCAGGAATTCTTGGGCTGGTCCTTGTAGAGTGGTTGGCAGTTGATGGAATAAGGGACTCCATCTTATGACATCTCATGAGCATGTTGTCTTCCATGAAAGACTGGTCCACCATTGAATTATCTGTTCCCAACTTTGTGTGGTGAACTCACAGGAAGCCCCCAGGAAAGGGTCCTTACTCCCTCAGGAGCTTCTACTTGTGTTTTCAGTTGTTAGGGAGCCATTTTCCAGTGGGGAGTGGGGCAGGGAGGACAGTGTGCATTGGACATCCCTACCCTCGAGAAGTGTCTTACCTAGTTGTCAGGGAACAAAATAGCTTAGAAGAACCATGTGGTCCAAACCTCCTCCTTTGGCCCCTACCATCTCTGTTTTGTTTCTTCAACAAGTGTTTTTTGGGCATCATTAGGTCCTGTGGGATCTCCCCTGTATGTGATCTGCTTCTCTTTCCAGCTCCGTCTCCCCCGCTACCACCCATCATATACCTTTCAGCCATGGGCATGCCAGATTCCCACAGACTCTGCTTATTCCCCTCTAAACTTTGGCTCAGACTGCTATTTCACTCAGGAGTGTCGCTCACCACATTTCCACCACCGAACACCTCCTTATCCTCCCAGGTGGTCAGCTCCCCAACTCTGATACAAATAGTTCTTTCAGTTGATTCCCCAATTTCTAGAACTCTGAAGCAGATGAATTTGAAACAAATTGGTCCCAGGGACAGGAATCAAATTGATTTCAACAACTATAAATTTGTATAAAGTGGAAAATATAGTGTTCTACAGATTTAATATATTATTTTTAGAAATCTGCTCTATTTGAACTGGTATAAAAGTGATGCCCTTTTAAATAATACCACTCACCTACCATGAACAGCTAAAGTTCAGATAAGTATAAATTAAACTGAAAAAATTAACCTGATGCTCTGCCACTGAGGCTTATTTTAAAATCAACATATTTTCCATCCCCTTCTCCCCATCCCTAACCTGGAACAGGATTACTTTTTGTCCCCACTCAGTTATCTGTCCTTGAGCACACACCCACCACAGGAGTGAAGAAATTCAGAGTTGGAGATGGCAGCAGAAGACTTAAAAAATGGTTATATCCCAGATTAAGAAGTGAAATAGGATCGGGCACACCTGAAATCACATCTTTATTTATTTATTTTTTATTTATTTATTTGTTGTTCAAAACATTATAAAGCTCTTGACATATCATATTTCATACATTAGATTCAAGTTGGTTATGAACTCCCAATTTTACCCCAAATACAGATTGCAGAATCACATCGGTTACACATCCACATTTTTACATAATGCCCTATTAGTAACTGTTGTATTCTGCTACCTTTCCTATCCTCTACTATCTCCCCTCCCCTCCCTTCCCATCTTCTCTCTCTACCCCATCCACTGTAATTCATTTCTCTCCTTGTTTATTTTCCCATTCCCCTCACAACCTCTTATATGTAATTTTGTATAACAATGAGGGTCTCCCTCCATTACCATGCAATTTCCCTTTTCTCTCCCTTTCCATCCCACCTCATGTATCTGTTTAATGTTAATCTTTTCTTCCTGCTCTTCCTCCCTGCTCTGTTCTTAGTTGCTCTCATTATATCAAAGAAGACATTTGGTATTTGTTTTTTAGGGATTGGCTAGCTTCACTAAGCATAATCTGCTCTAGTGCCATCCATTTCCCTGCAAATTCTATGATTTTGTCATTTTTTAGTGCTGCGTAATACTCCATGGTGTATAAATGCCACATTTTTTTTATCCATTCATCTATTGAAGGGCATCTGGGTTGGTTCCACAGTCTAGCAATTGTGAATTGTGCTGCTATGAACATCGATGTAGCAGTATCCCTGTAGTACGCTCTTTTAAGGTCTTCAGGGAAAAGTCCAAGAAGGGCAATAGCTTGGTCAAATGGTGGTTCCATTCCCAGCTTTCCCAGGAGTCTCCATACTGTTTTCCAGATTGGCAGCACCAGTTTGCAGTCCCACCAGCAATGTACAAGAGTACCCTTTTCCCCACATCCTCTCCAGCACTTGTTGTTGTTTGACTTCATAATGGCTGCCAATCTTAATGGAGTGAGATGGTATCTTAGGGTGGTTTTGATTTGCCTTTCTCTGACTGCTAGAGATGGTGAGCATTTTTTCATGTACTTGTTGATTGATTGTATGTCCTCCTCTGAGAAGTGTCTGTTCAGGTCTTTGGCCCATTTGTTGATTGGGTTATTTGTTTTCTTATTGTTTAATTTTTTGAGTTCTTTGTATACTCTGGATATTAGGGCTCTATCTGAAGTGTGAGGAGTAAAAATTTGTTCCCATGATGTAGGCTCCCTATTTACCTCTTTTATTGTTTCTCTTGCTGAGAGAAAACTTTTCAGTTTAAGTAAGTCCCATTTGTTGATTTTTGTTATCAACTTTTGTGCTATGGGTGTCCTATTAAGGAATTTGGAGCCCGACCCTACAATATGTAGATCGGAGCCAACTTTTTCTTCTATCAGACGCAGAGTCTCTGATTTGATATCTAGCTCCTTGATCCACTTTGAGTTAACTTTTGTGCATGGTGAGAGGAGGGGATTCAGTTTCATTTTGTTGCATATGGATTTCCAGTTTTCCCAGCACCATTTGTTGAAGATGCTATCCTCCCTCCATTGCATGCTTTTAGCTCCTTTATCAAATACAAGATAGTTGTAGCTTTGTGGATTAGTCTCTGTGTCCTCTATTCTGTACCATTGGTCCACCCTCCTGTTTTGGTACCAGTACCATGCTGTTTTTGTTACTATTGCTCTGTAATATAGTTTTAAGTCTGGTATCGCTATACCGCCTGATTCACACTTCCTGCTTAGAATTGCTTTTGCTATTCTGGGTCTTTTATTTTTCCATATGAATTTCATGATTGCTTTATCCATTTCTACAAGAAATGCCGTTGGGATTTTGATTGGCATTGCATTAAACCTAGAGAGAACTTTTGGTAATATCGCCATTTTGATGATGTTAGTTCTGCCTATCCATGAACAGGGTATATTTTTCCATCTTCTAAGATCTTCTTCTACTTCTCTTTTTAGGGTTTTGTAGTTTTCATTGTATAAGTCTTTCACCTCTTTTGTTAGGTTGATTCCCAAGTATTTTATTTTTTTTTTTGAGGATATTGTGAATGGAGTGTTTTTCCTCATTTCCGTTTCAGAAGTTTTGTCGCTGATATACAGAAATGCCTTTGATTTATGCGTGTTGATTTTATATCCTGCAACTTTGCTGAATTCATTTATTAGTTCTAGTAGTTTTTTTGTAGACCCTTTTGGGTCTTCTAGGTATAGAATCATGTCATCTGCAAATAGTGATAATTTAAGTTCTTCCTTTCCTAATTTTATGCCTTTAATTTCTTTCGTCTGTCTAATTGCTCTGGCCAGTGTTTCGAGAACTATATTGAATAGAAGTGGTGATAGAGGGCATCCCTGTCTTGTTCCAGATTTTAGGGGGAATGCCTTCAATTTTTCTCCATTGAGAATGATGCTAGCCTGAGGCTTAGCATAGATAGCTTTTACAATGTCGAGGTAAGTTCCTGTTATCCCTAGTTTTTCTAATGTTTTGAACATAAAGGGATGCTGTACTTTGTCGAATGCTTTTTCTGCGTCTATTGAGATGATCATATGGTTCTTATTTTTAAGTCTATTGATGTGGTGAATAACATTTATTGATTTCCGTATATTGAACCATCCTTGCATCCCAGGGATGAATCCTACTTGATCATGGTGCACAATTTTTTTGATGTGCCTTTGTATCCGATTCGCCAGAATTTTATTGAGGATTTTTGCATCTATGTTCATCAGAGATATTGGTCTGTAGTTTTCTTTCTTTGAGGTGTCTTTGTCTGGTTTCGGAATCAGGGTGATGTTGGCCTCATAGAATGAATTTGGCAGAGCTCCTTCTTTTCTATTTCCTGAAATAACTTGAAAAGTATTGGTATTAATTCTTCCTTAAAGGTTTTGTAAAACTCCACTGTATACCCATCCGGTCCTGGGCTTTTCTTGGTTGGAAGCCTTTTGATTGCTTCTTCTATTTCATCTATTGTTATTGGTCTGTTTAAGTTGTGAGTATCCTCCTGACTCAGTCTGGGCAAATCATATGACTTAAGGAATTTATCAATGTCTTCACTATCTTCTATTTTATTGGAATATAGGTTTTCAAAATAATTTCTAATTGTCTTCTGTATTTCTGTAGTGTCTGTTGTGATATTGCCTTTTTCATCCCGCATGTTAGTGATTTGAGTTCTCTCTCTTCTTCTCTTCGTTAGCATGGCTAAGGGTCTGTCGATCTTATTTATTTTTTCAAAGAACCAACTTTTAGTTTTGTTAATTTTTTCAATAGTTTCTTTTGTTTCAATTTCATTGATTTCCGCTCTGATTTTAATTATTTCTTACCTTCTGCTACATTTGCTGTTGTTTTGCTCTTCCTTTTCTAGGGCTTTGAGATGAAGTGTGAGCTCATTTATTTGTTGTTTTTTCCTTTTTTTGAGGAATGACCTCCAAGCAATGAATTTCCCTCTTAAAACTGCTTTCATTGTGTCCCATAGATTCCGATATGTTGTGTCTGTATTTTCATTTATCTCTAAGAATTTTTTGATTTCTTCCTTTATGTCTTCTGTAACCCATTGATCATTCAGTAACATATTGTTCATTTTCCATGTGATGTAGGATTTTTCCTTCCGTCTTTTATCATTGATTTCCAGTTTCATTCCATTATGATCAGATAAAATGCATGGTATTATCTCCACCCCTGTATATTTACTGAGGGTTGCCCTATGGCATAATATATGGTCTATTTTTGAGGAGGATCCATGTGCTGCTGAGAAAAAAGTATATCCACTTGATGATGCTTGATATATTCTATATATGTCAGTTAAGTCTAGGTTGTTGATTGTGATATTGAGTTCAACAGTTTCTTTATTCAGCTTTTGTTTGGAGGATCTGTCCAATTGTGAGAGAGGTGTGTTGAAGTCACCCATAATTATTGTGTTGTGGTCTATTTGATTCTTGAACTTGAGGAGAATTTGTTTTATGAACGTCGCAGCACCATTATTTGGTGCATAAATATTGATAATTGTTATGTCTTGTTGGTGAATGGTTCCTTTTAACAGTATATAATGTCCTTCTTTATCCCTTTTGATTAATTTAGTCTTGAAGTCAATTTTATTTGATATGAGGATGGCCACCCCTGCTTGCTTACGAGGACCTTGTGCATGGTATATTTTTTCCCAACCTTTCACCTTCAGCCTGTGGTCTTTTCCAATCAGATGTGTCTCCTGGAGGCAGCATATTGTTGGATTTGTTTTTTTAATCCATGTTACCAGCCTATGTCGCTTTATTGGAGAGTTTAAGCCATTAATGTTTAGAGTTACTATTGATATATGGTTTGTACTTCCAGCCATGTTTGATTATTTATCTTCTTCTTTTTTTTTTTTTTTAATTTAGTTTGTTTCTCCATGGTTAGCTTTCCCCCCGCCCTCTGTCTTTATAGAGGCACTTCCCACTGATGGTTTTGGTTATTGTTTTTCATTTCTTCCTCGTGTAGTGTTTTGCTCAAGATGCTTTGCAATGCTGGTTTTCTGGCTGCAAATTCTTTTAGCTTTTGTTTATCATGAAAGATTTTTATTTCGTTATCGTACCTGAAGCTTAATTTTGCTGGATACAGAATTCTTGGTTGGCATCCATTGTCTTTCAGTGTTTGAAATACGTTGTTCCAGGATCTTCTCGCTTTCAGCGTCTGTGATGAAAAATCCGTTGTTAACCTTATTGGTTTACCCCTGAATGTAATCTGCCTCCTTTCTCTTGTAGCTTTTAGTATTTTCTCTTTGTTCTGTATATTGGATATCTTCATAACAATGTGTCTTGGCGTTGGTCTACTGTGATTTTGTATGCTCGGTGTCCTGTATGCATCTACAATTTGTATATCCGTTTTCTTTTTTATTTCTGGAAAGTTTTCTGTAATTATTTCTTTCAGTAGGTTACTCATTCCCTTGGTTTGAATCTCTGTACCTTCTTCTATCCCGATGACTCGTAGGTTTGGTTTCTTTATGTTATCCCATATCTCTTGGATGTTTTTCTCGTGGTTTTTAACCAGCCTTTCTGAGTTGGCTAGGCTCTTTTCAAGATGATATATTTTGTCTTCATTATCTGATGTTCTGGCTTCTACTTGCTCCACTCTGTTAGTGATACTCTCAATTGAGTTTTTAATTTGGTTTATCGTTTCCTTCATTTCTAGAATTATTGTTTGGTTTTTTTTTTTTTATAATCTCAATCTCCTGATAAAGATGCTTAACTTCTTCTTTTATCTGTCTATGTAATTCATTTTCAAAGTGTTCTTTCACTGTTTGGATTTGCTGTCTCGTATCCTCTTTAAGGTTCCATTCCATCTGTCTAAGGTATTCCTTGAGTTCTTTATATGACCATTTTTCTGCTGACTCTAGGTCCTCCTGAATATTTAGGCTGTCCTTCATTGTTTGTACTCCTTTTCTTCCTTGCTTTTTTATGCTGCTCATGTTACTTCTTGTTCTGTTTGACTGCTGAGTTACTGTTTACTCTTATAGATTTATTTGATGCTTGAGAGGAAAGATATTAGAAGGGAAGGGAAGAAGTCACTAAAGAGAATGAGAGTAGGCAGGTAGAATTCAAGTAAGGGGGAATAAGAAGATTGAAAAGAAATGAAAAGACAAAAGAAACAAGAATAACAAAGATTAGATAATAAAGAAAGAAAGACGAAAAAAAAATTTTTAACAAAAATAATAGTGATAATAAAAAATGAAAATTAAAATTAAAAAAATAATAATAATAAAATTAAAAAAAATTAAAAAATAGAAACATTGAAAAAAAATTAAAGAACAACAACAAATAAAAATTGAAAATGAAAGAAAAAGAAGAAAAAAAAAGAAAAAGAAAAGAAAAAAATGATAATAATAATAATAATAAATGCAGTCCTAGAGTTCTATTAACTTCTCTTCCAGTAGGTGGAGCTGTGCCCACCGGGCCAAGCTTCTCCTCTCAATAGGTGGGAACCATTCACTGTGCAGCAGCTCTTTCTCCTAGACTGGGCGCGTCTCCAATCCTGAGTGTCTAGGGCCTTGTCTTGTGTTTCCTCAAGCCAGGCCGTGCTCACCTGTGGCGCTCACCACAATACTGGCTACACGCCAGGTCTGCTGCTCCTGGGAGCCCTGTTTTCATGAACACCTGGGCTCACTCTCCCTGTTTGCCTCCCTCAGACCCTAAGTTTGTAGAGCTTGGGGCTGAGATCCCCCAGCGAATTTGCTTGCCCTCCTGTAGCCACGCCCCCGGTAGCTGGTGCAAGAGCCCTCAGTTGTCAGCACTGGTGGGAGCGGTAGCCGGGAGTTCCGCGCCGCGAGTCCCGCGCCACTCCTGATTCCCTCGGTCTGGTTATTGCGTTCACAGGAGAGCTGGGAGTGGCCCTTAAGGTTTCCCCGCTGTGTGGAGAGAGATGACTAGGGGATTACACACCTGTCGCGCTGGTTTCAATGCAGTTATCTCCTCCGCCCGTGACGCCATTTCTCTGCCATGGTGATATCCCATGCAAATGGTGACCGTTTGTTCTCTTTGCCGGATGACCAATGCAACGGGTGGGTCCTGACTGTCTCTCCCAATCCCCGTTTCAGTCCTGTGGCCACTGCCTATGAAGGCTCGGTTGGCTTTTACCTCTGTAAGTTCCTAAGGGCCGGCCAATTATTTCAGCGGGATCGTTAGTGCTGAGTCACACGAAGCAGGCGAACCGGAGCTTAATTGCCTCCGATTCGGGCTCTGTGTGTGTGTTCTGAGGGGCCCAGCCTGTACACCCCAGATCCACGTCAGCTCAGCATTGCCTAGTGATCCTGAGCAAACAGCATTTAGACAGTTTACGGCTCCCTATGCCCGCGCAGTTGAAGATGTCAGAGACTTGATCTCTCTGCGCCTGCCACCATGTTACATCTCCTCAGTAATATTCATGTTGCCCTTACAGCTTCCTGGTATAAGCAAGTTCTTGGGATTATACAAACTGCTGCTTCTGTTTCCAGTCCAGATTTCTAGAAATGAAACCCTGCTGCCGTCGCCTCCGTCTCTGGGCCGTGCTGACGAGTGTCGCGCTTGTCTGCGACCGTAGCAGAGCCGCCCTGGCCTCCGCAGCTCTTCAGCCCGGTGCCACGCCCCAGGGGCCCAAGCGGCTGCTGCCGCGGCTCTCCGTCCCCCTCCTCCGGAGCACGGGTCCCCTGGCAGGGGGGTGCAGAACGACCCCAGAGCAGGCTCTGCCCGAAGGTGCAGCGGCGAACAGGCCACAGAGACGCTCGAGGCTGCAGTCCAGCCTTCGGAGGACAGGGCTCGGCACGCAGCCCAGCTCCAACCTCTAGGTGCGGCTGCCGGACAGTGTATACAGAGCCATCAAGACAGCAAGTAGAAAGCAAATGGCGGCTCCCGCGGAGTGGATTTTCGGCACAGAAACCACAGCCCCGCCAACAATCCTAATCCGCAAACTCTCCCTGTATAAAAAATATTCAAAAAAAAAAAGAAAAAAAAAGGCGGGGCGCACTGAGCTTTCTTTGCCTCGGGTACTTACAATCCACTGCTGATTACACATTCAGCTTCTCCGCCCGGAGCGAAGCGAAAGAGGAAGCAGATGGGAGCAAAGTGCCCGCGGCTCTGAGCAGCCAAGCGTCTCTTTTTCGATTTCTTTGTTCTTCCTGCTCCTTGGCAAAGTGGTCCACTACAGATTAACGGTGAAAGGAGCTTTAACAGACTGTGCGAAATCTCTATTAAAGCCGCTGCTTTGAGCACCACGCTCAGCACTTCAGCAACCCCCGTACGCAGCGGCCATCTTCCACTCTATTGTTGGTATTTTACAATTAACATTTCTAAAACATCTGACATCTCTCAAAATCTGCAAAAACCTCTTTTATAGCTTAATAAAATCAGTGAATTATAACTTTACAAGGATATATATATATATATATATATATATATATATTGTTTCAATTCTTCAAATCTAAGTGACCTTCTAAGTTAATGGCCACATAATATGTGGCATGTTTTGCCCTATATTAATATTTGATTTATACTAACAGTTTTCACATGAATAAACATCTAAGCGCTAACTGTTATCAGGACCAAAAGAAAAATATGAATCTAAGCTCCTTAATGCCTTTGCATCCAAATTCCTCTCTACCTTGTTAAAAGACACCCTCTTTATCCAGGTGCTCAAGACAAAAATGTGGGGTTTATATTTATTTATCTCCATATTGATTAATTTTAGTAATGGTTTTGCAAATTTAAATTAACATTCTATTCTCACTCCGTCCATTTTTCCTTAGTACCACTGTAAACTGGTACTTGCATTACTGCAATAATTTTAAATTTTGTCTTGTACAAATTCTTGTCTTGTATCGCCCAGAAGAACAAATCTTTAAAAACTATAAAATGAAAATTACATGAATAAAAATTACATGATGTATTTTCTCTGCTTCAAGTCCACTCATGGCCTTTACACAATTTCAAATGAAATTTAATCCTCCCCTGACTAAATTCCTGATTTACCAATCTTGGAATTTGAAGGCCAACTTATCTCTTGAGGACCTTATGCCTTTTCCAGTTTACTAAGCCATACAAGTACATTTCTCCCTTAGAAACTGTAAAGTGTACTATTTTTGGTCAAATTGGATATTCTTTGCCTAAGATTAGCATGCTTGTTTTCTTTTTTTTTTTTTTTTGTCTTTAACATCCTAGATCCAACCCATATCCTCAGAAAGTCCATCTCTTATTCTCCATTGAGTTTTTAACCTAGTAATGCTCTACTCTGTTGTTCTAATCTTATTTTATGCATTGCACTACCACTATAAAGTGTTTTCTTATTAAATATGCACTTGTGCTTTCTAACAACAGCGAGACTGATTTTCATGTTCAATCCTTCATCCTGATTAGAATAAAACTTGGTGTATGGTAGATGTCCAACACACACTGATAAAGAATAAAATAATCAATGACAAATTATTTTGTAAAACTTGATTTTTAAATCTTATCAAATTAAAATAAGCACATTAAATTTAGTTTACATCAATAAAATAAAGTTTATTTATTTTAAATATTTCCAGTGTACTCTATATCTACCATAAATGAGGTATACTAATGACAAGGAGTCTAATGTTCTATCTCCTACATAGGACAGTTTTATAATAATGTATAATATTTAGTACTTCTCAGATACTTATATGAACAGTAGACATTTCTGTATATGAGGTGACAATAGCAGAATATTTTTTGAGGTATTACAGAAATGATATATCCATAAAAAATACAATTCAAATTCTTTCTCCAGAAATAATTCATTTTTTTTTTTGTAATTCTCATGGCTGTCTAGTAAGTCATCATTGTTATCCTCACATCAGGTAAAATAATCTAGGTCCTGTTGTGATGATAAATATTCCTGAATGCTTAGTAGCTTACCAATGCAAAGTCTGATCTCCCACTTTTTCTACCACATGTCAGTCAAGGGCTGCACTCATAATCCTCTTCTATGGGGTCAGACTGTTCAAGTAGCCATGATTTCTACCATCGCCAATTTCTTTGGGCAGAAGGAAAAGAGTTTTCCTTTTTTCTTTACCATCCAACATCAACAGAGTTTACATACTTAATACAGCTATTCTGAAAATTGTATTTGTGAAAACAATGGGTAAAATCATTTATAAATGCTATATTTTTTGAATATTACAAATTTTAAATGGATCTTTCATACTGAGCAATTCTTTTAGCTTTCAGATTATGGTTTTCCAAATCTGTTTTTCCTGCTTTGTTTTATACCCTTCATAATTTTGTATAGAAATTATTTCTGGGTAATGTTGCATTTTAATTTCTATAATTTATTCAAATGTGTTATTCAATTTTAATTAACCCAAAAATATTTGATATTTCATTTGTTGTTGAAATATGATATATCAAGAAATATGTAATGTTTTGAACAACCAACAATAAAAAATTAAAAAAAACAAAAAACAAAAAACAAATTTTAAATGGATCTTTCATACTGAGCAATTCTTTTAGCTTTCAGATTATGGTTTTCCAAATCTGTTTTTCGTGCTATGTTATATACCCTTCATAATTTTGTATAGAAATTATTTCTGGGTAATGTTGCATTTTAATTTCTATAATTTATTCAAATTTGTTTTTTAGTTTTAATTAATCCACAAATATTTGATATTTGATATTTAATTTGTTGTTAAACAAAACATGAAAGACATTTATTATTTTGAATGAGATATAATTATATAAGCAAAATATTAACCAAAAGTTAAAAATAGAGTAGTTTCACATTTTAGAAAACTTAAATGCATTATATATATATATATATATATATATATATATATATATATATATATGTGTGTGTATACATATATATGTGTGTATATATATATATATATATATATATATATATATGTTATTAACCCATAATTTCTTTCCTAAATTCTCCTACTCACAATTCTTTTGATTTCTTAGGAAAATAAATTTCTAGGATTCAGAAGTTTCTTTAGCTTTCCAGCTCAATGTGCTATTCAAAGAAACATGGTTTCCATAAAAATGTTATTTCATACATCAAAGTAAAATATGACTTAAATTCCATTAACGTAAAATGTGTTTCTTTTAAATCAGTCCTTTAATGTCAATCAATATGACTGAGTTGCTATCTATGAAAGAAATATCCTTTGTGAAGTGCATCTGGGGCTGCTATAAAACACTACTGTGTGGGTGGCTTAAGTAGCAGAGTTTCTCAGAATTCTGAAGGAAGGGATGCACAAGATCAGGTTGCCACCAGATTCAGTCTGTTGAGGGCTCTCCTATTGGCTTGCATACAATTGCCTTTTCACTGTGTTGTCATTCCTAGGTTGCTGCAAAATCCCTCTCTCCCTTTCATTCTTTCTCTCTCCCTCCCTCCCTTCCTCCCTCAATGACTCTTCCTTTTCTTATGAAGACACTTATTTCATCAAGAGGGACACACCCTCATGACTTAATCTAAACTTCCTGGGGACCCCCTGCAAATACCACCATACTGAGAGACAGGACTTCAAATTATCAATTGGTGGGGAACATTCACATTTAGACCATCAAAGAGGGTAAAGATTCTTCACTCAAGAAGAATGAGGGTGTAGAAGAAAATAGAGTTTAAGAAGTTAGCAAGTGTAAAGATATGGAGTCTGAGCCCACTTTGAGAAGTTGCAAGGTTAACACATGGTTGCATTGCCCCAGAAAAAAATCCTAGCCAACACTGTATCCTTCTCCACCCAGCCTCCTGCTTAAAAGTGTCATCTTGACACTATCCATCATAAGTCTTAGAGGTCGCCAGGCAGGTGCCTCTAACAGCTCAGTCAACCTAGACTTATGAACTAGCCAGGGAGCCCTGCCCAACCTCCCATGCCCTCAAGATATAACAAGGAAGCCCTCATAAGTAGCTCAGCCTGCATGCATCCCAAGAAAACAAATAGGTGCCAACCTCTTGCTGACCTGGAAGAGGACAGTGGTCTCAGCCACCCTCTCACTGCTAAAAGCTGGGAGGATCTGCCTCTCCACCCTCAGCTCAGGGAAATAGCCAGGCAGTCAGGTCTGAGTGGCTGAGCCTTCCAAAGCTCCTATAAAACAGACAGATGGATTTATCCAAGAACCCACAACCACAGGAAGTGTCTGAGCAGCCTACCTGAGTGACCTGTTCTGCTCATGTCCCTGGAAATTAACCATACAGCCATGTCTATCTCCCTGTAGCCCCATGACCATTTTCAATCCCATTCTCAGAAGTTTGAAATGGTGAGATCCTAAGAAAAAGATGGGAATCCCTCACCACTTAACACCAGATCATGAAGGGGACAGGCAGTTACTGTGATCAGTCTCTGGAGGTCCCATGAAGTCATCTGTGTACTCCTGGGAACTGATAGGTGACCTGTCTGGGTACAGTAGTAAAGCCTCCTGTGTAGTTCTCAGACATGAATAGACACTATATTTTTCTGCTGGGAACTCTGCACTGTCCCTACCCTGGCCTAACAAGAAAATGTCACCATCAAGCAACTCATAATAACTGACATGTACACCACACCCAGAGCTGAGTGTACTATGCCCACAGCTGCCAGTTAATGTGTCATGTCAATCAAGAGGAACATCCAAACTGGAGGTGCAATTTCATAATTCCTGCAACCTAGGACACTTGGATATCCACAATTATTGATGACATTGATTACAAATGAATAAACTACACAGATACTACACTAAATTACCCACCTGGAACTCAAACCAATGTATCACATTCAAGTGACAGCCTGGGGCACATTGCCAGGAGCAAGTTCTTATTTAAAAGCTACCCTACATAAGTAGCAGAGACAACTGAGATATCAGATGCACAAATAACAACATAGGGACATAGGAAGCATGAGAAAACAAGGTAACATTATACCTTCAAAGGAGCATAGCAACAGATCACAAAGAAAAGAAAATTGATAAACTCATGGAAATATGATTTAGGAGGACTTTTAAGAAAAGAGTCAATGTAAGATAATATAGACAGACAATTCAATGAAATTCTTGATATGAATAAGAAATCAAGGAAAGGGATTGAAATCATTAAAAAGAACCAAACATTGGAACTAAAAAGGAGACACAATAAATAAAATAATAGACAAAATTGAGAGCTTCTACCACAGAATACATATAAGGCATTTGTAAGCTGAAAGACACTCTTCTGAAGTAATCTTGTCAGAAAAACAATAATAATAATAACAAAAGAATAAAGAAAGCCTTCAAGAAATATGGGCCACCAATAAGTGAGCAAATATTTGCATTACATATGTTCCAGAAGAAGAAGAGAAGGAAAAAAAATCATGCAAAATTAAACTATGGACAAAAAAAATACACATTATGGGAAAGAAAATGACTCACAGGTCTAGGAAGTTCAGAAAGCCTATAGTAGATTCACCCCCAAAAAAATCCTCTGAGGCATAATATTGTCAAACTGTCAAAAGTACAAGATGAAAACAATTATTTAAAAACATCAAGGAACACCTAGGAAATCTTCACGAGACTAGTAGCTCACATTTTAGCAGAAATTTTTATAGGCCAGAAGACAATGGGGTGATGCATTCAAAGACCTAAATGAAGCACAAAATCAAAAACAAAAAACAGATACCCAAGATTACCATTTCTAGCAAAGCTTTCCTCTAGAAATGAAAAAGATATAATGGGTTTTCAAGACAAGCAAAAACAAAGGGAATTCCTTACCATAAAAGCTCAAGGGAGTCCTACATTAGAAGTGAAAGATGATAACTACAGTTAAGGATATGCATAAAAATACCAACCTCACTGCTAGAACAGAAACACAAAAGAAAAAGAAGAGAATCAATCATCAATGTTGAAAACCATCCAACCACAAACAAGAACAAGACCACAGGAAGACAGGGGAAAAGGAAACAATGAGCAATAAGAAAATAATCCCTCCAAAGGACAGGACTATGTGTGTAGATATTGGTAGTAATCTTGAACTGAAAAATATTAAGTTACCAATTTAAATCAAAAACTTGCTGAATGGATAAAAAACAATATCCAATGATATTCTGGTTTCAAGAAAGTTACTTCATTAGAAAATATAAATACACACTGAAAGTGAAGGTATAAAAAAGTTACAAGACAAACAGAAACCAAAAGTATATAGATGTACCAATACTTATATCAGGTGTAATGGATATTAAATCAAAACAAAATATGAAAGAATAACGTTAATCAAGGAAGAGAATAATATCTACACAGGAAACTACAAAACACTGAGGAAAGAAACAAGAGGTCAAAAATAGAATGAAAGTAAATATATGCCAGTTTATGGATAAGAAGAATTCATGTTTGTTAAAATGCATACAACCCAATGTGCCTATAGATTTAATGCAATTTTTTATCAAAATACCAATGACCTTATTCACATAACTAGGGGAAAAAGACAATCTTTAAATATTTACAGAGTCAGGGCCTTGGGTTATGGCTCAGCAGTAGAATGCTTACCTCGAAAGTGCAAGGTCCTGGGTTCGATCCTCAGCACCACATAAAAACAAACAAAGAAAACAATAAATAAATAAATAAATAAATAAAGAAAGTAAAGGTATTGTGTCCAAATACAACTACAAAAAAATAAAAAAAAATATTTACAGGATCAAAAAATAATACCCTGATATGTCAAACCAATAATGATCAAAACATACAAAACTGGAGGCATTTATGACACCTGACTTCAAAATATACTACAAAGCTATAGTAATCAAAGAGCATGGGATTAACATAAAATAAACACAGACCTATATGACATAGTAGAAAACCAAAAAATAAATCCATGTTCTTAATCAGTCCACTTATTTTAACAAATGCATCAAGAATATACATTAGAGAAAGGAAAGTCTCTTCAATAAATGATGTTGGGAAAACTGGACATCTACATGTATCAGAAAGAAACTAGACTCTATCTTTGGTCATATATAAAAATCAACTAAAAAATGAGTCACAGACTTAAATGGAATTACATCAAACCAAAAGCTTCAGTATATCAAAATAAAAGGATCAGCAGAGTGAATAGATGGCACAGAGAAAAGAAGAAAATATTCTCCAAATATGTATCCTAAAATGGATTAATTTCCAGAATACTTAAGGAGCTCAAATAGCTCAAGAAAACAAAAATAAATAAATTATCTGATTGAAAATAACCTGAACTGACATTTTTAAGACATTCAAGCAAATGGCCAAAGAATATATAAAAAACTACTCTATATCACAAGCACCAGGAAAAGCAAATAAAGGCCACAATAATCTCACTCTATTTAGAACAGTGATTATCAAAAAGAAAAACAAAACAGAAAGTGATGATGAGGATGCAAAGAAAGGTAACTATCACATCCTCCTGGTGGGATTGCTTTCAATTTTGGAAACACAATTTTTTTTTTCTCCAAAGTCTAGAAATGGAACAGCTATAGGGTCCAGCATATGCACTACTAGGTATATAATCAAAAGAACTAAAATCAGTATTTTGAAGAGATCTGCACTTAGAATTTATTGCAGGGCTTTTCATTATTGCCAAGATAGAGAATTAGCCCAGGTTACCATCAATGAATGAATGAATGGATAAAGAAAGTGTAAGATAAAAATACAATGAAATATGATTCATTCATAAAAGGACTGAAATTCTGAATTTTTCAGCAACATGGATGGAACTAAACAACATTATTGGAAGTAAAATAATTGGGGCACAAAAGACCAAATACTACATATGCTCACATTCAGAGGCTAAAAGTTAGACTTTAAAGAAGTAGAGAATAGAAACAGAGTTACCAGATCCTGGGCAGGGGTGGGAGGAGAGAGGAAGGAGAATGCTTGGTTACTAAGTACAAGGGGTACAATTGAATAGAATGGATAATGTCTGATGTACAGTAGGGTAATTATGCCAACAACAACTAACTGATTATTTTAAGACAGCTAGTAGATGTATTTGGAATGTTCCCAACACAAAGAAATGATAAATGTATGAAATAATAGAAAGGCCAAGAAACCAGAGGACATCATTACACATTGTACACATATAAGGAAACATCACCCTATAACCATAATTATGTGCAATTATTATGCATCTGTTGCAAGTGAAATACATTTTAGAAAAGACAAAAAATAATTTTTTCTCCAAGTATTAGAAATTGATGTTATGCTTTCATATTTAATACACAAGGTGGTCTTCTAAATATTTTCATATTTTTTATTAGTTTACAGCCATATTTCAATAACACACTATATACTCAAAATTAATATATATTAAATGTGAGGCACAAAATTGTTTCTATTTTAGCTCTTTTTATTTCCATTTTAATTAATAATGTTTCCTGTTCATTTCAATTTAATATAAAAAAACCTATGAGAGAAAACATTTCTTTTCTTCTTACTTATTAAAACTTGCTGTCTTTCATTAACCTTGAATAAGTATATTCACTTAATGGCACTATAAAAATATTGGTGTGGTTATAATTAGATCATTAACTTTATTGCTATAATCATTATACACGGTTAAACTATACTCTCAGCAACACAATTAGTGTCCAGTTGGTACAGGTGGTCTCTAAGAATTTTCTGAGTGTAACGTACACCCTTGTAAGTGAAAAATTAATTATAAACAATTCATGTTTATTTTCATCTAGTAAAATGATGGCATACCATATTAGGTCATACAAGATATTTTCTGATTTACCAAATATCCATTTGCTTGCTTTGTTATATTTATATAATAAAGTTTACATATATATTTAAATTACTATTATCAGTCAATTTATTCTCATTTACATGAACAAAATATGATTTCAACAATGTATCAGAAATTTTATACAATCACTTGAAATTATTATATTTCAACATTAAAATGTTGTCTTTCTTTACTCAAATAGCAAATAAAGAGCTCAATATTACATCAGCCAACCTACTCAATTATTGTGAAACAAAATAGATTAAAATAAGTATAAATACTAAGGAGCCTTTAATGCAGTTGGTTCATACTTTTTGAGACTCATACAACTGTAAATACTTATAGAAATAGTAAATTACTTTGCTGTAAAATAGCAATACAGAGGGTAGAACAGTTAAATCCAGGAATTGACACACACAGTGAAAGCCACAGAAGTGGTCTGTGAGGGCTGGGATTGTGGCTCAGTGGTAGAGCACTTGCCTACACACATGAGGCACTGGGTTGGATCCTTAGCACCACATAAAAATGAATATATATATATATATATATATATATATATGTGTGTGTGTGTGTGTGTGTGTGTGTGTGTGTATACTGAACTGAAGTGGATTATGAAGGCAGATAATGGGAAGCTATCGTCTTTTTAATTTGTTTGTGCTCCTACTATAGGATTTTATATTTTTTCATTTTATCTTCTTTAACTTTTTCAATTTTATAAGTGATAGTTTAAAAGCCTTTCATTTTAAGATAGGTAATGATCATATTATTTGATAGCTATGAAGCCATAGTATTTCCATATTGAAACTGTTAGGCATAGTGTTTTTTCAGTCTTCAGCTTCCTGATTCTTTCTCTCCCCAGACTTTACTTTATTCAACAATATACACATTCTCCCAACAACAAATTCCCAAGCTCCTCTCTGGTATACATGTATAAATTTGCCTGACAAATTTACAATTAAAACAAAAGAATTTTTTCCTGCTCTTTTGTAATTTCAATATGTCTCTGCCCCTGTGCATGGGATGCTATAGTCTCTTCCCTTCTTAAGCTTTCTTACAATAGTGTTGCACATGCCTTATCATTATTTCACTTACACTACTGAATCACAACTATAAAACTTTTCTTCAATACTTTATTTTGTCATAAATCAAACAAAATATTCCTTTAATTTCATGTGCTTCTCCACATACAAGGGTGTCTGCTCCAACTTTAGATAAATCTCCCTTAGTGAAAAAATTCTCTTTCTTCAATCTCCAATTCATCTGGATAATTTTCTCTGAATCAAATTCAAAATAATATTTTATACCCAAAATGTTCAGGTTCTGTTCAAAGTTACAAATGACTTTAGATGGTCACTAGTCCTTAATGATGATCTTGCCCCAACAGTAGCATAATGACACAAATCAATCACTCCTTATTTTCTGCAATGTTTACTTTGTTTAGATTACAAGATTTAATTCTCTCAAAACTTACTTTCTATATTTTTTTCAACTTTATGGATTGCTTCATATTGAGTTGCAGAATCATTAAAGATAAAAATAATGTGGCACTTTTGAAAAGGATTACGATTTGTTCAAGACAATAAGAGTAGATCATGCCAAATCCCTAATTTAGCAAACATATCTGGGAATCATTAATTAAGGAGCAGACTGTTGATGTCACTTTATGGAAAATCCCTAAGAGGAAAGATCAAGAGTTGGAATATTCTTGCTAAATTAACTCAACAAAGTTCTTTGGGAAAACAGATCAAAGGCTTACACATCAAATATAATATACAAGGAGATTTAGTAACTTGTTCAGATATAAAAGGAATTCAGATGTCAAGGGTGGGTGGATACTTGTTGAAATGGCTTGGGATGATTTTTGTGAAAACTAACCAAGAGAGGCCAAACATTGGACATGGAGAGCAAGGTCAAGGCAAATTCAAAAAGAAAGCCCCTAGGACCCTGAATAATGTTGGATCAAGGTAAGAGTCTTCATCAGATATCACATACTTTTATCAAACTCTGAATTTGGAATTCTCCAGAATTTAATCTTGGGGATCTTCCTCTTCTGTCTATAGTTAACTCCCTAGGTGATCTAATCTAATAGGATGGCTGTCAACACCCTGTATAGTTTTCTAATTCCATTTTAAAATTTCTATCCTAAATGTTTTCCAAAATTCAGATGTGGATATACAACTAGTTGCAGGGCACATATATTCAAATTACTTATAATAATATGTCAAAAATCCTAAAATCTTACCTCTGATTGTTGCCTCTGCCTTTAGTGTTGTAATCTCAAAATAAAAACACATTACATTCCAGGGTTATCTTTATGTTAACCCCCTGGTATTACATCAAGCCCATGTAACCTTCTCTTGAAAATTGACCCAAAGTTTTATAAAACCCAGTGGTTTGATCTAAGTTCATATTACCTTTAGCTCTTCATGGATTATTACATTAGTTACCAACAAATCCTGTTTCCTCTTTTGTCTTCATAACATGTATACTTCATTTGGCAACCAGACCAATTCATGTAAATTGCAAGTCATGTAATATTAATCCCTTGTACAATGCTCTCAAATACTTTTCAGTTTATAATGATTTGTGGAATAAAAACTTCTTACTATGATAGTTGAAGTTTTACCCTATCTATTCTTGACATTATCCTCTATCCTAAACATGTCAGTCAGCATTTGTTACTATAATAAAATATCTGAGGTGGAAAAAAAAGGAGAGGAAATTTATTTAACTCACAGTTTTGGAGGATTAAAGTCCAAGATCAGGAAATCTTATTGATTTGGACTTGGTGAGGATGGTGGATAGTGGTGCATTTTACCAGGCATATTTTGACAGGACTTCATGTGTGGGGAAAATTGTACATTTCCATTGCTATACAGGAACTCGAGAGAGAGAGAGAGAGAGAGAGAGAGAGAGAGAGAGAGAGAGAGAGAGAGAGACAGAATGGCACACTCATGTGCTATGCACTGGGGACCTATAATCACTTTCAATAACAGTCACAATAGTACCTGTAATGGGGCCCTTCCTTCCAAAGGTAACTTCAAATCCCAACAGTGCCAACCTGGGTGCCAAAAATTTAATCACAATAGACCCTTGGTGAACACATCCACCAGACCACACATAAACCAAAGAACTCAGCTAATTTGGATTCCTCTCCCTTTCTTTACATGTGACTAGTGAGCTTTGACCAATTCATGTATACTCCTCCATCTGTGCTTTTGCATTGGTTAATATTTAAAAATTTGTCCCTCAATTTTTAGTAAGACTTAGTTTCTCATTTATATTACATCTTGACTCAAATATCAATTTTTTCAAGATGGAGTCTCCAAATCCCTTGTATAAATAGCTCTATAAAGTGCTGCATAAGTACGTAGGTACTTACTCTGACTTACATTATTCATAGCCCTTATTTCCCTACTAGAATACACAGTAAGTTATAGAATGAATTTTGACTTTATTGTATTCAATGTTAAACTTTCATGATAAGTATTTAATATATGGTTATTGAATTAATACATGTTTCATGCTTCATATGCTTAAAATATACTTTACAATGAAGGAATAAAAAATATAAGTCATATATAAAAGTAATGTTTTTGACATTGGAAAAGAAGCCAGGGTATAAGTTAGTTCTAATTTTACAGACTACAAAATTTTGCATAAATTTCTCAAATTTTGGAGTCGTATCTTCAGTTTTAAAAAGGAATTAATGTATTTTGTATAATGATGAAGATGTGAATTTGGTGTCAACATACCTTATATACAGAGATATGATAAATTGTGGTATAAAGGTGTATTAAGAATTGTAATGCAAAAAATAATAATAATAAGAGAGCTCATGTATAATGGCTTAATTTGGCATGAACATGCTTTATATACAGAGTTACGAAAAATTGTGCTGTGAATAGATAATTATGATTGTAGTGCATTCCACTATTGTCATGTATGTAAGAAATTAAAAAAGAAAAAAGAAAAAGAAAATAATAAAATAGCACACACACTAAAGAAGAAATTAATATGTAACTAATATGAATGTATATATCATAGACCTACCTAAATTAATATGTAAATGGGTATTTCATTTCTGTCAATTTCTAAGGTTTTTATTCATACCCAGATTGAACCTAGGGGCATTTAAACACTGAGTCACATCTCCAGGCTTTTTTTTACATTTTATTGAAGACAGGATCTCACTGAGCTGCTTAGGGCCTCCAAGATTTATTAGTGGTAAGTATGGCAGAAAATAAATTAATGTAACTACACTACAAACTGGAAAAATGACTGACAATTTTCTGTCTGTGCATCTCCTTCTAAATTGCATGCCCTTAAAAAAGTCAGACTGGAGTTCAGTCCTAACATAGGTTAAAGTTTATAGGTTTGAAGAAAAGGAAATAAATGATATGAAATACAGAGAATTTTAATAATTTTCCCAATGTGACACAACAATTAAATAAAGTTAAAAAGTATAAGAAATCATCTTAACTTATGTATTAAAAGTATTTAATTGATTATGTACTTAAAGTATTATAATTTATCTTAGTTTAAGTATTATTAATCATCTTAATTTGTTATGAATAATGAAGTTATGCTCCAAAGCTCATCTCCTTATATTACACAGATTATTAACTCATAGTTGGGCCAGTTAATCAAAGACTTAGTAAGAAAGAATCCCAAGTTATGGCAGATATTGCAGAGAATTAGTTAATTTCTTTTGTGAATATTTCTTTAGAAATAGAGTAAATCCTGGTAATGATCAGCTGGTTGGAGGATGGAGTGGTTACAGTTTGGCAAGAAATTAAGAAAATATAACTGCAGCAACATGCCAAGAGAAAAGCTGAGAGGTATTTTTGAAAAGTCTTTGTCACATACCTGGACACAAGGACTGGTGGAGAAAGACACATGACACCACAAAGTCCAAACAAGGAAAACTGAGGAAATTAGATGGACATGGATGATTCTTATCAGGGTGGGATGATACAGAATAAAAAGGTAAACCCAGTTGAGTTTTGGAGAAGATCCACAGCTTAGTGATCACATAAAAATAGGTAATTATAGAAAACTACCCATGAGAATTGCCACAGGTGATTGCAGACATTTCAACACACTGATAGTAAATAAAAATGTTAGGAAAGGGATTAATTTGATAGAGTTTTGATGGTGAACAATGGTTATTTCCTTTGTGATGCTTTCAACAAGTGCATACATATGACCACATTAACTGAAAACTTTGAATGATAAAATTAAATGATTTGTAATACATCAGGCTATTAATGCTACACATAGATCAGTCTGTGGATACCCATCATCACAGAAAAAGTGTTACCAATTGTTTTTGCTGTACGTATTCACTCTTATAGACACTCACATAAACAGGGCTCAGGCAAGACTACCAACTAATAATCTTGTGGCTGATGTGACAAAAGGGAAGCTGGTGGATCAGGCTCACAAATTATTCAATAGAATCTATTTTCCAACCTGGGCCAATAAACCAATATAACAGCCTACAAGTCCAACATTTGACCAAGACAGTCCTACCTCCAATGAATAAAGAAGCCCAGGATGTGGGCTCTGGATGGATTGGCAGGAGGATATTTAGACATCTAATAGACACTTCATCTTGAATACTGAAATTGTCACTAATTCCTTCTTGAGAAAAAGTAAAACCAGAGATGATTCTGGGCATGGACAGATACCCTCCTATATAAATCTACAAGTCAACCTCTCCAAATGTTGCCTTTAAATTTTTATTGCATTTTCACTTGTACAATATGGTCTATAATGAAGCTAACTTTCCAAAACTATTTTATATTGTAGGATTTTCTTTGAGAAAATACATGAACTCTGTTGTACAAATGAAAACACATGTAGTCTTATTTTATCATCCAATGAAGGAAAAATAATTCACCTATTAATAGGAAACAATTTAATATATTCTCTGTGGAATTATAATTTAATTTTAAGTTTATATGTTTAAGTATAAATGAAAGTGTTTAAAAGAATTAATAGAGATGAAAATATTGACCACCATTAATAGAAAGCATATTTCCCAGTAGAAGTGATGTATAATGATACTATACTAAATATCAAAGATAGAGTTTATATTTGATAATAGATTCACTATAATTCAAATTGAAATGTGGGTCAGGTGAAACTTATTTTATGCATTAAAAAGATAACTATAATAAAACATCAATAGAATTCTTTTTTAAAGCTTTTGCATTTAGCTTTCCATAAATCCTATTATTCAAAAACTAACAAATTGCACTTTAATCTTTAAAAACATGTATGAGAGTTGAAAAAAACTATCCAGACACTGTAGTATTTGCCAAGAATCAAAATATTCTAAATGTAAATTCCAAATCGCTTTTAACTACTAGAAGTTACATCAGCTGTAATTTACCTGGTTTCCCAAAAAGATTTCATAATCATTCAAATGTTTTTAGCAAATATATTTTCTTCTGAGCCATCAAGATATTAATAAAAAAGTAATGCAAAAATGACTTGCATCTAAACGTAAAATCCTTAGCTAGAATATTTTTTGGGAAAAAAAATTAAGCATTGACCTATATAACTGCTTTCCAAATTATGCCTCCCCTCACATAACTATTTTATTTACCCTCATAGAAATTTGGACTAAAATGAGGTTGACATTATGTATTTAGCAGTGTGACTATTGGCTATCTACTTACCTGTTTGGAAATTCTAATTATTTTTCATTAACTATGATATTAATATTCATGTGATTTTTATACTTATTCAAATTGATTAGTAATATGTGCCTATCAGAAATTGAAAAAAGTGTAGTCTTATGCAAATAACTTGCTTTTAATGTCTTTAAGATTAAAACAAAGTAAGATGGTTTACTATTTATTCAGTGGTACACATTACACTTACTAAATGGTACAGTTACATTGATTTTGAGAAAATATTAATATAAATTCAATATGAAATCCACATTTTAAGAAACTTATAGGCTTCATCATTCTATAAAATAATCATTTAGGGTGCTTCTCTTCTTCCCCCAAAATATATCAGTAACAATGTTAATTTTACTATTACCTGAGAAATATATCTCCACTATTGCTGGAGATATATTTGCTAACACACTCAATTATCCAAGTGACACAATGATGAAATTAAATTGGCAATAAATATTAGCCATTATAAAAATAATCAAGATATTTAGTTGAACACAATACCACACAAAAGTGACAATATATTAATATATTAATATACTGACAAAACCTTTTTAAATTTAAACTTGAAGATCTAGCTTCTAATATCTGTATCAAAATTAAGTGTAATATTTACTTAATACAGCTCACAGAAGGCATCTTACACTGGAAAATTAGCATTTTAGAGTACATCGTGGATAAACAACATACTGATTTCTAGTAGTTCCCAAACAAATGATTTTTAATAAAATATTTACCAATTTAGGACTGGAGAAGGTGGTAGTTACATTAATGAAGTCATACTGTTTAGATGTTTTTATCAAAAATCAGCCCCAAGTCCTTTTTCTTTGTACCTGGAGAATTGTTAAACTTTATCTAGACCCTCATGCTTCAAAACAAAGGGATGGGAATAGGATACAAAGGAAAATAAAAATTACATTGGTATTTGTGCTTTAATTACTTAGGTTCAGAAATAATTTCCCATCAGTTGATTTTTGAAATTAAATAGGCTAAAAACATCCAGGAAACAATCATTATCTGTTAAATACCTTAACAATCACTGAAAGATAAACATGTTTAAATAGAGCAGTAGAAATTTAGCTCCTTCTGTCAAAGTATTCAAATAAATAATATTAAGGGCAAACATATTATACTGATACATTGACTGACTTCTTTCTTCTAAAGACTTGCTGTGTCTTTTATCCACTATCTAGACAGATTGAATTGATGGGAAGGAAAAAGTCCCAGTTTGTTCTCACAAAGTGAGTGGAATTACAAAGTGAGTCATTTACTAACATAATGAAATCCTACATATCATAAATCCTGATGTGGTTTTTGTTTTTCTTTCCATTTTCCTAAAAATGATAATGTTCAGATATCATTTAAATAATTTTGAAAGGTTTTTTTCTATTTCTAATTGAACAATGAAAAATGTAAGAAAAGGCTTTTGATCATTCCTTATCTCAAGAGAATGAAACTTCAAATTCATTTAACTGTATTAATATTTTCAACCTATTCTAGCATATTTATGTTTTAGGTTCTTGTTATCTATCATGTGATTTAGAGACCATTATCTGTATAAATGAAAAAGAAAACCCACACACAATAGATTCATTTTCCAATCATCAGGATCTACAGAATGATTTGTGTCCCACTACTATAAGTAGAGTTTCTATAGTCAACATTTTCTTATTTAAATAAGAGTTCTGAAGATAATATAATTAATTTTAAACATAATCTTCACAACTGACCTTATGATTTTTTTTCCTTATTGTTTAAGTGACTGGTCATATTTCTCCACCAACTTTGCCAATTTTAGCACAAAAATTGTGGTAATTATTTAACATTCTTCAAAATGTAAGGTTCTTTTCTCCTCACTCTTGAAATTTATTTTCTTATATATTGTTTCCCTTCATAAAATAAAAATAAATCTTGTTCCTTTAATCTTGGTATGCTCAGTTGCAACTCTTAGCATATTATAAAAAAATAATTGTCCAACATGTTATTTTTTCATATATATTATATATATTACATATAATATAGTATATGTTATATTATATATTATATATTTTTACTATATATTATATTATATTTATTTGCATTACAATTTTAATACACATATATACCACAATTTTTCATCTCTCTGTTTGTATACTCATTAGGTACTAAATGCAAGTTACTATGCTGATTACTTCACATAAAATAGTACTATGGTCTCTGAACAGACAGAGCTAATAATTCAGAGGAAAAAGCAGGAATTAAGATAGCCATGGCTTCTCTGAGGAAAGAACATTTGTTTATCTTGGAATCTGCAGGATGGGAGTATTTGCCATTTCTTGCCTTAAACTGATACCCAGAGCAGAGGCTTCTTGGAGTTGCCTAAAAGTTTACTGGGTTAATTGTAACCATGTAATACAGCATCTAAGTAGTTATTTGTTGAAAAATGAACGATGTAAGCCTCCTTTAAGAATTCGAAAGTTATATTTCAATAAAAATTAAAATGTTTCCTTATAATATGTGAAGCATTGATATTTGAAATGAGTACACAATTGTTTGTGTACGCTTTTTCATTTTTGTAATTTGTGGTTTCTTCTCTCCTTGTAATTAATAAGGGATAAAAATGCATTTGTTATGAAAAATCAAAACCAACCAAACATACTAGTAAACACTTAATCCACCATGATTTATCTTAAATATTTTCAGAAAGATTACTAAGTTTTCTATGACCTTATTTTTCAAGTGACAGAAAATCAAAATTCCAAGTTTCTCTAAAAAGTGAGTTAACAGCTTGATTGTATCAGTAAAGGAAATTTTAGTATAAGTTAAGACTGAAACACTAGCACATTTTTTATCAAGTTAATTTTTTGGTATTTTTGTTTAGACTGCTATATTTTGTACATAAATTAATGCAAGCAAAAAATCTATGCTTTGGAATGATTTTGCTGTTATTACCTTGCTAAATTACTTTAATGACAATTTTATGAAAAAAGGTTTTTCTTTTTACCAGACTTATCCAGGAGTACTAGGTAAATTTAAAATAAAATTTTTAATTAAATTTTTTTGACTATTCTACAAAGGGTATAACTGTAACAAAAGTGCATAAGTAGGGGATGGAGTTGTGGTTCAGTGGTAATGTATTCATCTGGCACAGGTGAGGCAGTGCTTTCTATCCTCAGCACCACACTAAAAATAGTAGATAAATAAAATAAAGGTATTGTGTATCCATCCACAATTTAAAAATATTTTAAAAAGTGTATAAGCATTTCATATAAAACACTTTTCAAAGGTACTGCTAATCATTAGGACTGCAATTGAGTATTCCATTGCCAGTGCCCATGTGTCACCATAGAGTGACTGAAATATGAGCCCTGGAAATTATACTACAGATTTTAGAACATTTTTAGTTTTTTGTCATAATTCAACTGTTATCAGTATGCAAAAATGGTTGCAAATTCTTCTGAAATGCCATGTAATATTAAAAAAAGAAATACACATATATTCCAATAAGAAATCACTAATAGAATATTAACTTCTTTATTTTTTTGAGAAGTAATGTAAGTGTAAAAGTCACACTGGATTTGGGGATTTTTTATTTGTGCTTCTAACTTGTTTTTATCAACCATGATAAAGTTTGCTATTTAGTATTTATTAATATTTTATTATATCAAATTGAAATCCATATTATTATGACTTTTCTGCTAGTATTTTCTGCTATTATGTTCATGTTTGGTCATTGTTTTCAGTCTGTTGAAATTCACTTATTATCAAAAGTAAAATGCAAATCAAAACCACAGTAGAGTTTGCCTCATGCCCTGCACTGCAAATGACAAAAGAAGTTAACAAATGTTGGAAGGAAGATGACAAAGAGAAATACTTTTTGGTAAGTGTTGGTAAGAATGAAAAATGGCAGACACACTATGGAAAACACTATGGATTTTTCTCAAAAAATGAAAACTAAAACTAGCATAAGCACTAATAACCTCCCTTATGGGTTATGTAGTACATCCCAAATATTCAAAATCAGGGTATGGAGAGATATCTGCACTCCCATGTTGACTGCAGCATTATACATAAAAACTGATGAATGGATTCAAAAAGCATACCCCCCACACACCTTTTACATGCATTCAGTAATATCATTCAGTCTATGAAAATGGAAATTTAATCATTTGCAACCACATGGATAAACTTGCAGAATACTATACAAGGCAAAATAAGCCAGTTACAGAAGTGCAAATTGAACTTTCATGAAGTACCTAAAATTGTTGAACTTATAAATGCGGAAATGAGGAAGATGGTGGCCAAGGCCTGATATAGGGGAATAATGAATTGTCTTCAGTGTATACAAAGTGTGTGCTAGATGAGTAACTTCTAAAGATCTGTTGCATGGCATACTACCTATAATTAACAATGCTGAATTCATACTAAAGAACTTTGTTATGAGGATGTATTTCATGTTGAGTGTTTGCCACAAAAAAAGGGCATGAGGACACTTTCAGAGTGATGGACATGCATAAAAATGTGCATTTTATATGTCAATTATGCATCAATAAAACTGTATTATAAATAAATATGGATCAAGTGTCAAAAAAGGATGAAGAGAATCAATGAAGCCTATGCAAGTTTCATAAGAAATGATTACCTATAAAACCTTGATTTCTATTTCTATTCAGAAAAGAACTTACAAACACTAAAGTTAGAGATATATTGAAAATATTAACATTAGATTTCATTTACTAGGTTTTCCTATTTCAGATAAGAAAATCAAGTTCAGAAAGTACCAGGAACATTGATTCATACACAAGAAGACCAAGAAGACTTCTTCATGGATTCTTGGTCATTTTTCTCTCCACAGAATTTGTAAAGTACCTTACAACATGCTGGATATGCTAGCTGGTTGTTTGCTGCTCTGGATCTACCTTGTCTAAATATATTATCA